>NW_021703765.1:325566-397375 GCF_005190385.1 Monodon monoceros | reverse complement strand
AGCGCGGGGCCGGCAGAGCCTCGGGGGCCCCGGCAGCCCGGCCTGCGCCCCTGGGTCCGGCGGCGGGCGGCTGGCGCGCGGCCGGCGGCGCCTGCGCGACGTGCTGGACGACCCGCGCTCGGGCCCGGCCGGCAAGCTCTTCGCCTGCGTGTCCGTGGCCTTCGTGGCCGTCACGGCGGTCGGCCTCTGCCTCAGCACCATGCCCGACATCCGCGCCGAGGAGGAGAGGGTGAGCACGGGGCCGGGGCGACTGGGCCGGGCAGGGCTGGGGGCGGCTGGGACGGAACTGGGGAGGGGCGGCGGCAGCTGGGCCGTGGGGCGCCCGCTGGGTGGTGGTCTTAGGCCCCGCGACCCCGTTGGTCGCTGAAACTGCAGGCCCTGGGCCCCCCTGCACCCGCCCAGGGCAGGTTCGCTGGGAGTGAGCCCCCGGCGCGGCTGCCCCATCAGGCCGCCCACTGCGCTGCCAGCAGAGGCTCCAAATTCCAGCCGATTTCAAGAACTCGGCGAGGCTGCCGGCCCAGCGGGCCTTCTCGCTGAACCGCTCTGACGGCCAGGCCTTGAGGCTTGGACAGCTTGGGGTTAAAACACCCAGTCTAGAGAGTGCTGTGCTCTAAACTCAAGTCCCGTCGTCCTGGACCACAGGGACAGGACCTCTGAATTCTTCCAGGCGCCCAGCTCTGGCACACCCAGGGCCGGCTTTGTGGAGGTGCTGGGGCTCGTTTCTGAGCAGACAGTAGACTTCCTGCCCCCTCTGTTGTCCCGTGAGGCAGTGGGCAGAAGTGTCATCCTGGGGTCAGGATGTCACCCAGAGCTCAGCAGCGTTTGTGCGATGCGCACACTACGGAATGTCTCGGAAACACTCGGGGAAGGCCTGAGTGGGTGTCGTCCGGGCCGGGCTTAGACGAGAGAAGGTGCTGCAGTATTTGAAGGATGTGGCTTCGTGTTGCCCTCAAAGCATTGCCTGTGTTTTCTCACGGGGTGGCAGGGGCGTCCTGCCTTAACCTCCCCAGCTGCAGCTTCCAGGGGTGGCAGAGGCTCGGACTTGAACCCCACGGCCCCAGGCAGAGCAGGGCAGAGCTCATGTCAGCCTCTCAGTGAGAGCCCCTCCGCAGTCCGGGGTAGAGCCCGAGCTCGCCTGCTGCCGTCAGCTCATTATTCAGAGACACGGAGCTCTGTTCTCCTGGAACATTAGCTGTGAGCGGCCTTGACCACGAGCCTCGTGATCCTGACTGAAGATTAGATTTAAATGTAAATTTTAGGAAATTGGTTTGGCTTCTCCTTCATCGTTTGGGTGTCTGACTCCTGAGCTGTCATTTCCAGTTGTCTTAATCAGGCCCCAGCTGGGGATTCTGCTTGTAAAGACACTCGATATGTTTGGACTTCCTCAGTAGCAGTAACTCCATACAATCCGAGGAGGGAAATCACTTACACAGGGATCAGGGAACAGAAGTTCCCTATGTCAACCAATGACAGCGTCACCGGAGGTCGAGCTGACCCTGAGAATCCTCTAGGCGTCATCTGGTCCCCACGTCACCCACCATTCACATCTGTCACCCACCTCTTCCCCATTTCCAGAAACACTGCTTCACACCACCCAGGTGCTGTCTCACCAAATCAGTCATCAGATTAGGAAGTAAGGACCCCAGTGTTGGTGAGCACGTGGTGAGTGTGGCCATGTGCTCGTGAGGGGTGCTTACGAAGCCCCGGTGCACTGCACACAGTAGGTGCTGTCACTGCCACAGGAAGGAAGAAGTTTTATGTTTCATCAACTGTGTGTGTGTGGTAAAAAAAAACCCATAAAATCCACCATCTTAGCCATTTTTATGTGCAGTTCAGTGGCGTTAAGTACATTCACAGTGTTGGGCAATCATCACCACCCTCTGTCCCTAGAAATCTTTCATCTTCCCAAACTGAAACTTTGTCCCCATTAAACACTAACTCCCCAGCCCCTGGAACCCAGCCTGTACCTTCTGCCTCTGTGAATTCAGCAACTTCAGGGGCTCGTTTAAGTGGAATCACACAGGCAGCATCTTTCTGTGACTGTCTTGTTTCACTGAGCACAGTGTCCTCTGGGTTCATCCGTGATGCAGCAGGTGTCAGACCCCTTCCTGTTTAGGGGCTGAGTAACACTCCCGCGTATGTATCGCCTCACTTTGTTCATCCGTCATCCGCCCGTGAACACTTGGGTCGCTTCCTCCTTTTGCTGTTGGGAATAACGCTGCTGTGGACACGGCACAAACATCTGGTGAGTCCCTGCCCTCGGTTCTTTGGGGTTTATCCCAGGAGTGCACTAGCTGGATTCTGTGGTGATTCTGTGTTTACTTTTGCGGGGAGCCTCCCTGCTGTCCCCTGCAGCTGCACCGTTGACGGTCCGACCACGGAAGTTTCCAGGCACGAGGCATCAGGGATGGAGGGCATGGAATCCTTCATTATTTTCTTGTTTGTTGGGGTTTTTCCAGTAGAAATTTTTATTTTATTTTATTTACTTATTTATTGGCTGTATTGGGTCTTTGTTGCTACACATGGGCTTTCTGTAGTTGCCATGAGCAGGGGCTACTCTTCATTGCAGTGCACAGGCTTCTCATTGCAGTGGCTTCTCTTGTAGCGCAGCACGGGCTCTAGAGCGCAGGCTCAGTAGTTGTGGCGCACGGGCTTAGTTGCTCCGCGGCATGTGGGATCTTCCCGGACCAGGGATTGAACCTGTGTCTCCTGCATTGGCAGGCGGATTCTTAACTAGTGCGCCACCAGGGAAGCCCTCCAGTAGAATTTAGCTTGAAAGTCACAAGGCTGAAGTATTATCTCTGTGTGATCTCTGATTTTAATTAAGTGGCTAAAGAACTTCTTTGTGAGATTTCAGGTCTTCTCTTGAAGGCTCCAGAAAGCGTCCTCTGAGAGGCACAGCACCGACAGCTCCGTGGGCCTGAGGTCCTCATCCTCCATCAGTGACAAGCAGGGACGCTTCGCCAACGCACCCACATTCTAGTTAGCACTCCATTTAAATGCACCCAATTCCCTCCTGAAAAACGATCTTGGGGGAGCAGGGAGTGTCATGAAGAATCAGGAGTGAGCTGGTGCGGCTCCCTTTTCATCAGTCTGTCTGGTGACATCTCTTGTCATCTCTGGCAGCATTGGCATTGGTGGTTATTTTTGTGTGTAGGTGCAGAAAAGCATCAAGGGAGAAAAAAGATTATTATCCTCCATTATTCAGGGACTCAGAGGAAAGTTGATTCCTGCTGCCGATCCATGAAATACCCCTTGAGTGGCCAGGCCCCCGCCTGGACTGGAAGGAGGCCCCCACTGCACAGAAATCCCAGCCCCCGGCTCCAGTGTGGCCGGGACGCGGCCTTTGGGCACAGGGACCAGCTCCCTTTGCCTTCTTGTCTTGGCCCCAGGACAGACTCTGCAGCCAGACGTCCAGGTCCCCTCTGGCTGGTGACGTGGCCTGAGCCCCAGGGTGGCGGGCAGAGCTGTGCAAAGTCCCTGTGCCCCCGAGGCCGCGCAGGCACCGTGTGCTTGGGGGTGGGCGTCCCTGCGGTCCGCCCTCCCCTAGAATCCAGGCTCTTGCTGTCCAGCGCTGCCCCTGTGTCTCCTCGGTGCCCTGGTAGTCCCTGTGCCCGGTGGTGGCTCCGTCCAGAATTTGCTCTCACGCATTGTAACTGAATGAGAGCTAGGTCTCCGCTTTTCACGGTTTATAGGAAGAAGGATGGTAAAAGCATACCTGCGGGACGAATCTTGAGGACGTTTTGCCGAATGAAACAAGCCAACTGACAGTTCAGTAGGACAAATCCTGTCTGATTCCACTCATATGAGGCACTTAGAGCCATCAGATCCGTGGAGTCGGAGTGTGGACGGGCCGGGTGGGGGCCGCAGTGATCCGCAGGGCGCAGCCCGTCCCAAGTCAAAGCAGCTGGGGCTCCGGTGCGTCCGACCGACTCAGGAGGCCCTGAGGACCCTCGGCCAGGCGGGTCCCAGGACCCCCCCGCACGCTTAGCGAGAGCAGGGCAGCCCCGGGCCGAGCAGACCCGGTATGGCTGCAGCAGGAAAGGCCACAGGGCCCACAGCCACACCGGGACTCCTTGCTGCCTCTTGCGCCCCCGTCGAGGTGCGGGGGGCGCCCCGGGCAGAGCCGCCCCTCCGACTCCATGGCCGTTCGGTGTCCAGGTCAGCGCGCGGGTGGGGGCCGGGTCCCCAGGAGCGTCTGTGGGGCAGCCCAGGGCTGGGCTCGGCCTCGGGGTGGGACCCGCGGGACCCTCACAGCCCGTCCTCTGGCTCCTGCTGTTCTGAAGGTGACACGGTGAGCAGTTAGGCCTGCTCCTTGTTCGCGGTGGGACCTTGATGGCTCCGGCTCCGCCGTGGACTGCGTGTGTCCCCTGCTGCCGTGAAATAAACCACCACGAACTGCCTCATGAAACGGCACGACTCGCCCTTGAGGTCCCGGTGGGACCCGGGCCTCACGTCCAGGGCTGGTTCCTGTGGAGGCTCCAGGGGACCTGTCCCCTTCCCTCATCCCTCGGCCCCTCCTCTGTCCTCCCAGCACGTCACCTGGTTCTCCTCTCCCACCACCGTCCCCTCCTTGTGATGGGCTGGAAGGACCCTGTGACGACACTGGCCCCGTAAGCAGGATGCTCCCGGCTCCAGCCTCGCCGTCATCCCACCCTCCATAGTCCCTTCTGCCATCAGAGGCGACACAGCCGTGGGCCCGAGGACCAGGATGTGGACGTCTTCCAGGCATTATGTGGCCGACCACCGTCATGAAAACACTCGAGGGCGAGACTCCTGCTGCGTGTCCCCAGGTCCCTGCCCCGGTCGGGGCCACGCCGGCGCTGCCCAGGGAACTGTCTCCCTCCTGCACTGAGGTCTCAGCCAGGAGCCCCTTCCAGCGCTCAGCTCTGCCCTCGTGGACGCCTGTCCTCACCCTTCCGTGTCGTGTTCATAACCTCAGGCCCAGCAGACGTAAGGATCCCGCCCCTGTCTGAGGGCTTCTGAGGGTTCGAAACCCCAGGTGACATCGGAGTTGTCCATGCAAAATCTCCAGGCCCGGACGCTGGTTTTGCTTTGGAGATGAAGACAGGTGTTTGCAGGGTGAGAAGCTGGCCAGCGAGAGAAAAGGAGACCGCCACCCGGAAGCCCCATGGAACGCACGCCAACCCTGAGTTATCTTAGCACAGCGTTCGCTGTGTGTTGGCAACAGCTCTTAGGAGCGTTGCTGTGGCGTCTCGGGTGTTTACCGGGTCAGGAGCACAAAGAAGGACCGGGGCCCCCCCCACTGCTGCACCAGTGTCCCCCCCAGACTTCTGGGGCTATGGCTGCTCTTGCCTCCGCCTGCAGGACCCAGGGGCAGGGGTTGGGGGCGTGCACGCGGGACCCGCTCTGTCCTGCCCCGGGAGGTCCCCGCGGAGCGGGCTCAGTCCCCAGTGTCTGGTCCACGGCGGGACCATCCATGCAGGAAGGAAAGGCTCCCTGGCATCCAGCGGGTCTCGTGGCCAGGCCTCAGGGCTGTCTGCTCAGCAACCCTCCTTGTCTGCAGAGATGAAGGTGAGTAATAGCAAACCCCTAAACACCGTGGCCAGAAAGTTAGCGTGACTCCTCTGACCCCAAGAGTGCATTCTGAGCTAACGCACTGCCTGGTTCCTGGGAGAAACGATCACAGCGGTCACCACCCCAAGATGCCCCCCGTCTCCCCTTGGCACGCGAGCAGAAGTTTTAATGCCAGGCTCAGAGGGAGAGGGAGGGGTCTGTGCCCCCCGACCCGGTGAGGTGAGGCGGGGGGCCAGTGCTGGAGGGATGCCCCCCAGCTCCTGCGGACGGCGAGGCAGCCCCAGCTCCAGGGCTGACCCCAGACCCCACCTACAAGTCGCTGTGGGAGCCCCAAGCCAGACGGGAGGCGAGGTCCCCAACCCGCTGCCTCGGGGCTCCAGTGGGCCTCTGGCCTCACTCCTAGGGTACTGGGGGCTCTGTGAAGGAGACAGAGCGTTTCTCCAGCCCTCCCCACCCCACCCCCCATCGGGCACCACGCAGGCCCAGGGCCTGGGCACCAGGCCATCCCAGAGCCCACGATTGCTGCAGGATAATCCATCCTCCTGAGGCTGTGTCGGGCGTGGTTAGGTGACCACGGGGACAGGTCGTGCCATCGGGGCCCTCCCCGTGCTGGAAGTCACCCCATGGCGCCTGCCCAGCCATCAGATGCTGAGGACAGGCCTTTGGAACCGCTGGGAGGATGGGACAGGAGCCTTTGTTTCAGCAAACAGCTCGCAGATTCCTTCATGCGGTGGCGGCCGTCGTTGCCTGGAGACAGTGCAGAGCTTGGCGGCGTCGGGACGGGCTGCGAACCGGCCTGGGGGGAACAGCGCGTCCTCACGCAGGCTGCGCTCAGAGCCAGCACTTCCTTTCCACGGAGGCTGGTGTTTGGCTTGCGAGTCGATTTTTTCCTTTAAGCTCATATGATTAAATCAAGACCCACATAATTAGTTATGGATTTCATGACTGGGACTTCAAGTATTGAATTCACTAAGACATTTGGCAACAGCGTCGGAAGCTGGTGACAGAGCTTCTGCTGCGTGTGGGCACAGACACACACGTCGAGTTTGCCAGCCTCGAGCTGGGGTGAGAGCTTTGCTGCTTCCGAGCTGTGTCAGTCAGGGTTCCCGGGAGAAACAAACGGAACCATCCCAGCGGGCTGTCTCTCCTTGGTTCTCGCCTGTGGGACCCCTGGCCCACCGCGGTGTGTGGAAGCACGGCACCGTCTGGTCACAGGCTCACAGCCGGAGGGATTTTGCCTCCGATGATGTGGCCTGGAGTCCCCCACCACCCGCCCCCGGCCTGCCTCGGATGATGTCAGGCCTTAGACTCTGGAGTTGATGCTGAAGTGATTTAGACTTCGGGGGCTGTTGGATGGAATGCAGGGGAGAAGGACATGAACTGGCGGCGGTGGGGTGCAGAGTGCTACCGGCTGAATGTCACGTCCCCCAGATTCACATGCTGAATCCTAACGCCAAGTGTGTCAGGGCCGGGAGGCCTCTGGGGGCGACGAGGTCATGAGGGTGGAGCCCTCGCGATGGGATTAGTGTCCCCGTAACAGAGACCGCAGAGCTCCTCTGCCCCTTCACCACGTGAGGACACAGTGAGAAGGTGCGTCCACGTACCAGGAGCAGGTCCTCAGCAGACACCGATTCTGCCTGGACCCCACACGTCTGGCCCCAGAGCTGCGAAGGACGAACATCTGTTGTTTCAGCCCCGGCAGCAGCACTAACGGACTGCGCCAGCGGCAGAGGAGCCCCTGAGCCTGGGCTTCTTCCCAGCTCCTGGCAGAGCGCCTCCCGTCCACGACGCGTAAGAATGCTGCATTCGGGCCGCTGCCACAGGGCCGGACCATGGGGCTCTCCCACCAGCATCCGCTGGGCACTGGGGCTGCACGTGACCTCCACCTCGTCCCAGGAGGCTCCGGTCCCCACCCAGCAGGGGAAGGTGGCTTCCCTGTGGAAATGCGGCCCGTGACCCTCTGTGTCCCATCGTCACATGCATGCGAACGGACTGGTGGTGCTGTCCTGACCTGGTGGCCACAGGGCCCAGTGGAGCTGAAAGGAAAAAGGAAGGATGGAAACCGGCCAGCAGCCTCTGCTGGCACAGCCGCCCTGGGGCTGCAGGGAGGGCCCCTGTGACCCCAGGGCCCCCAGGGACTGAGCTGGGAACAGAGGCTCCCAGGACCACTGAAAACGGATAATAGGTTCGGCTGGTTTATTTTCTTGTTTGCAAAGATCTGATCCAGGAACCACCAAAATGTGGTGGCAGGTATTCTGCTGTGGGCAGAACCTCATCTGAGAGCCAGATGTTCCTGGGTCAGGTGCTAACCCTGATCGTCGTTCTCTTCTGTAAAATGAGGATGATGGCTCCAGGGCTGCTGAGAAAGGCGAGGCTTCGGCCCCTCCCCCTGACGCGTCCCTTCTCCCCCCACCATGCCCCCACCACGCCACCCAGAATTGTAGTCCAAGGCCCCTAGCAGTCATTAGCTGCCACGTTGGAGGGACCACTGCCTGTTTTCAAGGGAGACCCTCTTACGAGGCTCTTAGAGGCGCTGGAAACCGAGCCAGATGTGCCAAGGGATAAACATGAAGCTCAGGACACTTTCCTCTACTTTCCATGTAAATTTGGCAGGAAAAACAGGGGATTTTTGTTTTGAATTTGTGCTTTAGTCTGAGGGGAAGAAAAGACTTGTGCTCAAATGCCTAGAATAGAAGCTACAAGACTCTTTTTTTTTTTTAAAGACAATTTTTTAGAGCAGTTTAAAGTTCACAGCAAAATTGAGAGGAAGGTACAGAGATTTCCCATATGCCCCCTGCACCACCACCCCCCAGATGCACAGCCTCTCCCAGCATCAGCATCCCCAGAGCGTGGACGTTTGTTACAAGTGATGAACCTACGCTGACATGTCATAATCACTTAAAGCCCAGAGTTTACATGAGCGTCATTCTGGGTAGTGTACGTTCTGTGGGTTTGGACAAATGTAAAATGACATGAATCCACCATAATAGCATCACACAGAATCGTTCCACTGCCCTAAAAATCCTCTGTGCACCGCCCCCCGCCGTATTCATCCCTCCCTCCCCTTCCCCAGGCCCTGGCACCACTGATCTTTTTACTTTCTCCATAGTCTTGCCTTTTCCAGAACGTCCTATAGTTGAAATCCTCTTCAGATTGGCTTCTCTGACTTAGTAATATGCATTTAAGGTTTCTGCATGCTTTTTTCATGGCTTGGTAGCTCATTTCTTTTTGGCCTTGAATAATGTTCCATTGTCTGAATGCACCATAGTTTATTCATCACTGAAGGACATCCTTCGGTTGCTTCCATTTGGCAGTTATGAATAAAGCTGCTATACGCATCTCTGTGCAGGTTTTTGTGTGAACATGAGTTTTCGTTTCCTCTGGATAAATACCAAGGAGTGCGATTGCCGGATCGTCTGGTAAAACTATGTTTAGTTTTTTAAGGAAGCCCCAAAATGTCTTCCGAAGTGGCTGCACCATTTTTGCATTCCCGCCAGCAGTGATGAGCGTTCCTGTAGCTCCACATCCTCGCCAGCCTTTCATGCTGTCAGTGCTCTGGGTTTTGGCCATGCTAATAGGTGTGGAGTGGTGTCTCCCATGCTAATAGGTGTGGAGCGGTGTCTCCCATGCTAATAGGTGTGGAGCGGTGTCTCATTGTTGTTTTACCTTGCTTTCCCTGATGACATATGATGTGGAGCATCTTTTCACGTGCTTATTTGCCATTTGTATGTTTTCTTTTTTTTTTGAATTTTATTTTATTTATTTTTTACACAGCAGTTTCTTATTATTTATCTATTTTATACACATCAGTGTATACATGTCCATCCCAATCTCCCAATTCATCCCACCCCCCACCCCCGCCCCCACCACTTTCCCCCCTTGGTGTCCATACGTTTGTTCTTTACATCTGTGTCTCTATTTCTGCCCTGCAAACCGGTTCATCTGTACCATTTTTCTAGGTTCCATATATATGCGTTAATATACGATATTTGATTTTCTCTTTCTGACCTACTTCACTCTGTATGACAGTCTCTAGATCCATCCACATCTCTACAAATGACCCAGTTTCATTCCTTTTTATGGCTGAGTGATATTCCATTGTATATATGTACCCCAACTTCTTTATCCATTCGTCTGTCGATGGGCATTTAGGTTGCTTCCATGACCTGGCTATTGTAAATAGTGCTGCAATGAACATTGGGGTGCATGTGTCTTTTTGAATTATGGTTTTCTCTGGGTATGTGCCCAGTAGTGGGATTGCTGGGTCATATGGTACTTCTATATTTAGTTTTTTAAGGAACCTCCATACTGTTCTCCATAGTGGCTGTATCAGTTTACATTCCCACCAACAGTGCGAGAGGGTTCCCTTTTCTCCACACCCTCTGCAGCATTTATTGTCTGTAGATTTTCTGATAATGCCCATTCTGACTGGTGTGAGGTGATACCTCATTGTAGTTTTGATTTGCATTTCTCTAATGATTAGTGATGTTGAGCAGCTTTTCATGTGCTTCTTGGCCATCTGTATACCTTCTTTGGAGAAATGTCTATTTAGGTCTTCTGCCCATTTTCTGATTGGGTTGTTTGTTTTTTTAAGATTGAGCTGCATGAGCTGTTTGTATATTTTGGAGATTAATCCGTTGTCTGTTGATTCGTTTGCAAATATTTTCTCCCATTCTGAGAGTTGTCTTTTCGTCTTGTTTGTAGTTTCCTTTCCTTTTCAAAAGCTTTTAAGTTTCATTAGGTCCCATTTGTTTATTTTTGTTTTTATTTCCATTACTCTAGGAGGTGGATCAAAAAAGATCTTGCTGTGATTTATGTCAAAGAGTGTTCTTCCTATGTTTTCTTCTAAGAGTTTTATAGTGTCCAGTGTTACATTTAGGTCTCTAATCCATTCTGAGTTTATTTTTGTGTATGGTGTTAGGGAGTGTTCTAATTTCATTCTCTTACATGTAGCTGTCCAGTTTTCCCAGCACCACTTATTGAAGAGACTGTCTTTTCTCCATTGTATATCCTTGCCTCCTTTGTCATAGATTAGTTGACCATAGGCATGTGGGTTTATCTCTGGGCTTTCTATCCTGTTCCATTGATCTATATTTCTGTTTTTGTGCCAGTACCATATTGTCTTGCTTACTGTAGCTTTGTAGTGTAGTCTGAAGTCAGGGAGTCTGATTCCTCCAGCTCCGTTTTTTTCCCTCAAAATTGCTTTGGTTGTTTGGGGTCTTTTGTGTCTCCATACAAATTTTAAGATTTTCTGTTCTAGTTCTGTAAAGAATGCCACTGGTAATGTGATAGGGAATTCACTGAATCTGTAGATTGCTTTGGGTAGTATAGTCATTTTCACAATATTCATTCTTCCAGTCCAAGAACATGGTATATCTCTCCATCTATTTGTGTCATCTTTGATTTCTGTCATCAGTGTCTTATTGTTTTCTGCATACAGGTCTTTTACCTCCTTAGGTAGGTTTACTCCTAGGTATTTTATTCTTTTTGTTGCAGTGGTGAATGGGATTGTTTCCTTAATTTTTCTTTCTGATCTTTCGTTGTTAGTATATAGGAATGCAAGAGATTTCTGTGCATTAACTTTGTATCCTGCAACTTTACCAGATTCATTGATTAGCTCTAGTAGTTTTCTGGTGGCATCTTTAGGATTCTCTATGTATAGTATCATGTCACCTGCAAACAGTGACAGCTTTACTTCTTCTTTTCCAACTTGTATTCCTTTTATTTCTTTTTCTCCTCTGATTGCTGTGTCTAGGACTTCCAAAACTATATTGAATAATGGTGGTAAGAGTGGACATCCTTGTCTTGTTCCTGATCTTAGAGGGAATGCTTTCAGTTTTTCACCTTTGAGAATGATGTTTGCTGTGAGTTTGTTGTATATGGTCTTTATTAGGTTGAGGTAGGTTCCCTCTGTAACCACTTTCTGGAGAGTTTTTATCATAAATGGGTGTTGAATTTTGTCAAACGCTTTCTCTGCATCTGTTGAGATGATCATATGGTTTTTCTTCTTCTGTTTGTTAATATGATGTATCACATTGATTGATTTGCATATATTGAAGAGTCCTTGCATCCCTGGGATAAATCCCACTTGATCATAGTGTATGATACTTTTAATGTGTTGGATTCTGTTTGCTAGTTTTTTTTTTTTTGCAGTATGCGGGCCTCTCACTGTTGTGGCCTCTCCCGTTGCGGAGCACAGGCTCCAGACACGCAGGCTCAGCAGCCATGGCTCACGGGCCCAGCCGCTCGGCGGCATGTGGGATCTTCCCGGACCGGGGCATGAACCTGTGTCCCCTGCATCGGCAGGCGGACTCTCAACCACTGCGCCACCAGGGAAGCCCTGTTTGGTAGTACTTTGTTGAGGATTTTTGCATCTGTATTTATCAGTGATATTGGTGTGTAATTTTCTTTTTTTGTAGTATCTTTGTCTGGTTTTGGTATCAGGGTGATGGTGGCCTCATAGAATGAGTTTGGGAGTGTTCCTTCCTCTGCAGTGTTTTGGAAGAGTTTGAGAAGGATGGGTGTTAGCTCTTCTCTAAATGTTTGATAGAATTCACCTGTGAAGCCATCTGGTCCTGGACTTATGTTTGTTGGAAGATTTTTAATCACAGTTTCAATTTCATTACTTGTGATTGGTCTGTTCATATTTTCTATTTCTTCCTGGTTCAGTCTTGGAAGGTTATACCTTTCTAAGAATTTGTCCATTTCTTCCAGGTTGTCCATTTTATTGACACAGAGTTGCTTGCAGTAGTCTCTTATGATGCTTTGTATTTCCGCGGTGTCTGTTGTAACTTCTCCTTTTTCATTTCTAATTTTATTGACTTGAGTCCTCTCCCTCTTTTACTTGATGGGTCTGGTTAAAGGTTTATCAATTTTGTTTATCTTCTCAAAGAACCAGCTTTTAGTTTTATTCATCTTTGCTATTGTTTTCTTTGTTTCTGTTTCATTTATTTCTGCTCTGATCTTTATGATTCCTTTCCTTCTACTGACTTTGGGTTTTGTTTGTTCTTCTTTCTCTAGTCCCTTTAGGTGTAAGGTTAGATTGTTTATTTGAGATTTTTCTTGTTTCTTGAGGTAGGATTGGATTTCCCTCTTTCCTCTTCCCTCTTAGAACTGCTTTTGCTGCATCCCGTAGGTTTCGGATCATCATGTTTTCATTGTCATTTGTCTCTAGGTATTTTTTGATTTTCTCTTTGATTTCTTCAGTGATCTCTTGGTTATTTAGTAACGTGTTGTTTAGCCTCCATGTGTTTGTGTTTTTTACGTTTTTTCCCCTGTAATTGATTTCTAACCTCATAGCGTTGTGGTCAGAAAAGATGCTTGATATGATTTCAGTTTTCTTAAATTTACTGAGGCTTGATTTGTGACCCAAGATGTGATCTATCCTGGAGAGTGTTCTGTGTGCACACTTGAGAAGAAAGTGTAATCTGCTGTTTTGGGATGGAACGTCGTATAAATATCAAATCTATCTGGTCTACTGTGTCATTTGAAGCTTCTGTTTCCTTATTAATTTTCTGTCTGGATGGTCTGTCCATTGGTGTAAGTGAGGTGTTAAAGTCCCCCACTATTACTGTGTTACTGTCGATTTCCTCTTTTATAGCTGTTAGCAGTTGCCTTATGTATTGAGGTGCTCCTGTGTCGGGTGCACATATATCTATAATTGTTATATCTTCTTGGATTGATCCCTTGATCGTTATGAAGTGTCCTTCCCTGTCTCTTGTAACATTCTTTATTTTAAAGTCTATTTTATCGGATATGAGTATTGCTACTCCAGATTTCTTTTGATTTCCATTTGCATGGAATATCTTTTTCCATCCCCTCACTTTCAGTCTGTATGTGTCCCTAGGTCTGAAGTGGGTCTCTTGCAGACAGCATATAGATGGGTCTTGTTTTTGTATCCATTCAGCGAGCCTGTGTCTTTTGGTTGGAGCATTTAATCCATTCACGTTTAAGGTAATTATTGATATGTATGTTCCTATTACCATTTTCTTAATTGTTATGGGTTTGTTTTTGTAGGTCCTTTTCTTCTCTTGTGTTTCTCACGTAGAGAAGTTCCTTTAGCATTTGTTGTGGAGCTGGTTTGGTGGTGCTGAATTCTCTTAGCTTTTGCTTGTCTGTAAAGCTTTTGATTTCTCCATTGAATCTGAATGAGATCCTTGCCAGGTAGAGTAATCTTGGTCGTAGTTTCTTCCCTTTCATCACTTTAAATATATCACGCCAGTTCCTTCTGGCTTGTAGAGTTTCTGCTGAGAAATCAGCTGTTAACCTTATGGGAGTTCCCTTGTATGTTATTTGTCGTTTTTCCCTTGTTGTTTTCAATAATTTTTCTTTGTCTTTAAGTTTTGTCAATTTGATTACTATGTGTCTTGGCGTGTTTCTCCTTAGGTTTATCCTGCCTGGGACTCTGCACTTCCTGGACTTGGGTGGCTATTTCATTTCCCATGTTAGGGAAGTTTTCGACTATAATCTCTTCAAATATTTTCTTGGGTCCTTTCTTTCTCTCTTCTCCTTCTGGGACCCCTGTAATGCGAATGTTGTTGCGTTTAATCTTGTCCCAGGGGTCTGTTAGGCTGTCTTCATTTGTTTTCATTCTTTTTTCTCTATTCTGTTCTGTGGCAGTGAATTCTACCATTCTGTCTTCCAGGTCACTTATCCGTTCTTTTGCCTCAGTTGTTCTGCTATTGATTCCTTCTAGTGTAGTTTTCATTTCAATTGCTGTGTTGTTCTTCTCTGTTTGTTTGTTCTTTAATTCTTCTAGGTCTTTGTTAAACATTTCTTGCATTTTCTCAATCTTCACCTCCGTTCTTTTTCCGAGGTCCTGGATCACCTTCACTATCGTTATTCTGAATTCTTTTTCTGGAAGGTTGCCTATCTCCACTTCATTCAGTTGTTTTTCTGGGGCTTTATCTTGTTCCTTCATCTGGTACGTAGCCTTCTGCCTTTTCATCTTGTCTATCTTTCTGTGAATGTGGTTTTCGTTCCACAGGCTGCAGGACTGTAGTTCTTGCTTCTGCTGTCTGCCCTCTGGTGGATGAGGCTGTCTAAGAGGCTTGTGTAAGTTTCCTGACGGGAGGGATTGGTGGTGGGTAGAGCTGGCTGTTGCTCTGGTGGGCAGAGCTCAGTGAAACTTTAATCCGCTTGTCTGCTGATGGGTGGGGCTGTGTCCCCTCCCTGTTGGTGTTTGGCCTGAGGCAACCCAGCACTGGAGCCTACCCAGCTCTTTGGTGGGGCTAATAACAGATTCTGGGAGGGCTCACGCCAAGGAGTACTTCCCAGAACTTCTGCTGCCAGTGTCCTTGTCCCTTGGTGAGCCACAGGCACTCCCCGCCTCTGCAGGAGACCCTCCAACACTGGCAGGTAGGTCTGGTTCAGTGTCCCCTGGGGTCACTGTTCCTTCCCCTGGGTCCCGATGCACACACTACTTTGTGTGTGCCCTCCAAGAGTGGAGTCTCTTTCCCCCAGTCCTGCTGAAGTCCTGCAGTCAATTCCCACTAGGCTTCAAAGTCTGATTCTCTAGGAGTTCCTCCTGCCGTTGCTGGACCCCCAGGTTGGGAAGCCTGACGTGGGGCTCAGAACCTTCAATCCGGTGGGTGGACTTCTGTGGTATAAGTGTTCTCCAGTTTGTGAGTCACCCACCCAGCAGTTATGGGATTTGATTTTATTGTGATTGCGCCCCTCTACCGTCTCACTGTGGCTTCTCCTTTGTCTTGGACGTGGGCATCTTTTCTGGTGAGTTCCAGCGTGTTCCTGTCGATCACTGTTCAGCAGGTAGTTGTGATCCCGGTGCTGTCGCAAGAGGGACTGAGCGCACGTCCTTCTACTCCGCCATCTTGAACCAATGCCCTGTATGTTTTCTCTTCTCCCATATTTACTGTGAGAACCTCATCGAGCTCCTGGTGGTTAATCTCACAGTATTGAGGGCCTCCCCTGACAGGGTCCCCTGGAGCTTCTAACTCTCAGACTTGTTCACACTGAGCCTCCAGCAATTGAAAAATCACAGTTGGGTTTTCCTGCCTGGCACCAGTTCCCATGGCAGCTTCGAGTCTCTGCCCCAGGAAGCTGGACTCCCTGCGTTCACCTGTCTGTCTCTCCAGTCCTTGGGGGGCAGTGATTTGCCCTGTGACCTCACCTCTCTTACGGCCCAAGAAGAGGTGTTGACTCTTCAGTCTGTTCAGCTTTTCAGTTGTTGTTTGGAGGGAGCGGCGACTGCCAAGCTCTTGACATGCAGAACTGGAAGCCGGTCCCAAGGTTCTCTGTGTCATAATCTAGCCAAGGCCTTTGGTTCACCTTCTCTGTCACCGGAAGAGGCAAGACTGGATGTTGGTTAAGTTCTCAGACTTAAATGCAGACCAGGGCTCCCGCCCCAGCTCTTGTAACCCACTGCTGAAGACCTGACAACACTTCCATGTCCTTTCAGAGCCAAAGTTTCCTCATCTGTGAAATGCAGGTACGTCAGAGCTGCTGAGGTTAAACTGAATAATGCTTGGAAACTGCTGTGGACGGTGCTTTGCACACAGAATTCAGTGACAGCTTTTTACCCTTTTGCAAACAAGATGCTAAAGCACGTGCGGGATACGGGGTGGGCGGCGGCGACGAGGCCGCGTCCAGGCACTGACTCTTCTTCTCCAGGCACTGGTTTCTGTAAACGACACAGCGGGAGTTGTCGGTCCGCAGTGGGAGCAGAGGGAAAGCCAGGCCGAAGGGGCAGCTGGAGAATCAGACGACCGGCCCCTGCATGGCTGTCAGCAGGTACCTCATCGCACTCAGGATGTGACCCGGGCCCAGGGCGGGGGCCTCCGTCTCCCCAGCTGGTGTGGAGACCATGGGGCAGGGCGACTGGGAAGCCGCTGTGCCAGGAAACAGCCCTCTGGTCGCTTCCCCACCCTCCCTCCTGGTGCCACCAGGGGTCCCCATGCCATCCCCGCACCCCAAGTCTGCACTGACCCCCTCCGGCCTCCAGGGGAGAGACTGGCCACTGCCCTCGGCTTCAAGTGAGGAGGCCTGAGTCCTGGTCTCCCGACACAGCCACCTCGATCGGGCCCTCGGACAGTCTCTTGCTCCAGGACAGAGTGGGGAGAGAAGCGGACAGAGAAGAAAGCGGTGGAGCCCAGCGGGCCTCCCTGAGCCCGTCCCCACCCAGCCCGTCCCCACTGAGGCCCCTCCCTGGGCCCAGGCGGGGAGGACGGGCGTCACCTTGTGTTGCAGTCAGTGCCAGGGGACCCCGTGCCCCGCTCCTCTACGGCAGCTGGTGTCGGGGCAGCTGTGAGAACATTGAACGTGCCTGGAAATGAGTGGGGATCAAGGGTGTCTCCCAGTGTACGTGAGGCCTTTTTAAAAGCTGTTTAAGGCAGCAGAATTCATCCAGCACCAGCCAGTTAGCGGGAACAGACCTCAGCACATAACATGAAGGAATTTTTTAATGAGAAGACGTTAACTGTTGTAATTCAGCAAACTGGCTGTTCCCAGAACCCCAAATTCTAATTTATCAACGCCCATAAGATCTTTGGTGAGTGAGGGTCAGGGTTACTCCAGTGGGTCGGCTTTGTTTGTGAAATCCCCACATTGGCAGCTCCTAGGGAAGCGGGCTGTGCCACAAGGAGCAAGGTCTCAGTGGAGACTGGGGGGATTGGGAGAGCTGCTGTTTTCTGATGTGACCTGGCAATGAGCATCTTGAGAAATAAACCCTGAGGTCCTGTGAGAACGGCCACGTGGGCTCAGCTGGGTGCAGAGCTGGGAGAAAACAGCCACCACACCGCAGATCCTGCCCTGGACGCAGTCAGCCAGGCCCCTCGCCCGCCCAGCGCGCCTGCCCAGACGGCCTGTCCCTCTGCTCCCACCAGCCTGACGCGTACCCACGCTTCAGAGTGTTTTCCTGGTTGTAAACGTGATGCTCCTTCTTTACGGAAGCGTGGCAGGTACAGAGCCGTGTACAGAACAAAGTGAAAATCAAATGCGAGATGGTTGCTGAAGCCTGAATGCATTTCACTGCCTCTGTTCCCGAAGCCTCTTCATGAAATTGTAAAAGTGGTGCAGTAGTGCATTGTAGCCACTTGGCTCCCGTAACAGTAACGTCAAAGCGGTCCTGTTATTTGGTAATTTTAAGCGCTCCCTCCCTGCAGCTCTCGTTTCCAGCCCTTCCTATCACATCTGCTAACGGATCTTCCACCGCTCGACCACTCTGCTCATTAGGTCCTCAGCTGTACCCGTCGGGGGCGGGGCTGTGAGCCCACGCCCCGAACGTTGCCCCAAGGGGCCCTTGCGATGCCTTTGTGGGCTCCAGCCCCTGGACCCTGGGCCCGGCCAGTTCTGGGCGACCTGATAACAGTTTGCCTGGCTTTTTACGTTTGCATTCGCTCACTACAGGCTGTCCTCTCTTCACATCTCCACCTGCATCTGCGCTTCCGACGATTTCCTTCTTCATCCACCTGCCTTGGGTTGTTTGTTCTTGATTCGGTGTGTGCGTTGCGGACGTTCCCCCAGTGTGATGACACACATCTAATGCCCCCCTCCTGAGCGAGAGGGGCTGCCAGCCTCCGGCCGGGGTCCCCCGCCATGCACGCCCCCGCTCAGCCTTCCCTGCCCGCCTGACCCTCCGTCCTCTGCCCCAAGGATGTCCGCGCAGTGTTGGCACGGCCCTGGGTCCTGCAGAAAACCTTGGCTGGTCCTGCGGGTCCACAGCGCTGCCGCTGCTGCGGTGGCCATGATGGGCAGGGCCCCTGCCCCTGGCCCCGTGCATTTGTGCCTTTAGCTGCCAGATGGACGTGCTGAGGTCGGCAGGGAGGGGCTGCTTTCCCAGGAGGAATCGCCTCCTGCCGAAGCCAGTCAGAAAGCGCACGGAAGCCCGGGTACGAGGCCCTTCTGGTCGGCAACAGGAGCCGCCTCCTGCCCGGGCCACAGGAGCCGGAAAGCGGCGCGGGGCGAGCGCCCTGTGCGTAGCATCGCGGAGGGGCCGCGACTGAACCCAGCAGCCGGGAGGGTGCGATCAAGTCGCTGCTGCCAAGGGCTCTAAGGGGGATTCGCACAACTGTGCATCAGGGGCGCCGCACGGACAGGTGGGACCAAGCCCGGCACAGGACAGAGAGGAGGAAGCACGCCTGTTTCCCTGGAAAGAGCACGCCCACCCCTGCGGGAGGGCTTCCCTAGGAACAAGGACTAAGCTTGGTGAGCAAACGAAGAGCAGCGCCTGCCCACTTCGTGCTGTTGCCTGTGACTCAGATGGAGTTCAGGTTCCTGGCTGCGAACTGTTTTCCCCTGAGACGGACACCCTCTTCTCTAATTCATGGGCGGCGTCGCTGTCTGTGATCATGTCGTTCGTCTGTGTCTGTGGCTCACGTGGGTCGCTCCCGCGAGGATGGCGGGGCCCTGGGGGCAGGGTGCCCAGCGCTCACACTCAACGACCTGGTGGAAAGGATGAGTGAACACCCTGTAGCTCAGACATGCTCGCAGCTGTGAGCACTGAGCGACCTCACTCCTCAGGGCACCGAGTGTCAAGATGCTGGTGGCTGCGGTTCTGTCTGGTTCTTGAACCCCTCCAGCATTTGGGCCGGCACGTCGTTCCCAGGAGGGACCAGAAGATGCGGGTGGGTCCAACGGGAAGACAGGCTCATTCCAGCCAGGCAGAGGGTGGAGTACTTCGTAACCAAGGTGTCTTCATTTCTTTCCGTGTGACCCCACAAAACTGGTTCGTGGGCTGTTGCCAGGAAAGTGAACTGACAGCGCTGCTTCAGTGCAGACAATTCAAAATGAGTACATTCATTATTTCTATGTAAATGACTGTTTGATCTTTTTAACCATTGGTTCTCTTAAGTGGATTTAATATTCCTTCCCCTAATTATCCATTTGTACTACAAGAGCCTGTTACCATAGGTAACCTGAAAAAATAAACCTCAGTTCAGCTCAAACTATTATAAATTTGGAGTTGGTGAAATGAGTTCATAAGTATTTTCCTTAAGGTACTTACGGGCGGCACGAAGGAGATCCGCGCGCGAAGCTGTTAATGAGCGACCAGCTCAATGAGTAAGGACGAGCCCTTTACCCTTCCAAGTGTCCCGTCTGTGACGGGGTGGCTTCGTGACCCTGCTGGTGCCCCAGCTGCAGGCCACAGCTTGGCTTCGCTGTTTTGCCAGACACAAGGTCCGCGGTGGATGGATGGAGGGACGAGAATCTGTCCAGAGCACACACAGGCAGCAAAGGGACGTGAGCATTTTAAGGGTCTAATCACACCCTAGATAAACACAGGGAGAGCCCGCAAGCCTCGGGGTCTTCGGTGGAACGCTCCCTGGGGTCGGATCCCTCAGGCTGGCGACAGCCGTTCAGGCTGAGCTCAGCGCTGCCCTCGCAGTTACGAGTCCTGCCCCCCGCGGCCCAGCCCCTGTTCCTCTCCTCGCCCTCACACCTGGGTTTATCTACGAAGAGTGGTTGCACACAGTCTAATAGGGGCAGCAGGCGCCTTAGCAGGACGAATGCCGCTGAATCTTTGATGCTCTGAAATGAGAACGAAGCAGGGGCTGGAGGTGCAGCCAGACCAGGCCTCTGCTGCCCCCCCGCCGGCCCACCGAGCCACTGGCCACCCCTCAGCCTCTGTTACTGAAGAAACCCGGCCGGCTGTTTATTTTCACTAGGACATCAAAGCAGGGTCGGTGTTGAGTGAGGGCCGGGCCGTGGAGGCCGCACCTTCTGAGACCAGCTCCAAAACCACTTGGTGTCCAGAAGCCCCTGGTGTGGAGCCAGCCTGACCTGTCCCCTGTGCTCCCACTGTCCCGATGGTGCTGCTTCCGGCCGCCTGCCCCCCCAGAGCCCTGAGCCCGGGAGCGGGTTTGGGGTGCAGCCGCGTAGGGTGTGGGAGAGCCTGCCATGACCGACCTCAGCCACCCCGCACCCCGCCGCGGACACCTGGACGACCCTCCTCTGGAGGCACTTTCTCTCGATGGGGTGGAGTCCCACCGGCCGGCATCGGGACCCCGACGCAGCCGCCACCCCAGCTTTTCACCTGCAAAGCCTGGCGGCCGATGGGCCCATGGTGCGGGCAGCTTCCACATGGTGCCTCGGCCTTCGGAGGAGGAGAGACCTGTTGGGAAAGGAAGCCCACGGCAAAGACGGGCAAAGGTGGAGCTTGAAGGAAACAGGAGACCCCAAGGGGCCTCACTGGTCCCTGTGGAGGCCCGAGGGGAAGGGCCACGTCCACAGAGCCAACAGGGGTGAGAGCAGCCCTGAGATGTAATCGCAGTGCCTGGTTGGAAGGGTTGGCGCTCGTCTAGGGGGTGCTGAGAGACGACGTGGAGAGGTCGGGGGAGGGAAGGAGTCAGGGGTCGAGCCAGGAGGGCAGCCGTCACTGGGAGGAGATCATAATGAGCAGACAGAGAGGAGGACATGGGGACCCCCCGAGTCTCTGGGACGCGAGGGCCCGGGTCCTAGGTTGACCAGCCCCGAGAAGATAGCCGAGAACTTCCGCGAGACAGGGAATCGTGATGGGTGAACAGTCCCCACGGCGCCGGACCTCAGGGGAGGGAGCTTGGGGCAGACCTCGGGGTGGAGTGGGCCTGGGGGTGGCTCTCAGATGGACCTCGAGGAGGAACTCTGGGTGGCCTCGGGGTGGCAGGCTCGGGAGGCCCAGCTGGCCATGTTCGGGTTCCGACCTCTGCCAGCTACACGGTCCCTTCGGTTGGAAATGCATTGACTGAGGTTTAAGCCCTTCTCCCTGTCAGTGCTAAGCTTCACCAGCAACACTGAAAGCTTGGACGTGATGGGGCAGCCCCGTCAAACTTCCGAGTGGAAATGGACTTTCTGCCCATCGCCTACATCAGGCCAGAGCAGTCAAGCATGGAGGTAGAGTCAGGACTCTCCAGACATGCAAAGGCTCAAAGACGTACCCGCCACGTACCTCCTCTCAGGGGGGTACCAGAGGATGCGCTTTGGCAGGAAAATGGAGTAAACTGAGGAGGAGACACCGCGTATCAAGGTGGACAGAGAGCCCCAGAGAGGAGCTGAGAGCCGCTGCGGACCACAGGGCACAGCAGGAGGGCAGAGGCCCCTGCAAGGGGAGGCAGGCCTTGGAAAGGAAACAGGACCGTCCGGTGTGTTTTCAATCTGGAGAAAATGCACCGTGATTTACAGCAAGCTAAGCAACTTTAGAACGGGGCCATAAAACTTGAGGGAGAAAAGAAAACATTTTATGAGGGAAAAAGATGTAATGCAGTGTAGCGCACAACCTGGCTCGGCAGTGAAGCATCTCCACCTTATCTTAGTAGCTCCAGATTTTACCTCAAAGCGTGACAGCCCTGTTTCTAGAGGAAAGGGATCATGGATGTGGTGGGGATGGTGTCAGAGAACCGAATCCTCAGCTACACAAAGTCGTAGAAATGTGTACAGTTACTCCATCAATAAGCCAGCTAAGCACGTTACTTAAAAGTATGGAAGTAACTGTAGCAGAAGGAACAGTTGAGAACTCCTGCCCCTGGGAGATGGGTCGTGGTAGGAATACTGTTTCTTCCTTTATAAGTCTATCTTTTTTGTTTCGTAAAACAAAAATAATTAAAAACATGTTCAGTCACCAAAACTCATTCAAGAAGGAGTAGATAACCTTATGCTGATAACAGAAATTTAATTCATAGTTTAAAACCTTCCAAAAAGAAAACTCCAGTCCCAGATGGTTTCACTGGTGAATTCTACCAAAAGTTTAAGGAAGAAATGATACCAGTCCTGCACGATCTCTTGCAGAAAGTAGACACTTCCAGGATTATCCTGGCACCAAACCAGACAAAGACGCCAAGGAAAGAAAAAACCGCAGACCAGTGTCTCACATGAACATAGATGCAGAACTCCAACAAAATGTTACTAAATCAAGTACGGCAATGTATAAAAAGGGGAGCACATCATGACTAAGCGGAAGTTTTCAGGAAAGCAAGCCTGATTCAACTTTTGAAAATCAATCAATGTAATTCACAGTATTAACACAGCAAAGAGGAAGAGCCATCTGGGGCTTCCCTGGTGGCGCAGCGGTTGAGAGTCTGCCTGCCGATGCAGGGGACGCGGGTTCGTGCCCCGGTCTGGGAAGATCCCACATGCCGCGGAGCGGCTGGGCCCGTGAGCCATGGCCGCTGAGCCTGCGCGTCCGGAGCCTGTGCTCCGCAGCGGGAGAGGCCACAACAGTGAGAGGCCCGCGTACCGCAAAAAAAATAAAAAAAAAAAATAAGAAGAGCCACCTGGTCATCTCAATAGATGTCGAGAAAGTGTTTGACAAAATTCAATACCCATTCACGATTAAAACAAAAACATTCAATTGTAGAAATAGAGGGAATTTCTTTAACCTGGTGGAGAACACCTATTTAAAAAAACCTACATCTGATGACATACGTAATGAGAAAGATAAATGACAATGCTTTCTCCCTGCCATTGGGAATAAAGCCTATTTATTCAGCATCGTTCTGTAAGTCCTCCTCTGTGCAATGAAGCAAGAAAAAGAAAGACAAGTATATGATGGGAAAGGAAGCAGCAAAACTATGAACACACAAAAAATCCCAGGAAATCCACCAAAAAGCTTGTAGAATGAATGAGTCAGTCAGTTACACGGGGTCAGCACCCCCCAGGTGTTATTTATCCGAGAGAAATGAAAGTGTGTCTCCACGAAAGCCCCCCAGCTGCTTGCATCAGCCCCAAACTGGAAAGCACCGCCATGCACACCCACGGGTGCAGGGGTAACTGGCACATCCATGCAACAAGCCGTCAGCAATAGAGAGCAAAGCAGCACGAGTCTCAGGATACGACGTGGGAAAAGCAGACTCGAAAGTCTACACGCGGCGTGAGTCCGTTTATGAGGCGTCTGGAAAAGGCAGAGGGATCCGTGGTTGCCAGGTTGGGGTGGGGGCGGCCTGGCTGTAAAGAGGCGGTGCGGGGGCCTCGGGGTTGGTAGCGGTGGCTCCGCGGCTCCACCCCCGGCCTCACCGGAGTGCGTATCCTTCCACGTCAGCCTGTGGGCACGTGTCTTACAGCCCCTGAGAACCCACTCCCCAAACGGGCTTTCCAGGTCGAAGGGTACGCACCCTTGAAGGCTTTTCAGATGTATCTGTGAGACGTTCGTGCCGGTATATACTCTGCCCAGTGTTCTGGGCTCCTCTCGATCCTTGGCCTGGGGCAGGGGCCCCCGTGACCCCGGCCTGGTGGGGAAGCGGGTGAATCATGGAGCTCCTGAGGGGAACAGCTCAGCAATTTCTGATAAACGTGAAAACGTTCTTGTCTGCCAGCCCGAGGCTGCCACAGCCCTGGAGGAACGCTAGCGGATCCATTTGGTTGGTTTTTCGGTGACGGTGGCTAATAGCGTTCACGTAAGGTTTGCAGTCCGGCACGGAATCTGATGTGCGGCCTCGACATTTCTGGATGTGCGGGGACATGGACGGTGTGGCCACACAGCCCACTGTCCTGCGTCCACGTCTGCGGTCAGCTCAGACTCGACGCCGCGGTGACAGAGCTGCTTCCTTGGGGGCAGCCGGCCTTTGGTTCTTGAGCCACAGGTAATTGAAGGATGCCCAGTGACCCTTTCGGAAGGAGAGGGGAGGAACCCAGCGCCCAGGGCAACGCCTGCTGGAGCATCACGCACAGACTCTCAGGCTGGTGCCGAGATCCCGTCTGGGGGAGGGGGCGCGGCGTCCTGCGGCCTTTCCCTGGGAAGGGAAGTCTCCCGTGGGACCAGGCAGGACCCAGGGCCCTGGGGGAGGTGGCGGTGCCTCACGGGAGCCCTGGCGGAGCCCATGAGCGGCACCAGTGCAGGCTGTGCGGGGGGAGCTGCAGCCTGGGGAGAAGGCCCTGCCTCCAGTGCTGGGGGCCCTGCCCACCCCCATCCAGCTGCCACCTCAGCCCCACAGCTGTGCTTCTGGCCTCCTGCCCTAGAGGACGACCGGGCCACCCCAGGGCTCCGCAGCCGCCGAGGCCAGTTCTGGGCCATCCGCACCTCCCTGTCCCTTCTCCCCGCTCCTCAGGAACCCCCTTGCCTGTGCGGGACCCTCCCTCCCACCCCCAGCCCGGCTCTTGCACCCCCAGTGAGAACCCCCTGCACCTGGTCCCGGTGAGTGGCGGGCCTGTGATGGTCGCGCGTGGTCCAGCCTGCGGAGCCCAGGGGTTCCTTACAGCAGGTGCTGCGCCCTCAGCTCCCCGCACCCACGGGTGGCCGGAGGCGGAGGGGCCGAGAGGGGGTCAGGGCTCCAGTGTGGTAGCGGCCCAGCCAGAGAAAGGGGCTCTGGGTCCTGGGATTCCCTTTGCTTCTCCTGTGTTTCCTCTGTGGAGCCGAAAGGTGCTTGTGATTCTGAAGGGGGAGCCCTTTCCCTGGGCTCTGGGGGTCGCTGGTCCATTTGAGTGGCTCTGGCACGTTCCAGGCCGTCTTCCTGGGGTCAGAGGTGGCCCTGCGGTTCTCATGGGAACACCCCCGGGGGACGCGAAGGGTGGTGTGGAGGTGAGACGGTCCCACCCACCGAGACCAGACACGGAGGTCCCCCACTGCCCGTGACCGTCCCAGGGTGTAGGGTCCACCTTCTCTCCCTCCAGAAACAACCGCTCCGGAGTCTCCGTGTCCCCCACAAGCCCCTGAGACCCGAGCCCTCCCCTCCCACCCCGACAGCTGGGGGGGGGGCGGCAGCCGTTAGCAGACGCCCCGTCCGGCCCCGATGGTCAGCCCCCGGAGGGAGCGGAGGGCACGAAGAGCAGACGACTGGGGCCCCCAGCCTCGAGCCCGGCAGGCGGGGTGTGAAAGGCCCTCTCGGCTCGGGCAGGGGCGGCATCGCCCCGCGGCCGGCGCACAGCAGCCCGTGCGGGGCAGCTATGGCCTAATTACCGGCGTCAGTGAAAGTGCAGGCAGTGGGGCCTTCAGAAGTGGGTGAACCAGCGGAACATAGATTTACCGCTGACCCAGTTTTGACCAAATAGGCCAGATGTGTCAAATTATGATAAATCAGCGTCATATTCTGGACTAAAAGTTCCAGAAAGAGCTGCCTCCAGTGAACCTCCTGGCTGGTCCTTAAGGGGGTGAGGGGAGGCGCTCACAGTACGCGCCTCTTCCCGGACCCACCGGATGGGTCTGGCTGCAGGCCGGAGCGCTGGGGTCGCTCCTCCAGCACGGGGCGGGTGGACCAGGGGGCCTTTGTCCCTCCCCCCCACCAGCACACGTGGCCGCAGCCCACCTGAAGGGGGGCCAGCGGCTGCACTTGGCCCAGGGATGACGGGGGACCCAGAGCCCCAGGTCGGCCCGGACGAGGGGGCGTCGTCGGGGGTGCTCCTGGGGCGGTGGGTCATGGGACCCCCAAGCACCCCTTGGGCTGAGGTCATCAGGGTCCCGAGCAGGTGAGGCAGGTACGACCTGGGGCTCCACCTTCCTCTCCCGCTCACTGACCAGCGGGTCCCCTTCCCCCGCCCAGGTTTCCAACCCTGTCAGTCCCCGCGGCCCCAGCTGCGTCTTCCTGCCTAAATCCTGGAGCTGCTGTGTCCTAAGGCCCCAGGCCCAGCGGGACGCCCCTGCTGGCTCCTGTCCAGGGCCCGTGCCAGGTGGTCAGAGGCCCGGGTCATCAGCGCCGCCTGGGAGGTGCTGTAACCTCTCAGAGCCTGACAAGGGTGTGCCCCAGGCTCACCCTCAAAGCTTGGAGCGCCCACCACCCCCCTCGCTGCTCGGGAGTGGACTCGGCTTTTCCACCTGTGCGCCCCACGTGCAGGTCCGAGACCGAGATGGGGTGGGAGCCCTTCGTCCAGCTGGAGCCGCCATCACCTCTGTTTGAGGATGGACCTGCCCAGTGACATTCAGGGCTTTATCCTAAAGCTATGACCTTCCCCGGGGCCCACCCTTGTGTCCGGGGCCACGCGGGGAAGTAAGCACACGGCCGGGTTTTCCAGGCGCACGACCGGGAGGGTGACTGATGTAGAGGCCAAGGCGCTGGGCTCAGACAGCTCATTAATGAGAACGCCAGGCTCCGCTCGATACACGTAAAGCGCCCTGGGCACTGGGCGGCTGGCTCAGAAAGTGCAAATCGGAGAGGTTAGTGGGAGTCGGGGTGCCCCAGGTTCCCCGTTGACAAGTTGGTGTCCGGCTTGGGGAGCAGCCCTGCGGGGTCCTGCCCACCTCTGTGCCCTCAGGGCACCGAGGCCAGCGCTGCAAATGTCTTCTGAACCACGACCTGCTCCCCGTTGGGAGCACCAGGCAGGTCCTCACCTCCGGTCCGCGTGGCGATGGAAGCTCACCACTTCTTGCTGGGCGGGGACTCAGAGGGACGTGAGCCAGGTGGGGGTGGTGCAAGGCCCCGGGTCCCCTCACGCCCGGTGTGAGCCGCGCCGAGACCGACAGCAGAGAGCATCAAGGGCGTCCGCTGAGTCTGGTGTGTTCTCCTGACCTTTCCTTCTGTTCCTCAGCAGTGATAGAGGTAACCTGGGGAGGGGACTTGGGCTGGCTGGGGGCTCGGGGGCAAAGGTGAGACGTGGCCAGACGGGGACAGCTGGGGAGGTCTGCACGCTCTCTGGCTTCCGCTCTGGACGCCCCTGCACACGGAGCCCCAACACCGGGGTCCTCACTCACTGTCCACACCCAGCCAGCCACACTCTGGGATTAATTAATAAGTCTTTTTTAAAAATTAGCTTTGCTGGGCTTCCCTGGTGGCGCAGTGGTTGAGAGTCCGCCTGCCGATGCAGGGGACACGGGTTCGTGCCCCGGTCCAGGAAGATCCCACATGCCGCGGAGCGGCTGGGCCCGTGAGCCGTGGCCGCTGAGCCTGTGCGTCCGGAGCCTGTGCTCCGCAACGGGAGAGGCCGCAGCAGTGAGAGGCCCGCGAACCGCAAAAACAAAACTAAACAAAAGCTTTGCTGATATATAATCCACACACTGTACAATTTGCCCAGTTTGAGGGTACGATTCAGCGGGTTTTCATATGTTCGCAGGTTGTGCCGCCATCACCACTGTCTCATTTTAGAGCATTTCCACCTCGCAAAAGAGACCCAGTGCCTTCAGCACTCACTGCCCGGCCCCATCTCTCCCCCCACCAGCCCCAAGCAACCACGGATCAACTTTGTCTTTATAGATTTCCTTGTTCTGGATCCGTGAGAACAGAACCACCCAGCACGTGTCTTGTGTAACTGGATCCTTTCACTCTGAACTATCTTCAGGGTTCGTCTGTGTTGTAACAGGAATGAGCGCTTCATTCCTTTCCGTGGCCCAATAATGTCCCATTGTATGGCGCTACCAAGTTTTGTTGATCCGTTAATCATCGGATGGACATTTGGGTTGTTTCCACTTTTTGTGAGTCATGCGGCCACGAACATCCGTGTGCAGTTTCTTTGTGCACGTGCATATTGACTTCTCTGGGCTCACAGCTAGGAGTGGAATTGCAGGGTCATGTGAGGAACTGTACGAGGAACAGCCAGGCTCTTGTCCAAAGTGACTGGACGGTTGCATGTTCCCATCAGCAGTGCACGAGGCCCTGATTTCTCCAACACTTGTCGTCTGCTCTTTCATTCTGGCCGTGCTGGTGGGTGTGAAGTGGGACCTTCGAGTGGGTTTGATCTGCACTTCCCTGATGATTAACGGTGTTGAGCCCCGTTTCATGCGCTTCTTGGCCACTTGTGTATCTTCTTCAGAGAAAGGTCTATTCAGATCCCTTGCCAATTTTTTTAATTGGGTTGTTTGTCTTTTTTATGGTTGAGTGGTAGGAATTCTTTCTGTATTCTAGATACAAGTCCCTATCGTATATGATTTGTAAATATATTCTCCCATTCTACGGATTGTCTTTAAAGACCTCATCTCCTAAAAGTCACCTTCTGAGGTACTAACAGTCAGGGCTTGAACAGAAGGGTTTTGAAGGGGAGCATTTCAGGCCATAACAGTGTCCTTTGAAGCGATTACGTTTTAAATTTGATTAAGTTTAATTCATCTTTTTTATCTTGTTTGCTCCTGCTTTTGGTATCACATCTAAGAAGACTCTGGGGTCACTGGTTTTCAGCCTGAAGACCTTCCTTTCGAGTTCTTGTAAGGCAGCTCTCAGTCTTGTTTATCTGGGCAAGTCTTTATGTCACCCTCATTTTTTAATGACAGCGTTGCTGGATGTAGGATTCTCGGGTGTCTTCTGAGCACTTTGAACACACTGCCCACTGCTTTCTGCTGAGATGTAGGCGTAATCTCACCAGAGTGAGCTCTCAGGTGACCTATCGCTGTCTCTGCTGCTTCCAAGGTTTCCTCCTTGTCTTTGGCGGTCAGCATTTTTCCTGTGATGTCTTTTCCCTGCTGGAGCTCAGTGAACTTCCTGGGTGTGTAGGTCCTTGTTTTTCAATAGATTTGGAAGTTTTCAGCCACGGTTTCTCAAACACTCTTCTCCTCCTCTCCTCTCCCCTTCCTGCTGGTACCTGGATTCCTTGGTTCCAGCACGATCCTTGCGTCCCTCTGTTTTCAGCCTGCGTAATCGTCACCAATCGATCTTCAAGTTCACCAAACCTTTTCTCTGACAGTTTACATCCACTGCTGAGCTCCTATAGTGAATTTTTTGTTATTGTACTTTTCAACTTCAAAATTTCCACTTGGTTCTTTTTAAATTTTTCTTTATTGATATTCTCCATCTGATGGAATGGATTGTCATCATACCTTCCACTACTTCTTCTTTTTTTCTTTTTTTTTTTTTTGGCAGTGTGCGGGCCTCTCACTGCTGTGGCCTCTCCCGCTGCGGAGCACAGGCTCCGGACGCGCAGGCTCAGTGGCCATGGCTCACGGGCCCAGCCGCTCCGCGGCATGTGGGATCTTCCAAGACCGGGGCACGAACCCGTGTCCCCTGCATCGGCAGGTGGACTCTCAACCACTGCGCCACCAGGGAAGCCCCCTCCACTACTTCTTTAATCAAGTTCTCCTTAGTTCTGTGAATGTATTTATAATGGCAATTTTGAAACTTTTTGTTAAATCTGACGTTTGGTCTCATTGGCAGTTTTTGTTGCCTGATTTCTGATGTATGGGTCATACTTCACTGTTTCTTTGCCTGCACTATGATTTTTTATTGAAAACTAGACATTTTAGACAATACAATTTAGGAACACTGGATATTGCCTTCCCCTGCCCCCCAGTTCGGGGCACATTACTGTCATTTGCTTGTTTAGTGATTGGTTGGATTATTTTAGTGAAGTCTATTCCTGCCCTGCCCCCTGCCACACACACACACACACGCACGCACGCACGCACGCACGCACGCACGCACACATGTTCAGCCCTTGGCGCTGCTCCTCTAAGAGGCCCAGTCACCCTGGGAGGACACTGCTTTTGGTAGCACTTGGGTCTCTTTGCCTGAGGGAACTTTGAAAGTCCTCTAATTGCTGGCTGACTGCTCTATTGTTTTCAGCTGCCCTTGGGCATAAATTCCTCTAGCAGCCAATCCAGCCGCATGGCGGCTCTCAGGATGGAACAGTTTCTGAGGTCAGTGCTGATACTTCCTCTGACCCCAGGAGGGCTCCTCCAGTTCTGCACCCCAGTTCTCTCCTGCAAACTGGCCACCCCACAGCCTAGGCTGTGTCTTCATTAGGTCCACAAACGTCCTCTTGTTTTCCTTCACTGCAACCTCTACCACTCTTGAGAGCACCCTTGGGTTTGAACTTCACCACTTTCTGTTGCAAATGAAGTCGGTTCCTCTGGGAAGTGATCAGGGGCATCTCACTTACAGTCTGCGTCTCCGCTACACAGCATCTCTGTGCCAGGGCTCTGGGCCTGGGGGTGGGGCAGTGGCAAGCTCCTTCCTTGGTGACCCCCATTCTCTGAGCTGAGTGCCCTGCAGAGAGACGGGGAGCCAGCGGGCTGAGGTCCTCTCTGTCGTCTCTCCTGGCATGGAACCACCCTCACAAGCTGGGGCGAGGGCTCTGGGGGTCCCGGCGTCCTCAAGGTACAGCCTCCATTCCACTGCAGGAGTAGGGGCTGTGTGGGAGCAGGTGTCCCTCTTCCCAGCCGCACTCCCCGGGGACTCAGCCCACGGGGACAGGGAGCCCCGCGTTGGTGGCTGCAGCCTCTGGACTGGAGCCGCCTCCTTGCTGAGCTGGGACGCTGGGGGAGTCTCGGTTCAAATACCAAAGACTCTCCTTTTTAAACCAATTTCCACAGATTTTCTTGAATACATTTTTCATTTTCTGTTGTCCTTAGGAGTGTTTCCAGAGACTTTAAGTGGTTGTTTTTTAACGATTTTCTCTGGTTTTGCTGGGGAGCTGGTCAGCTGAGCTCTGATTGCTCTCCTGTGGGAAGCCAACCTCCCAGTAAATTTTTGTGTTGTTTTTCTTTTTACAGGAATTGGGCTTTTTTGGTTTACAACCCTTGCCCTTACAGTGGCACATGTGCACGGGTGGGCGTCAGGAGGAAGGGCAGCCCGGGAGGGACAGGCCTCCCTGCCCCCAACACGTGTCCCCTTCTCCCCCCCCCCCAGGGCGAGTGCTCCCCCAAGTGCCGCAACCTATTTGTGCTGGAGACGGTGTGCGTGGCCTGGTTCTCCTTCGAGTTCCTGCTGCGCTCGCTGCAGGCTGAGAGCAAGTGTGCCTTCCTGCGGACACCGCTCAACATCATCGACATCCTGGCCATCCTGCCCTTCTACGTGTCGCTGCTCGTGGGCCTGGCGGCGCAGCCGGGTGCAGGCGGCAACAAGCTGCTGGAGCGCGCGGGGCTGGTGCTGCGGCTGTTGCGCGCGCTGCGCGTGCTCTACGTGATGCGCCTGGCGCGCCACTCGCTGGGGCTGCGCTCGCTCGGCCTGACCGTGCGCCGCTGCGCGCGCGAGTTCGGGCTGCTTCTGCTCTTCCTCTGCGTGGCCATGGCCCTCTTTGCGCCACTCGTGCACCTGGCCGAGCGCGAGCTGGGCGCACGCCGCGACTTCTCCAGCGTGCCGGCCAGCTACTGGTGGGCCGTCATCTCCATGACCACCGTGGGCTACGGCGACATGGTGCCACGCAGCCTCCCCGGGCAGGTGGTGGCGCTCAGCAGCATTCTCAGCGGCATCCTGCTCATGGCCTTCCCGGTCACCTCCATCTTCCACACCTTCTCGCGCTCCTACTCAGAGCTCAAGCAGCAGCAGCAGCGCGCCGCCAGCCCCGAGCCCGCCCTGCGCGAGGACAGCACGCACTCCGCCTCTGCCTGCGCCTCCGCCGCGGAGGACGACGGCTCGCAGGGCCCCGACGGTGCCGGCCCGGCCGGGGACTCCGCGGCCGGGCTGTGGGCATCCGCGGGGCCGCCCTGACCCGGCGGGGACGCGGCACCGGCGAAGAGGCTGCTCTCCTGGAGCTCCAGGACCAGAACCGCATTCTCGCCTCCCGCCGCGCACGGAGGGACGGGGACGACTTTGGGGGCCCGGCTCCCTTTGCCGTGCATGTTGCTCGCCCCGCACAGCCCAGAACTTGGCCCGGGGCTGACCCCGGCCTGAATCGGGGGTCACAGCCATCCTGTGCTTTGAAAGAGTTGAACTCCAAGGAGCGTCACCAGCCTGTCCTCCGCTTTCCTTTTGTCTCTGGACTTTTGACTCCGTGATGGCCAGCTAAAAGTAAATTCAGCGATCCCAGAAGCTCCAAGCCTGTAGCTCATCCCCAGGCCTCACCTTGACCTTCACCTGCGCGTCACTGGTGGGGCGCAGTGGGGGTGGGGCGCAGTCCCTTTCTGCGCCCGCCGTGTCACCCACAGTGGGCCATGCCCATCAGAGGGGGTCTCCTCATCACGTCTGCAGAAGCCCACATCGCTGCCAAGCTATAGGGACAGAGGTGTGACACTGATGCTCACAGCACGCCAGTTCCTTCAGGGGAGGGAGGTCCCAGCCCTGACCTCTGACCTCCCTTCCCCCGGCACAAGCTCCGTGGGGATCTTCCGGGATCCCTCCTCATGGGTTCGCCCCTGAAAATGCCCGGCAAAGCTGAAGGCCTGCGCATCAGCCGGCCCCACCCTCCCCTCGGGCGCCCCGCCCGGGGTGACTGAGCTGCTTCTCTGGAGGCCGGAGGAATCTATGCTCATCACATCGCTCGCTCGTCACCCAGCACGGCTGGTCGTCCGGGAAGAACCGCTTCCTCCTGCGGGGCGGGGAGGCCTTGCCGATTTTCCCTCCAAGGGTTCGGTCAGCGGTGGAGTAACCCAAGGCAGCTGTCCCCTGTCCTCCCTCCGGCCCCCCCCCCCCCCGCTGCAGTGGCTCTGAGGGCACCCAGGCGCCCTGCAAGACCAGAGGCCACCTCGGGTCACGGGATGGGGTGCCCGTCGGCCATCCTGCTGGGAACCGCGGGTGTGTGGGGAGGGGCGGAGCACACCCACTGCCCACCACGCGGGCGGAGCGCCAGCAGCTGGCCTGTCTGTTCCGTCTCCCCACCGCCACCCCGTCCCTCCGGCTGCGCTCTGGAAGGCTCCGCTGGCTGTGGCCTCGGTTGCCCATCTGGGTTGGGGGCCGGGAACTGGCCAGGTCCCTGCCGGCCTGCTCCCTCATGCACGCCAAGGAAACCCAGACTGGAGGCACCCCTGTGCGTCTCCTGCAAGACGTGGTGTTGCCATCGCTGCCTCCTTGGCCACCTGCTGAAAACGCTCGAAAGCACTGCAGGAGGGAGGACAGGAGACTGAGTTTGCGAATGCAGCTGTCTCAACCCCCCAAGTGCTGTGCAGAGAGCCAAGGTCAGTTCCCGCCGACTCACGACTCGCTGACGCGGGGGCACTGGGTTTGCTCTGGCCACCAAACCAGTGGGCAGGCTGCGTGGGCCAGGCACCCCCCTCTGCACCTGAGTTTCCCCACCGGTACAACCAGAGTGATCCCGAAGAACCCTCTGGCTCCACAGCCCCAACATGCAGGATCCTGGTCCCCGCCAGAGCTGTCTGGTTGACCCCAAAACGTTTGCAAAGCGTTTAGGGGGTGACTTGTGTCTGTGCCATTCCAGGAATCAGCCAGCCCTCCCCTTCCCCTCGGGGCTGCTTTCTGCACAGGCTGTGCATCCTCCCTTGGGCCCTGACGGGCCCTCCCCCACTCCCAGCTGACCCGCGTGTGCCACTCAGACTGAACAGGGCAGCTCCAGGGCTGAACATGCTCCACTGTCAATGTTGAGGGTTGGAAACCCCCACATTTGCTTCCAAAATAGCCCCAATTCCTGCACGCCTTATCTTCGGGGAAAATGCATCCCCCGCCCCTGCCCGCGCGCGTGCGCGCGCACACACACACACACACACACACAGTTTCTTCTTGGCCAGCTGGATACCAGGGCTGGGGTGGTGAGGGCAGCTCGAGAGCCGTGGGCAGGGTGCCGGCACCGTTCGCAGCTCTTTATCTGCTCAGAGCTTTCAGAAGCTCAACTGAACGAGATGAACTTTCTCACGCACCCCAGGAGCTGGGGCAACAGCACCATTTTGTTCCCATTTCCAAAATGCTATCCTCGATGAGAGGAAGAGCTATAAAAATAAATAGGACATTTAGGGTTTGGGGGGAAAAGTAACCTTCATATATTTTTTTCACTAGAAGCCCCACTTCTCGTGGGGCTATTAAAAACGTCTGCCCTTTCCCCGGTGGATGGCTGTGCCCAGAGCTTGGGGTTCAGAGCTCTCTTGGCCGGGGCAGCAGCTGGGCCTGTGAAACAGCTCTCTCTTCTCTGTGTCTGAAGGGCAGCTCTAGGGCTCGCTCCCCAGAGGAACACAGGAGCCTGTTCAGTGCCGTTTCCCGGCTCTACGGCATTAATTTTTTAATTAAAATAGTTATTTTCAGTTAACACATTATCAGAAGGAAAACAAAATCTACCCCCAGAGCAGGACCCCTGTCCTGCGTGATTCAGTACATGGGCTCCAGGGTCCACACCGAGGCTCCCTGCTGCCTGGGGCGGCCACATCGGATGTCACCACCTTTGATCAGCTCACTCAGACTCTCCGAGGCCAGCGCTACAGGCTGGGGTGACTCACTGAAAAAACGTAAAATATATCACTTCCACGTATTTCGACTTTGTTGATTTTTTTGGTCTTGCCCTCAGCAGAAATACTCTCCATGAAAAAAAAAAAAAAAACTGCTCGGTACAAAGGGATCCAACCCTACTTGCTATACAGAATTACCGGTTTTCCTTGAAACACTTTTTTTGGCCTTTAAAGGAGACACTCCCCAACCTTTTGAGGCATCCCGTTGTTAAGGGAACTGTGTGAACTGGCGGAGACCAGGGCGCCACCACCTCCCCCCGCCTGGCCCTGCTGGCACAGGACGCTCACTGTCCCCGGGGGCCTGAGGGAACAGCCCCGGTCTCACAGGGGCCACAACTGTCCCCCAAGGAGGAGACGCTGGCCCAGCCCTTCCCTGGGGTCCCCTGAGGTGAATGAGGACGAGACCTGTCCTTTACTCTGCCCTGGACCCCCCACTCCGACTCCACTCACAAGGCCACGCTGGATCCACGAGCAGTTTATTGAATTAAAGCCACCCTGACAGAATCAGCAGTGCTCCCACACGTGGCATGTAGGTCACCCCTGCAACTGGTAATGTTTTAATTTGGAGGCAATGACTGCTACAGACATCTCCTTTCATTTTTAAAAAGTAAACGTTTTCAAAGCATCTTGCAGGCCAGAGAACTAAGCAGGATCCTCAAACATTCAGGAGTTTTTGAGGAAAACTCAGGAGGAGGAAACGGCTCCGCACGCCTTCCACTGGCCATAGCAGACGCTGCAGCTTTGGCACCAGCCCCAGGGCCGTGGACACTACAGAGCCACCCCTCTGCCTGGGGGAAGGAAAAGCGCCTGCGGGAGCCGTGTGGAAGCATCTAAACACTTGCCCTGCGGGGCCCGGAGTTGGAGCAGGGCCGCTGGGCACGGCTGAGATGCTCGTGTAAACCGAAGGGGGACCAGTGTCAGACCAGCACCCCACCACCACCAGGCACAGCCGATGCGGAAGGCTGCACAGGAGGAGGGTGGCGGCAGGGATGCCCTGCACAGCATGGGGGACACCTGCCTCACTGTCCCCTGCCCTGACCCGCAGGCACCTCCAGACCTGGAAGACAGACACCTAAGGCCATATCCGCTAGCACACGGTTCCCAGAGGAAAGGGATGCCTGTGCGGTAGCCCGCTGTGGGGATGGCCAGTGGGTCTGCCCGGCCCCAGGCCCGGGCCCTCGGCCTTCCCAGGCAGCCCCGGGGGCTGCTGCACCTGCCATGCCCCAGCACCCACAGAGAACCCAGGCCCCGCTCCCAACACCTCGGGGCTCACACTGGCCAGAGCCCGGCTGGAGATGGTGGGTCCACATCAGCCTGCCCAGGAGGGGCCGGCAGAGCAGCGAGGCCACTGGGGGCCCTGGAAAGGTACCTACCTAGGGTTTCGCAACCAGAGCCCTGTGATGCTTCGGTACCTCACCCCCACGTGTCCCGGGCCTGACCCTGCCGTGAGTCACCCCCAGCCAGTCTGAGGCTGCGGGCTCCGTGGGCTGGGACCTGGGCTCTCCTGGTGCCATTTCTCACTCCTGCCCCCCGTCTCTCCCATCTTGGGGCTCCCCAGCCCAGCTGCAGGCCCCCTCGGCCCCATCAGCCACGTCGAGGCCACGGGGGCTGAGATGTGGAGGTTTCCTGAGGTCCTTGGTCCTGCAGGGCCGAGGGTGGCCTCCTCCTGGTACGTGAACATGACCCAGGCTCCAGCCAGCAGTATTTTGAGCCAAAGTGGGAGAGGAGACCTGCTTTTCCGTCACTTTGAGAACAGCAGGCGCCCAGCCTGGGGGGAAAACCTGCTCACACGAGTCCTGGATAACAGAGCACAATGTCGGCACCCAGGCCCCCATCACCCCCCGAGAGCCACAGAAGCTGAGCAAGACCCGATGGCTGGGATCCTGTCTTGGGGCCGTAGCACCCACCTGCCCCACTCGGGGAGGACAGGTGGCCTGGCCGGAGCCCACGGCCCGTGGTCCCACATCCTCATCCTCCCGGCTGCCTCAGAGGGCCTTGGCGCTGGCGGGGTGCGCTGCGTGGGGGGCCGGCTTTAGGGGGTGGCGGGTGAACACGTAGGCCTGCCCCAGGATGGCCAGGTCCACCAGCACCTGCAGCAGCCCGCACACTGAGAACTGCAGGGGCGCACCGTTCAGCAGGAAGTAGGCCGTCTTGAAGGTGTCGCCACTCGTCCACATGAGGACCATCTTGATGCTGTGGAGACATGAACGGTGGTCAGGGGTCACAGACCATGGATCAGGGGTCACGACCCCAGGGTCGGGGGACATAATCCAGGGGTCAGGGGCCAAAATCTAGGGGTCAGGGGACATAACCCAGTGGTCAGGGGTCCTAATCCAGGGGCCAGGGGACATAGTCCAGGGGCCAGGGGCCATGCCAGGCCTCGGCCCACCCTCCCATCCCTCCTGTCCTGGCCATGAAGCCACCGCGTGCATGGCCGCAAGGACAGGAAGGCCCTTCGGCAGGAGCAGCTTCAGCTCTCCAGAGCAGGGGAGGGGCTGGCACAGGGGCCGAGCCCACACGGCCTCACAAACGTCCCATCCTTCCTGGCTGCAGGCACATCAGGTGTGTGTCCCTCGGGAGACATGCTGTGGCCTCAGACGGGAGAGGGAAGACCGCCACCTCCTCATGCCGCATCCCACAGGCTGACCCTGCAGCATGAGAACTGGCCTGGGAGGGGCGGCCCTCTGCCCCCCACACCTGCACCCAGGGGTGCTGAGCAGGAAACCAGAGGCTGCCGGGCAAAGCAGGGTGACGCGGGCTTCTCCTGGGAATCCCCTCCAGGCCAGGCCCCTCACTCAAAAGACAGCCTGAAGGCGATTCCATTCCTGGTCATCGGTGCCACTCCCAAAGTCAGATCGGTCCGTGTGGCACAGAGCGGCCCCGTGTCATCTATCGCTCACGTCTGCACACACCTCTCCACACACAGCATCTAACGCCTGGCTTGCCAGGTAACGGGCATGAGCACCATCGTGTTTTCCTGCATAAAGTGTTTAAATGAGACCCACTTCCACAGCAGGCACACACTACGTGGCTCACTAAACCAGACCACGGCTTGAGGGGGGGGCTGCCTGTCACAGGGAGGAGGTGAGGACCCTCAGGGACAGGATGACACCAGGCTGGAAGCCATCTGTGCCACAGGCAGGGCGGGCACTTTGCGCCCCTGAGGTGGCCCCGGTTCACCCCAGAGCTGGGCGGCCTCCGACCCCAGGTCAGCTCTTATGAGTAAAACCAGGCGAGGAGCCCATGGCCCAGTGCAGGGATGTCCATGTCCCCTGCTCTGCCCACAGGAGTGTCAGCCCGACCGTGCAGAACCGGGACAGGAAGTGGACAGCTCCCCTGACCTGCACCCACAGCGTCTGGAGGCTTCCATGATCCTTAATCAGGAGAATGACTCAGGGCACGGGGAGGCGCAGAAGGTTGGTTCCCGTCGACCCTGCAGCCGGCCCACCCATCTGAACAGCGCAGTGCGTCTCACTTGGCTTGTCGTGTTGACTCACATGGCGTTTAAAGACTTTTGCTTTTAATTAGCTGATAGCTAACTCTGCATTTAAAAATCCAGGTTATTACATATCAGCAGTCCTTTTTCTCTGGCTTTCAACATTTATTTGACTTTGGTTTTTAGCAGTTTGTGATGTAATGCATGTTTGGGACTTGCTGAATATCTTAAATCTGTACGTTGATCTTGCATCAAATTTGGGAGGTCTTCAGCCATTATTTCTCCAGCATTCTTTGCTGCACCAGTCTTTCCCCTCTCCTGTGGTCTCACCTGACATGAATGTTAGATTTCATGGTGCTGTCCCTGAGTCTATTCTCTTTTTTTCCCCCGATTTTTTTTCTGTTGTTCAGACTTTCACTTTTTCTGTTGTTCAGACTTTCATTGATCTTCAAGTTCATTAATTCGTCCTCTATCATCACCATTCTACTACTGAACTACTGAAGTGTAGTTTTTATTTAGCTACTGTATTTTTCAAGTTAAAAATTTCGAGCTGGCTTTTCTTACAGCTTTTATTTCTCTCCTGAGATGGTCCGTCTTTGCATTGATTTAAAGAGCGTCTGCTGTTGCCCTTTAGAGCACAGTTACACTAGTGCCTTGAAAATCTGATAATTCCAGTATCTGTGTCACCTTAGTTGACTGTTTCTCGATTCTTTGTTGTCTGTTGATTGTCTTTTGAGAGTTGCTGAGATTTTCCTATTCTTCGTGGTGAGTAACTTGGGTTTATATCCTAGACGTTCTTAACGTTCCGTAAGGAGACTGTCTTGCTTCAGTCCTGTGGAGAACGTCGTGTTTTGTGTTCTACCAGGGAACCGATGCGGTTAAATTGAGTTCAAGCTGCAAGTTCTGGGTGGTTTTCAGGGGCTACGGCTCAATTTCAGCTCAGTTTTCAAAACCACTGCGGCGCTATTCGTATCTGCACTGTGTGGGCAGCCCTCGGTGGCCAGGCGGGGACTTGGGTGGTGGTCTGCCCCGCAGGTCCTGGAGGAGAGCCCTTCCTGCCCCTCAGACCAGGCAGAGCGGCTTCTCTCGGAGCTTTCTACCCAGCACACCGTTCTGGACTTGGGGCTGTGCTGGAGTCCAGGCTGGCAGATGTGAAAAAACAAAACGTCAATCCGTCTGCTCCAGCACCCAGAGCTGCTCCAGCACCCAGAGCTGCTCCATCCGTCCTGTCCAGATTTGTAGCTGCACCCAAGGGGAAAGACGGGCCCTTCATGGAAAAGATCTGAGATTAGTAGCATTCCATCACTGGCCACCCTGTGCCCCGTCCCAAGTTTTGCTGGCCTTTGCTGACTGGTCCCTGTGGACACCTGACCTAGTAGACCCTGGACGATGGCTGAGGAGCAGCAGGGAGAATGCCTCACTGCTGTCATCTCTTCTACGTGGCATCTGTCGCCGCAAAGTTGTGCCTCTCTCTCCGTCTGAATTCTGTCCTGCTCTGGTGCACCAACTCGGAATTTTAGAGTGAACTAGTGGTGTGAAAAATGGCCTGTAGGTGACTCTGCATCACGGTTCGGGGACACAGGGGACTGGACAGGGGCCGCCCACAGCGGTATCTGGAAAGAGCAGCAGGTGGGAGCACAGGGGCTGCCCAGCAGCGGCTCGGGTCAACCTGCACACGTAGAACCCCGGGGGGATTGCAGAGGCTGGGCGGGAGGGAGATGCACATGACACGGTGGAGAAACGCACCAGAGTGACAGCTGTGGTGGGAGCGGTGTGCGCCGGGGGACTGGGCACCAGTGTGGCCGGGTGGCACCAGGAGGCTGCAGGCACCTGGGCAGACCAGAGCCACCCATCTGAGCTACAGAGATGCCTGGCCTGCCAGCGAGGCTGCTCACAGCTTTCCACAGCTCGGAGCACCTCCATTTCAAAGGAAAACCCACACCCACAGAGCAAGCATTTCAAGGAGAAGCTCCGACAAGCAACCGCCATTTCTGCAAAAGGCCATGAAGACAGGAAGAGAACCAACGAGTCATAAATGAGTCTAGTTCCATTTTACAGAATTAAGAGCTGAGGCACAGTCTCCCCCAGAGGTACCCGAACTTAATAGGAGACCCAAAGACCCCCCCCCTCCAAAAACAAACAACACGGAGTGGCCTGTGCGGCCCCTTTTATGGAGGAGAGGCTGAGGCATAGAGAAGTCGGGTGGCTTGCCCAAGGGCACACAGCGAGTGCCTTACACTGTGGGAAGGGCTGGGGAGGGGGCGGCAGAAGGCACAGCTGGAGCCTGTCCCGGGCTGGTGTCCCTCTGGGCCCTGGAGGCACAGGTGCACCTTCACCCCACAAGTGGAGACGTGAGGTAACTGCAGAGAGCTGGGCCCTGCCTGACGCACACGAACATTTTTAGCTGCCCGGGCGCCTCCCCGGGCCCCGGCCCACAATCGGCTCTCGCCCCGGGGACAGGAATCCGACAGGCCCCACCACCAGCCCCACGTGTCAAGGGCTCGGGGCAAATATTAATCAAGCTGCTCCCGGCCCGTCTAAGCAGAAGACCAGTGCCAGCCTGAGCGATGTGAGACCTCGTGCAGGGCGCTCTGGAAATACAAGCTCGTGCCTCGCACCCTCTGGTCACCCCAGACCCTGCGGTGCCCTGTGGACGTGTGCCGAGCCCAGGCCCATTCTCCCCACACGGGTGTTAGGTCATCCTTTACCCTCAACAGCTATTGGGCGGGGCGAGCCCCGAGGCTTGGCTACCACTGGCCAGCAGGCCAGGGACGTCCTCGTGGACACCACGTCCGGAGCTCGCCTGCTGCGCACGGCTGGGTCTCCAGGAAGACCCCTCCTCGACAGAGGGCTCAGCTGGCCCAGGGCTCCAGTGATGCGGGGGGCGCAGGGCTCGGAACCTTGCGGAAGCCGGTCTGGGTGGGAGGGGAGACTGTCCCCAGGCTGCATTCCTCCAGCTCAGGGGGCGCCGGGAAGCTGGATCCCTTTTTCTAGGTCCCCCCTCACACTGGGCCCCACCCCAGCTGCTGCCTCAAATACCTGGCCCTCCCCACCCTCCTGCTATTTTAATACGGGCCCCCGGTACCTCATTCTTGGCTCCAGCATGTTTCCTCCCCAAGTGAGCAGGCAGATGACCATTCCTAAAATACCTCTCACCTCATCCTCGCCCCATCCGGCCGTCCAGAAAGCCTCCGCCCGGCCAGTGCCCGCGAGGTGAGAGCCTCACCCCTGCGCCTACCCCGGCCCCGCCAGCAGCCCACACACCTCCCCGGCCGCGCCTCATTCCCACCTCCCGGCCCGGGCCACACCTACCCTCCTGTCCACCTATCCAAAGCTCCCCGAAATTCAAACCCTACCCAGAACACATCCCACAGGAGTAGGTCTTTGTGACCGTGGGTCACAAGAAACAGTGGTCTCTTGGGTGTGACATCCAAAGCATAGCAGTTTTTAAAAAGATACATTGGACTCCAAGTCAAATCTGTTGCGCTGCAACGTGAAAAGACAGCACACACTGGGAGAAGATATTTGCAAATCATATACCTGGCAAGAGCAGTTAAAGATCTCTACAACTCAATAATGAAAGGCAGCTAACCAAATTTTTAAATGGGCAAAGAATCTGGATAGACCTTTCTCTAAAGAAGACGCATAAATGGCCAATAATCACAGGAAAAGGTGTTTGATGTCATTAGTCACCAGAGAAACGCAAATCAAAGCCACAGGAGATCCCACTTCACACCCACGAGGATGGCTACAATCAAGGGGTCAGAGGGTAACAAGCGTTGGTGAGGGTGTGGAAAAGCCAGAACCCCCGAACACCCCTGGTGGGAACGGAAAATGGTGCAGCCACCAACTCAGCAATTCCACTGCTAGGTGTATTCCAAGACAAAGGAAAGCATACATCCACACAGAAACTGGTACACAAATGTTCAGAGAAGCACTGTTCACAACAGCCAAAAAGATGTCGAACCCAAATGTCTACCAGCTGAAGAAGACATAAGCAAAACTTGATCTGTCCGTACACTGAAATATTATTCAACCTTAGAAAAGATGGACACTGACAGATCGTACGTGGACGGACCTTGGGAACATCATGCAGAGTGAACGCAGCGAAGGACCTCGCATCGTCTGATTCCATTTACGTGACCTGCCCCGAGCACAGAGCCGCAGAGACAGAAAGCAGACCAGTGGTTGCCCAGGCCTGGCAGCGAGGGTGGGGGAAATGGGGAGTACTGATGGGTATGAGGCTGCTTCCTGGGTGACGAAAATGTCCTAAAATTAGCTTGGGTGACAGCTGCACAGCTCTGTGGTAGTCCTAAAATCCACTGAATTGCGTACTTTAAATGGCGATGGTGTGATAGGTTACATCTCAATGAAGTTTTTTTTTTTCTTTAAGTTCCAGGGCTTTTGCTGAATTCTAATTCCAGCCCTCCTCGTCCACCGACTGGACCCTGGGTGTGGCGTGTGCGCACATGTGCAGGGGTGTGTGGCGTGTGCGTGTGTGTACTGTGGCGGAGAAGCGTGTATGGGAGCCCAGGCGTGCGCTGTTACCACGTGCATGGCATTCTCCGCTCACACCATTGTGGGCTGATTACGTGTCAAGGACGACAGAGGAAGATGAATGGGGGTCTGAGAAGTGACGTACGTGCGGCCCCCGGGGGAGACGCCGCCCTGATTCCCGAGCAGCCAAGGCAAGGCTCCAGGCGCCCAGCTCCAGGTTCAAGGGCAACGCCGGAGCCGGACCAGATGGACACTTCCCGGACGCTTCCTGTCAAGGCAGGAAGTGTCCCCGCTGGGACAAGGCAGCGGGCTGGGGCGGCCCCAGCTGCTGCTGCGCCTCGGCATCCCCACCACACCACGGGGGCCGCGCACGCACACACGCACGCGCGTACACACGACCTCCTCTCGTGGCCCCTGCTCGCCCCCGGGCTTCCCGCCTGCCCCTCCCCCTCCTCAATCGTAGTAACCGGTTCCCCGGATGGTTTTCCCCACAGCTGGCCTCCTCTTCCAGTCCCACCCGCCCCCAGGCTCTCCAGTAATTACTTGTTGGGGAACATCTTCCGATCCGGCAAAACGCGGAGGAAGGAGGAGGGAACTTCTGCACTAATTAGTAACATGATTTCAAAAGCGACGGCACTTTCTATTACTGGTTCAGAAGAACAGTCACTTAACATCTTGTAAAGGGAAATCATCAAGTATCTCTTGCATTTCCTCCAAGAAATGTACGTGTGTGAAAATGAGTGTGTGCATGTGTGTGCGTGAGCATATGAGCATGTATGTTTGAGAATCTGCGTTTGTGCGAGTGTGTGCACACACCTGTGCGCGTGGGCTCACACCCTCTAAAGGCGTCCATGGGTAGGCCCTTCCAAGCAGGTCCGCAGGAGACGAAGTTGGCCCTCAGATAGGACCTCACAGCCCCTTCCCTTCTTACACCTCCTGACGGTCTTCCGTCTGAAGCAAGTTGAGGCTGAGTGTCCTGCGGCAGATCTGTGGTGGCCCTGACCACAGGGCTCTGAGAATCCCAAATCCCAGCGGACCCAGGGCTTCTCCATCATAGAGAAGGTCGGTGGGTGACGCAGCCCTCCCGGCGGGCTCCCTGGATGGATGCCTGAGGATGCTGGGTCAGGCCACGCAGAGCGGCTGCTGGGAAGTGGGGACGAGGGGCAGAGGCAGCCCTGAGACCAAGTCCTGAGTCCGGGCCTGGGTGCAGGAGAGGGAGGAAGGCCTCTGGTCCTCTGCTTGGGACGGGAGCAACCAACCTCAGGAGGCTCCTGTGTCCATGCCGAGGGGGGCTGACCACGCAGCCGGCCGGAGGGTCCCGTGTCGGGGCAAGTTCTGGTCTGAACCTGGGCTGAACCGACCCCGCTAAGTGCACACAAGGAGCCCCAGCCTCTCTCTTCCAGGCCGGGATGTGGAAAACGCGAGGGGCGCTTTCCTCACAGCCCCACCCTCCTCGCCCCACCCAGGAGCCCGCGATCCACCCCGTAGGAACCAGGCTACAACGTGACAGGCTGGACACTCGGGGGCAACCACGCTCGCCACAGCTCAGGCTCCAGCGGGCATCCAGGCTCCCTGAACACACGGGTGGCATCGTGCTGGCCCTGGGGACGAGGGAAGGGTCAGACGCAGGTCAGACCAGCCCGGCCTGCACAGGGATACCTAAGAGTCTCATTTTCAGGATCGTGGAGTCGGATTTATTGACGTGTGACAGCCAAGCTGTTCTGAAGACACGTCACTGAGCAAGCAAAGAAGGCCCCACCCTGGGGACAAAGTGACAAAACGGAGCTTGGCAGGGATGGAGCAGAGACCGCGGTGGGGCTGAGGGAAGACCCAGCAGAGGGACGCGCGGAGGCCCGGGTGCCTGTGAGCTGCGCTGGGAGAAGCCTGTGCCTGCGTTGCACTGCTGACGCACCTGCTTCAGGTTTAGTCCATCACTGCGTGAACACTCCTTCACCTTAGAGTTTCTCTTACACAGACTTCTTCGAAGAAGCACAAATTTTACAGGAAACAAAACTGTAACCAGGCTCCAGCCCTGCACTCACTCTCTCAGCACTCAGTCTGTGCTCACCGCTAAGAAAAACGGTGTTGGCCCTTTAAATACACACAGAGCAAGGTCACCTCTCTGTTAACTCCAGCTGAGCAGAGAACCTGTGACCCTCCCATCACCTCCGGTCACCTGCAGGACATGCCACCCCACACCACATGCAGAGAGCAGAGCCTCAGCTCAGGGCCCAGCTGGCCCCCAGCGGCCTGGCCCTGCAGACCCACCCATGGAGCCCTGCCACGACAGCAACACTGAACAGGTCCCTAACCTAATTACACCTCCACCCAGAGCCCGGCTCTGAGCGGCAGGGCCCACGATTAGGTTAGTCTTCTTAACGAGGATGAGTGGGGCTCTTGAGAGAACCTTGCACTCCAAGCTGATTGAATTAGCGGCCCGTGCCCATGTCTGTGACAGAGACTGCCCCCCTCCGCTGGCTCCGGGCCCTGCTCGGGCCCCGCCGGCTGGCATGGAGCGGGTCTTCGTCCCTGTGCAGCCGGGCCTTCTCGCAACCTGCTCGCGGCACTGACCGCAGTCTCCTTCCCTTCCCTTCCGCCTTTGCCTTCTGTCTCCCTTACCCAGTGCCACCAGGCAGGCGGGTGGTCTGTGGGGGGGGAGGGCACTGGGGGAGAGGGGCCGCGGTCACCAAAGGCTGACGACCACATGCGTCCTTTCCGCCCTAAAGTCAGAACCTCAGGAGCACGTGCACGACCCGGGCTTCCTCCTTTCAGGTCCAACGGCCCAGGTACCAGGGCCTTCTGCGCATCCTGTCACTCCCGAGGTCACCCTGAGACAGGAAGGGGGACGGCCACGCCCACGGCCGTGCTTCTGCAGAGCGGCACAGACCTCCATGGTCCGGCCTGGCGCCTTTCCAACACTGCCTTTGCTGGCTGAGTCACCGCAGCCCCACCAGGGACAATTCCCACTGGGGCCTTCTGCAACTTTTGCCGTTGTGCACAAATTCTCCAAGAATTAGCCCGATCAGCCAGGTACCCACACTGGTAAATCTTCCACATTCATACCTGCTTCCCCAAGTGTTGTCACTTTCCCGAAAGTGATTTCGAGAATCAACTACTTTAGTCCTTCATGAGTTCATTCAATAAATATTTACTGAACTGAACTGCTGTAATTTTCCAAGCACATTGTCAGATGTTGGGGAAAGAAAGAAACGGGATACAGTTCTTGCCTTCAAGGCTGTCAGTCAAGTAGATGAGCTGGGCAAATTAAAACATCTGCGCATCACCGTCAGATGGCAAGGATGTTTCTGGAGAAACATGGAGACGGTGGTCAAATAAAAGGAGGTTTAGAAGGTCAGCCTAAAAGACAGCTGCAGTCATGTGTCCCGTACCCAAGATAAGAGGATCGCACACAAAAACAAAGGGCTAGTTAAAATCAGGTGTGACACAAACTTCAGCTTCTGGGAAGACAGAATCGTCTCCCTGTTCCTCCCCTATACACCCTGGACATTACATAGAAACACAAGACTCTCAAAGGTGGGGAAAAGGCCACAGGAACGCCAGACTTGGAGCTGAAGAAGCAGGAAATGCCAGGAGGCCCCAGGAACAGGCTGTTCTCTGTGCAAAAGACCAGGAAGGGTGCAGCCTGGCAGAATAGGCAACTTTAGCCAATAACTGCTCTACTCCAAACAAAACAGAAAAAAAGGCAGCCCCCCCACCACCCGTGATAGCAGAGGAGGGTGGAAATCCCAGACGTTTACTCCTGCCAGGCGTCCCAATCCCACCGCCAGGGTAGTGTGAAGAAAGCCAGCTAAAACCAAAGGTCTAAGTAAGACCCAGAGTCTTATAAATAACGTGGAAATGTCCAGGTTTAAACTGGAAATCATCTGTCATATCAAGAACCAAGAAGATCTCAAACAAAATTTTAAAAAGACAGTGTTTAGACGCCAAAACGGTGAGAAAAAGCAAAGATTTTCAAACAGCCACTTTAAAACTGCTTCTATGAGCAATTATGAATATGCTTGAAACAAACGAAAAAAGAGAGTCTCAGCAAAGAAACAAAAAGCTTCACAAAAGAAACAAATATGTAAAGAAGGACCAAATGTAAGTTTTACTGTATTGAAAAATACAATAACCAAAGGAAACAGTCAGTAAATGGGCTCTCAGAGCACAGTGGCTGGAACACCAGAAAGAACCAGTGAACCATAACAAAAAAAGAAATGATCTTAACAAAAGAATCATAGCAAATGACCTAACATTCCACATCATCAGAGTCCTAGAGAAGAGGGGTAAAGGGCAGGACTGAAAAAGTACTCAAAGACATAACAGCTGAAAACTTCCCCAAATTAGCAGGAAGTATAACCCTAGGGATTCAAGAAGCTGAGTGAATCCCAAACAGGACAGATCCACACCAAGACACACGTCACAGTCAAACTTCTGAAAACTAAAGACCAAAAAAAAAAATCTCAAAAGCAGCTAGAGCAAAATAACAACTTACTTACAGAGGAAACAAACATCACAGTGGGTTTCTCCTCAGAAGCCACAGGGGCCAGAAGGGAGGGCTAAAAGAAATGAACTATCAACCTAGTTCAGCCTATATCAGCAAAAACATCCTTCAGAGATGAAAGGGATATCAAGACATTCTCAGGTGAAGGAAAAGTAAAAAAAATCTGCCACCACCTGAAATACCCTTAAAGGCTAGTTACAGGAGTTTCTCAAAACAGGAAAAAAAACAAAACAAAAACGAAAACAAGGAAAGAAGGCATCTTGCAACAGCAGGAAGGAAGGAAGAACATCATAAGCAAAGATAAGGGTAAACACAACAGACATTCCTATCCTCTTCAGTTCTGTGCGTTATGTTGATTGAAGCAAAAATTATAATATTATCTGATGTGGTTCTAAATACGAATAGAGGAAATATTTAAGAAAATTACAAGTGGAGGGAAACATCACATATATAAAATATACTACATTAAAAATATCATAAAGGGAGGCAGAGTTTCTACACTTCACTAAAAAAACCTATACAGAGAGATACCCACTCAGAAACACCATAGATAAATACTCATTAAACAATAACTCCCCATTCTCCCCTCTTCCTAGCCCCTGGCAACCACCATTCGACTTTCTGTCTATGAATCTGATGACCCTCAGTCCCTCATATAAGTGGAACCATACAGTATCTGTCCTTTTGTGACTGAGCATCATGTCCTCACGATTCCATGAAGTAACCTGTGTCAGAACTTCCTTCCTGTTAAGACTGAATAATATTCCATTGTATGGACAGACCACATTTTGTTTATCTATTCATCCACTGATGGACACTTGGGTTGCTTCCATGTTTTATCTGTTATGAATAATGCTATTATGTTATGAACATGGGTGTACAATATCTCTTCAAGACCCTGCTTTCAATTCTCTTGGTTATATGCCCAGAAGTAGAATTGCTGGGTCACATTGTAATTCTATTTTTAATATTTTGAGGAAATGCCATATTGCTTTCCACAGCAGCTGGACCACTTTGCATTCCCACCAACAGAACACAAGAATTCCAATCTTTGCACATCCTTTACCAACACTTGCTGTTCTGTTTTTCTGACAGTCACCATCCAAACGGGTGAGAGGTGGCATCTCACCGTAGTTTTCATTGTACAGGTCTTCCACCTCCTTGGTTAAGTTAATTCCTAAGCATTTTTTGCGTTTTGATGTTCTCATAAATGGAACTGTGCCTGAGGGAGGCAGGGAGCGCCTGAGACCTGCTCTTGGTGGTGCTAAGGGGGAGGAGGCTGCCGTGTCGTTTACTACATTAAAGGGCTTGAACCTTCTGCCTTCGGGAGACATCTGTGGACCCCGCCTCCCGTCCGTGGCCCGCAGTGAGCTGCTTCACGGGAGGGTCTCGGCTTCCCCTCACCTGTCGCACAGGAACACACCTGCTTGTACATCAAGAGGTCAGAAGACCAGTGTCCTAGCCCGAAGCTGCTCTTGAACTGGTAGCTTCCCAGCAGAACTGAAAGTGAAGCAGAGATCTGCACACAGGTCCCTGCCGCGCCCCTACCTCATGCCCTCCGTGGACTGGTGGCGGTGGTTGCGGCAGAGCTGCGGCATGCCCAGCATGGCCTCGGTCAGCACGGCCAGGAAGCCCAGGCTCTCCACGAAAAGGGCCGAGTCGATGGACAGGTAGGTGACACAGCCCGCCACACAGGTGAAGGCCAGGACACATTGCACGTAGTCCCCAAAGCTGTTCCAGTGCCAAAAGTGCTGGGGGTCGAAGTCTAGGGCAAAAGGGAGAGAAACGTGAACGAGGTGTGCAGGTCAAGGTCAGTGTGGGGGAGGACAGGACCCAGTGAGGAGGCCAAGGTCAGTGTGGGGAGGGCGGGACCGAGTGAGGAGGCCAAGGTCAGTGTGGGGAGGACGGGACCAAGTGAGGAGGTCAAGGTCAGTGTGGGGGAGGACGGGACCGAGTGAGGAGGCCAAGGTCAGTGTGGGGAGGACGGGACCGAGTGAGGAGGTCAAGGTCAGTGGGGGGAGGATAGGACCAAGTGGGGAGGTCAAGGTCAGTGAGAGGAGGACGTAAACTGTGGGCTCCATCTGCCTCCATGATGGCATTTCTGAAGGAGCCTTGATACAGATATTAGCTCCACATAAAAGACACTAAAATCCTTAAATTCTTCCTAACTAGTCTGATAGTGTATTGCGGGCTGGTCCAGAGCCTCTGGAACCTCTCTCCTGGTTAGAATCCCCATTCCTTCCCTCTACAACTTTGGATTAATTTTGTTTCTCCATTTCCTCAGATGTAATAGAGGAACAATAGTTCCTACCTCCTAGGGTTGTTTTATTGGTTAAATAAGTTATTCTTATGAATCTCAAAAGTACCCAGCCCATAATAAGGGTTAATAAGGGCCCAGTAAAAATGTACGATATCACCACACACTCAGCTGGTACGATGTTACCGTTTGCCGCACAGACGTCTCCTGCTGACACCAAGTTCACAAGCACTCACACAAATGAGCAGTTCACACGAGCTTCCTGGGCTCGGGCAGAGACACGCGGGGGTCCTGGGCACAGACGTGGTGGCCGGGAAGGTCAGGGAATGGGGATAAACACGGAGGGAGTCGGGGAGGGCGTGATGTGCCGAGCCTGACCCCGTCCTTAGACTGGTAAGGTCCAGAGCCCGGCACCCCTTCGGCAAAAGGCCCAGCAAAGGCTGCCAGCACGGGCGAGGCCACCAGGAGTCGGCCGTCCAGGGGGCCGGGAGGTGCCGTGGGGGAGGGTCCAGGCTGCACCACACGCCCTGTCCCCCACATCCAGGTCTCCCACTACCTAACCCCATGTGAGGACACTGTGGGCATCGGAGCTGGGAAGGGGGAGGGCAGGCAGGGGCACCAGAGGCGGAATGAACACGGCCTGTGGCTCTGAGGTCCCCTCCCCGAGGACCTCAGGGTCCTGAGCCTGGCTGCTCCCTGAAGAGGCCCCGGCTACAGTGTGTGGCCCTGTGTGTGTGGGCGCAGGACACGGAACAGCGGGCCCACGCGCAGGCGTCCCAGACAGAGGGCCCGAGAGGGTGTGGCAGGGCAGGACGCGCAGGCCTGCCGAATTAGGTCCTGTCTTTGTGCCCGAGGAGCAGGGAGAACACGGCCAGGGCTGAGAGCTCGGGCAGGACAGGGACGGCCAAGGACACCAGGTGAGTGTGTGGGGACTTCAGAAAGCTGGGTCTGTGGTCAATCGATCGGAAGCCTTTCTATCTTAGGTTCTCGGGGAGCAAGTCAGTTGGCAAATGACTACCAGAAAACCCATGTCAGTAAGTTTCTGAGAAGAGACCGAGGTTGGGCCCCTACCTTCATGTGCAAAAATTAACTCAAAATGGACCAAAGACTAAACATACTAGATAAAACTAGAAAACCCTTAGAAGAAAATACAGGGAGAAAGCATCATGACACTGAGTTTGTTAGTGATTTCTTAGATATACCAAAAGCACAGGCAACAAATGCAAAAACAGATAAATTGGACTACATCAAAATGTTAAACTTCTGTGCTTCTAGGCAAAAAGCTCCTTGATATGGGTCTTGGCAACGAGTTTTTGGATATGACTCCAAAAGCACAAGCAACAAAAGCAAAAATAAACAAGTGGAATTACATCAAACTAAAAAGCCTCTGCAACTCATAAAGAACAAACTAGTAGTTACGGTGGGGGGTGCGTCCAATACAGGGGTGGGAGGTGCAAGGTACAAACTGCTGGGTGTAAGATCAGCTACAGGGGTGTACTGTACAACACAGGGAATATAGCCAATACTTTGTAAATGGAGTGCAACCTTTAAAAATTTAATGGAAAAAGAAACAAAGAAAAAGCTTCTGCGGAGCAGAAGAAACAATCGGCAACACAAAAAGGCAAACTATGGAATGGGAGGAAATATTTCCTATCTTATGAGGGGTTAATATCCAAAATATATACAGAACCAGACCACTCAACATCCAAAAACAAACAACCCCATTAACAATGGGCAGAATGGGACTTCCCTGGTGGCGCAGTCGTTGGGAATCCGCCTGCCAGTGCAGGGGATACGGGTTTGAGCCCTGGTCCGGGAAGATCCCACATGCCATGGAGCAACTAAGCCCGTGTGCCACAACTACCGAGCCTGTGCTCTAGAGCCCGCGAGCCACAACTACTGAAGCCCGTGTGCTAGAGCCCGTGCTCAGCAACAAAAGAAGCCACCGCAATGAGAATACCGTGCACTGCAACAAAGAGTAGCCCCGCTCGCCGCAACTAGAGAAAGCCCGCACAGCAACGGAGACCCAACACAGCCAAAAATAAATAAATGAATGAATAAATTTATTAAAAAATAAAAAAAGAAGTGGGCAGAGGAATTGAATAAATGTTTTTCCAAAGAAGACATACAAGTGGGCGACAGGTACATGAAAAGATGTCCAATATCACCAATCATCAGGGAAATGCAAATCAGAACCACAATGAGATGTCACCTCACACCTGTCAGAATGGCCATCATCAAGAAGACAAGGAATAACAAGTGTTGGCGAGGAGGTGGGAAGAGGGAGCCCGTGCACTGCTGGTGGGGATGTAAATTGGCGCAGCCGCTGCGGAAAACAGGACGGCAGTTTCTCAACAAATTAAACACAGAATTACTGTATGATCCAGCAATTCCACTTCCGGGCATACACCCAAAAGAACTGAAAACACGTACTCGAAAAAATATTTGTACACCCAGTTCTGAGGCTACAGGACGTCAGCGCGAGCTTGGACAGAAGAATGGTGCCCAGAGAGGGGCCGTGCCAGAGCCACGGCATCTCTGCCCGCCCCCCACCCGCAGGGAGGGTCAGGCCTGGGGCTTCACCTTGGCTTCAGGGAGGCCGCAGGGGGCCCGCGGGGCCACCTCCGACTTCTCGCTAGCTCTCTTCAGGCCATCCCGGGCCCCTGCGCTGCCGGTCCACATCCCGCTGTGTCACAGGCAGGTTCTGCAAAGCCGTTGTAGCCAAAAAACCATCCACACAAATGCCAGAAACGGCAGAGCGAAGGTCGAGGTCACCCCACGGGCGCTCGGGGGAGTCCGCATCCTGTCAGCCCCCTGCTCCGCTGACGCTGAGGACAGCACCCCTCCCTACGTTCACCACGACGGACTCCCAGGAGGGACACGAGGACCAGAAGCGGGTCAAGATGAGGGGGGACGGCGTCCGTGGGAGCGCGGAGGGGGCCGGGAGCCCCGCTGCCACCTCCAGAGAGCTCGCTCATATGGCTGCTGTTCGCCAGAGCACGTGGCTGTATTAAGTCTGTCGAGCAATCTGCATTTACGCTCGAAAACACAAAGTTGCATTTTATGGAATTAAGCTCATCTGTGGCAGAAAACACAGCCTCTTGGATACATTTGTAAAGAATTCCTTTTGAAAGCAAGGACTATGTACAGGCACATGAGCCCCCAGTATGACAGACGGATCGGACTCCTCCCATCAGCCTGGCACCAGCCAGGGGGCCCTGGGCAGGCAAGCCGGCAGGACGCACAGCGCGCGCCAGCTCCCGGGACTCGATGCTCAGGAAACTGCCCCCTCCGAAGGATTAGGTGCCAACAATTCACTTCGAGAACCTAGGAGACACGGCCCTTTTCACCGTGACTCACTGTGGTGACCTGTGGGAATGAGCGTAATTCCTGCCGTTCAGGTTTATAAAACTTCAACCACGTGGGTCAGAGTCCAACAGCAGCGCTCAGGCATCGCAGCTGTCAAATTCTCATCCGACAGCCCCTCGCCTGAGCATCCACTGCTGTGGTGGTGATGAGGCTCCGGGCTGCCCACCACAGCCACTGCAGTCGCTGGGACGTGCCCCTTCAGTAAACCCGACCTGAGACCCGCACCCACCTGCTGCAGCTGAAGTGCTGTCCCCGCGCAAGGACCCCACTCGGAACCAGCCGGCAGCCCGGGCGAGTGAAGCGGGCGGGCGCAGAGGCGTCCCCGGGGGGGAGGGGGGGACGTGAGGGCGGCCCAGCAGCGCCACCGGGCCCCGCGTCTGAGTGCGGGGGGCTTGGAAACAAAAAGTCATGCAGCTTGCTCACAGGTCTATGCTCAGGAAGAGGTGGGACCAAATAAGCATGTTCTGAATGAGTAACTCCGAATGACTGTAACAGGCATCGTCATCTGTAAGCATGAACTCCGAACGCGGTGGAAAGCTGTCCAGTTCAACGCGCATTTGGCAAGCAGCACTCGGCCGCCTCAGAGAACGAGATCCAAGAGGTCGGTGCCTCCAAAGCCACTGCCGCACAGGGACCGCCGCACGCCCTCCGGGGCGTGAGGACAAAGGTCCCTGAGAACGGGAAAGGGCAGGAGGAAGTGTGGCTCAGAGGAGGTGGGATAGGAGCTAGTCATCGGGGACAGAGGACCTGTCATGATCGATGCCCACTTCCCAGAAGTCTGTCTCTGCCTGTATCACAGGCAGGGGAATCGTCTCTTCCAGGAGCTGCGTTGACCACTGTTTCTGAAGTTCCAGGGAAACGTGCCAGCACCCGGGAGCACCTGGCCCTTTACGAGATACAGCAGTGAACTTCCAGAGGAAGGAAAAAGGACGCTCACGTGCATTTCCACGAGTTACCACGTATCTGAGACGAAAGAGGAAGGCAAAGTGTGCTGAGATCAAGAAGATGAGAGCTGGGCTGCCCTGGCGGCGCAGTGGTTGAGAATCCGCCTGCCAATGCAGGGGACACGGGTTCGAGTCCTGGTCCGGGAAGATCCCACACGGCGCGGAGCAACTAAGCCCGTGCGCCACAGCTACTGAGCCTGCGCTCTAGAGCCTGTGAGCCACAACTACTGAGCCCGCGTGCCACAACTACTGAAACCCGCGCGCCTAGAGCCAGTGCTCTGCAAAAGAGAAGCCACTGCAGTGAGAAGCCTGTGCACTGCAACGAAGAGTAGCCCCCCGGTTGCCGCAACTAGAGAAAACCCACGCGCAGCAACAAAGACCCAACGCAGCCAAAAATAAATAAAATTAATTAATTAAAAAAAAAAAGACGAGAGCCCCACAGATGCCCAGTTGTGTTTCCATGGCAACAGCGTGACTTGATGCGCGTGGGCTTCAGATGCCGTCACTGTCCCTCTCTGTGGCCCATCCAACCCCATCCAAGCCTGTCAACTCACTCAGCCTACGATGTTCACTGAAAATCAAGGCACAGGGCCTTCCTAAAAAATAGGCACCGGTAAGCCGAGCACACCCTAAGCCACCTCAATTCATGCGTTTACCACAAACGGAGCCATCTAAGGAGGGCCCCCCAGAGCAGCAGGGGGACAGCGGGTGCCCCTAGCGGAGGGCGTGGGGATTCCCTGGGATACCCACAGTGGCAGCTCGCACAGAGCAAAGGAGCGGAGGGAACAGCCCGTCACAGTCACCACCGCCCTGAGAAGAAAGGTTAATCATCCTTCCACTCTGGCAAATTCCAGGCTGTAGGACAGGAACAAAAACCCATACTAGCTGGGCATTTACACCTAAGCGGCTAGCGGTGCTTAGAAGAATACAAAGGCCGGAAAAGTGAGAACTGAGCTGCCACTTCTCTTTCCAGCCAAGATGGGGCAAAGGGGCCACATTTACTCTCCCAAACAACCAAAACACGGTCAAAATAACGTGGAGTTTTGGACCCAAAATGGGCAAAATATATCCTTGTAAGACCCTGGACATTGGGCATGGAGGACAGTGATCTCTGAGATGGGACAGGTGTGGTGCGCTCCAAACTGTCCCAGTTGTACCCTGCGAGTTCCCAGTAAGACCCTGGACATTGGGCATGAAGGACAGTGACCTCTGAGATGGGAAGCAGGCGTGGTGCGCCCCAAACTGTCCCAGTTGTACCCTGCGAGTTCCCAGGACACGGGACAGGAAGTGGGCCCCTCACAGGCGAGCCGGCAGACAGCCTGGGTGAACGAGCTGGTCTGGGAATGAACAGGTGGGGTGTGCAGGTCTCGGAGCTGGAGGGAGGGCCGTGTGGGGGCCAAGGGCCTGCAGAATGGCCCTCAAGGACTCGGCGGGGCCCCCACCAGCGAGGGAACCAAGAGGGTTCACATTAGCATCCCTCACCCCAGCCAGCCTGGGAAACCTCAAAACACACAGGCGTTAGGCAGAGCACAGGGGCAACTTGCCCCAGCAGTAGGGAACAGACTGGGCACTGCTTTGGTTCCGCTGAACTAATCTTAAAAGCAAGATCTAAGAAGATCAAACTGGGACGTCCCTGGGGGTCCAGAGGTAAAGAATCTGCCTTACGGTGCAGGGGACGCACGTTCGATCCCTGGTCAGGGAACTAAGACCCCACATGCCACGGGGCAACTAAGCCCGCGTGCCGCAACTACTGAGCTTCACCCGCCTCAACTTAGAGCCCGTGAGCTGCACGCACTACAGAGCCCACGCACTCTGGAACCCATGCACCACGACTACAGAGCCCACAGGCCCCGGAGCCTGCGTGCCACAACTAGAGAAGAGAAAACCCACATGCCACAACTAGAGAGAAGCCCATGCACCACAACGAAACATCCCGCCTGCCTCAACGAAGACCCTGCGTGCTGCAACTAAGACCTGATGCAGCCAAAAATAAACAAGATAAATAAATAAATAAATCTTTTCTAAAAATAAAAAGAGCAAACTGTTTCCAAGTTACTTAACTGCACCCTAGAACAAAGCTCAAGAAAATTTATAGGCCCACAAAAATATCCATCACCCAGCAAAGTAAAATTCACAATGTCTGGCATCCAATCAAAAATGACCATTGGGGGCTTCCCTGGTGGCACAGTGGTTAAGAATCCGCCTGCCAATGCAGGGGACAAGGCTTCCAGCCCTGGTCCGGGAAGATCCCACATGCCGCAGAGCAACTAAGCCCGTGCACCACAACTACTGAGCCTGTGCTCTAGAGCCCACGAGCCACAACTACTGAGCCCACGTGCCACAACTACCGAAGCCTGCATGCCTAGAGCCCGTGCTCTGCTACAAGAGAAGCCACCGCAGTGAGAAGCCCGCGCATCACAACAAAGAGTAGCCCCCGCTCGCTGCAACTAGAGAAAGCCCGTGTGCAGCAACGAAGACCCAATGCAGCCAAAAATAAAATAAATTAAATAAATCGATTTAAAAAAATGACCATTGGAAATGGTAAATAAGTGGGTGAATATATATGATTTTTTTCTTATCATTTAAATCTTATTAATAGATAAGTGACTATTTAAACAAAATAAGAGCAATGTAGCATGGGGCTTTAGCACATGTAAAGTTAACTGTATGACAATTACACTAAGGTAGGCAGGGGATAAACAAAAGTATGCTTTTCCCTAAGATCAAGAACAAAGCAAGTATGCACACTCTTACCACTTCTAATCAACACTGTGCTGGAGTTTCTATCCAGAGCAACCAGGCAAAAAAAAAAAAAAAAAAAAGAAATAGAAGGCATCCAGGTGGGAAAGGAAGAAGTAAAACTATCCCTTTTTGCAGATGACATGATCTTATTTATTATGTATCTAAGGAACCCACTAAAATCCATTAGAATGAATAAATGAGTTCAGCGAGGTTGCAGGCTATCAGATCAATATACAAAAGTAAATTGTATTTCTACATACCAGCAATGAACAATCAGAAACTGAGATTTAATAAATAATACCATACATGATACGGTAATAAAAAAATATGAAATACTTAGGGATAAATCTGACAATGTGCAAGATGGGCACACTGAAAACTACAAAACATTGCTGAGGGAAATGAAAGCAGACATAAGTGGAGAGCTACACGGTGTTTCTGCGCTGGCGTCTCAACACTGCTGTGTCACGAGTCTCCAAGACCATCCCCAGGTCCGATGATCTTTCAGGAGGAGTCACCCAGCACGCCTCCAGAGCCACAGCCGTGATTATTATACCACAAGATATAAAGCAAAATCCACAAAGGGAAGGGCAGATGGGGCGGCGTCTGGAGGACTCCAGGTGTGAGCTCCCTCTCCCAGGACCCTCCCTCGGATGAGCTTGATTCCTCCAGCAACGGACGATGACCAGGGAAGCTCATTAAGGACTCGGTGCCCAGAGCTTTTACTGGGGGCTGGTCACGTAGACACCCTCTGCCTAGCACACACCAAAATCCCAGACTTCCAGAAGGAAAGCAGGTGTCCAGACAGCTGAAGCACAGAAAGCCCCTCTCATCAGTTGAGAATGACGGGAAGTATGCCAAACTCCAAGTTCCCAGACATCAGCCAGGGGCCAACTTGGCAAGCGGGCTTTCCTAAGGACAGCAGTCCCAGGCCTCCTGTGTTAACACTTCGGCACAATCATAAAGATGTCAATTCTCCCCAAATTAATCTATAGATTCAAGATAACCCCAATCAAAATCCTACCATGCTTTTCGTAGAAAATGACAAATGGATTCTAAAATTCATATAGAAATGCAAAGCACGTAGAACAGAGAACCAAGTTGGAGGACTGACACTACCTGATTCCAAGACTCAGCACCAAAAAGCCACAGCGATCAGGACAGTGCGGTGCTGGCACGGGAATCGAGAAATAAATCAATACGACAGAGCAGAGTCCAGAAAAGGACCCCACACACAGACAGCTGATTTCTGACAAAGATGCAAAGGTGATTTAGTCGGGAAAAAAGACGGTCTTTGGACATCCATATGCAAAAACAATAACGTTGGAGCCATACCTCACACTGTGAACAAAAATTAACTACCAGATAATTAGATCACAGATCTAAATGTAAAACCTAAAACTGCAAAACCACCAGGAAAAAAAAAATAGGGAGAAACCTTTGTGCCCTTGAGTTTGACAAAGATGCCTTAAACCTGACACTAAAAGCACAACCGATAAAAGAACAAACTGATAAACTGGGCTTCATAAAAATTTAAAACTTCTGCTTGTCAAAAGAAACCACTAAAAGAATGAAAAGACAAACCACAGACTGGGAGAAAATACTGCAAACCATGTATCTGATAAAAACACCTGTATCCAAAACATTAAAAACTCAAAATTCAATAAGAACAATTTTTAAATTGACAGATTTGGATACTTCACCAATGAAGATATAAGGGTGACAAACAAGCACATGAAAAGATGCTCGACATCATTAGTGAAATGCAAGTTGAGACAACGATGAAATGCCACCACATACCTATCTGAATGGCTAAAAATTTTTTTTAAAAAGGTCCGTACGAAGTATTGATGAGGCTGCAAATTAATTGGAATTCACACACTGCTGGTGGGAATGCAAAATGGTACAGAACTTTGGAAGACAGTGCAACAGTTTCTTAAAAAATTAAACATACACTTACCATATGATCCAGCCAGTCCACTCCTAGGTATACACCCAAGAGAAAAGAAAGCATATGTTCATATAGAGACCTGTACGCAAGAGTTCATTCACAGCAGTTTCATTTGTAACAGTCAAAAACTGGAAACGACCCAAATTTCCATCAACCAGTTAATAAACACACAAATTGTAGTGCAACCATATAACTCAACAATAAAAAGGAATGAACTATTGATATACTCTACAACCTGGACAAATTTTAAAACAATTATGCTGAGTGAAAGGAACCAGACAAAATAGTACATACTGTATAGTTCCAGTTCTGTCAAATCCTAGTAAACGCAAACGAATGTCTAGTGAGAGAAAGCAGATTAGGGCCTGGGGGTGAAGAGGAAAATCTGGGGGGTGACGGTCATGTTCACTGTCCTAATTTGGGTGAAGGCTGTATAATGCCCAACCTGACCAAAACTGCACACCACGTGCGCCCATCATGTGCTGATCAGACCTCAGTAAAGCTGCTAAAAGAAAACGGAGCTGCTTAAACAGGGCGGGAGTTCAGAGGGGCGCAAGGAGCGAGCCACGCGGCAGGGGGACAGGCCCTCCGTCCCAGGAAGCCCACCCCCACGGCTAAGTGTCCGGAGCTGCACGTGGGGTCGATGAGAACTGGCGCAGTTTCACCTGCCGTTCTGCTTGCATGAGGGAGGGGGTCTGCTTCCCAGTTCAGAGGTTAAGACCGAGGCCCCTCCCAGGTCCCAGACCGACTGTCACTGTCACTCGTGCTCCCTCGGATGCGAGGAGGGGTCCGCGCATCCTCACGCGAGGGAACTGCCAGTGTCCGGACCCCACCCGGGCTGCAGCCCCGGCGCACAGGGCCTCACCGACCCTCTGAGGGGCTCCTCCCACCACAAGCCAGCCCTCAGCCACTTCCCACACAGGCTTCGTCCAGGTCACGCAGCCACGAGAGAACAGCTGGAGCCCGTCCACTCCTCTGCCTTCTGATCTTGCCGCAAGTTAAGGAAACCCTCAGGGGCTGTGCTCTCAGCACATCCTCGGTGCGACGGTCGAGGACCAGGCAACCCCGGAGGGCAGTGCCCAGGAGGCTCCTGAGGGCCTGACTCTTCTAACCGCTGGCCGTTACGCAGGGGCCAGGAGAGGAAGCACGGGGTCAGCTGCAGGGAGGACACACGCGTCCCGGGTCACCTCCCGCGACGGCAGGGCCAAGAGAAGCTCTGAGAGACACTAAACCAGAGAAATCTCCAAAACAAGCATCACTCACAGCTCCCGGGAGAGGCCAACACGCACATGAACAGATGCTCAGCGCCACCAACCGTAAGGGGAACGCAAGTCACAGCCACAACGAGATGGCAGGTCACAGTTACTATGGTGGCAAAAATAAACAAGACAAACGTTCTGGTGAGAACATGGAGAAATTGGAAACTTCATACACAGCTGATGGGGATGTAAAATGGCGCAGCCACTTTGAGAAGCAGTCTGGCAGCTCCTCAAATGGTTCCACATGGAGTTACCACACACCCAGCAACTCTACTCCTACACAAATGCCCCAAAGAACTGAAAACATATGTGGCTACATGGAGCCTTCCTATGAATGTTCACAGCAGGACCACCCACGACAGCCGGAAGGTACAAACAACCCGAATGTCCATCAACGGACGAACGGATGAACGGCATGTGGTCCAGCCATACAGTGGAATATTACTCAGCCTTAAAAGGGAAATTAAGTGCTGACGCTTGCTCCAAACTGGATGAATCTTGAAAACATTATGCTCAGTGAAAGAATCCAGACACAAAGGCACCTATCGTATTATTCCCTGATGTGAAGTGTCCAAAACGGGCAGAACAGTCGAGTGGTTGGCAGGGCTTGGCGTGAGGAAATTGGGAGGTGTGGGGTCTCTTTCTGGGGTGATAGAAACGTCCTGTAATTAGACAGTGGCGATGATTGCACAACACTGTGAATGCACTAAAAACCCTGAATTGTATACTTTCAAACGGCTAAAATGGATTACTTTGTGCCACTTTTATCTCAACTTTAAAAATTTTCAGGGTAAGTTTTATGGTATGTAAATTATATCTTAAAAATAAATTTTAATGTGTAATAAAGTTTTTCATATATATGATTTGCTTTTCATAGAGAGATACAGATGTAAATACCCACTTTAGTAAATATATTTTGTAATGCTGAAATTAAAAATAGTTCTTTTAAACTTCAAGTTTTAGGTGCTGTCGTTGGAATCCTGGACAACTTAAAATCCATTTAGCGACCCATCTACCCATCAACTGTAACTGCTGTGGTGAATTAAATCAAGCAGTAGGGAGAAAAAAGCAGGAATTATATAAGGAAAAACGTCAGCTGAAGATACCACTGGGTAGATATAGAAAGCACGAAATGAAATTTGCAGAGTTTAGTCAGAAAAAGTTAGAGGAACACAGAAGCGGCTTAATAAAACGTAGATTCCTGATCTGGAATCAGATGTGACCCAACAGTTTTTCTACTTCTTTAGGGATTCCTATGTCAGAAGATTTTCTCATTAATAATTTTAAAAAATAAGCTAAAAAAGAAGAGAGGTCTGGATTCCCTTTCAGAAAAACTGGTGCTAGCCCAGGCACAGGGGAGGGCGGGCACCCCGACTCCTCAAAAGGAGCCACACCTTCCTCCCCTGGGGCCCCCGCCCCCTGCTGTGCCGGGGACTGTCAAGTGCAGGTGCAGGCGTGAGCAGACGGTGCTCAGACAACAGGAACACGGGCAGAACACCGCCAGGAGGAGGCCCGAGGAACTGGAGGTGTTAACATAAACTGCACCCCGTCACCATTTCCGCAGCGAGCCCCAAACTCAGGCAGGATATGCTTCCTCCTGGGATGTGGGGATGTCCCGGGATGTGGTTTCCAGACAAAAAGGTAAGACTTGAAGGCAAGGCGCTGAGAGCTGAAGGGAGGTGCCCAGGACTGGGGGCCGAGCCGCGTGTGGCCTCAGATGCATCCAGCTCACCTGCTCCCTACCTGCCTCTAGAGACACCTGATGGTGAAGAGCACATCCCTGAAGCTTCCCAATTATTGAAATGTTACTCAGAAGGTCTGAGGCTTCCCTGGATCCACAAATCCATCCCTTCCTTGTTCAGTCCCATCACTTCTGGGTTAAGACGTGATTTACCATTTGGAGAATCTGCACCAGGAGACTGTGTCCTAGTGGCAAGAAAGACTCGGTTTCTTAACGGATTGTGTTTTTATGCTCCAAACGAATATGGAAGACATCTGGCCTAAGAGGGTGTAGACCGGCCACCGGTGAGAAGAGCAGAGACCCAGGGGAGGTTTCTGAATGCGGCTCCAGACACAGAAGCCGCTGCGCCACGGAGCCGACCTGGGTCGCCGCACTCAGCCTGGTGCTTTCCTTAGCGAGAGAAAAGCAGGAACAGCGCGCAGACACCCCAGGTACCGCCGCACGCAACCTGCAGCCGTGTCCGGGCAGCCCTTCCTGGGCCTCTGCTCCGGCCGGCACACGGGGCCCTCCCCAGGCAGGATCGCGGGTCCTCACCGGGTACCTGCGAGGGACACGCACCAGCCGGCCGGCCCAGGAGCCCCCTGCGCCCCCAGCGACTTTTCTAGAGCGCACTCCCTCCAAGTGGGGCTCCGCTGTATGTAAACTGCACCTCCACGGAGTTGATTTTTTAAAATACACAAACCGCTCACCTATCTCAATGCAACAACTTGGTCCTCTCAAACGGTGAGGTCACATTTCAAAGAGGGAGGAGGCTTCTGGGAACGCTGTGGGCACTGCCTTCTGACCCCGGATGCCTGGGCCTGGCCGGCAGCACGGCTGATGCCGAGGCCGGTTTGCTGCCACCGGACTGGGCTGTCGGGTCCGCTCCTCGCGTCGCCGTCCAAGGCCATGGAAAACCGGCACAACCGGCGCCACCGCCTCCCGGGCCCGCCACGGGGGCCCGGACCCGTCCCGCCCACAGCCCGGGGCCCGCCCCTCCCATTAAAGCCGAGACCCTATTAACCACGGGCAGTTACGGCTCCGCAGCAACTGACGCTCAATCCTGGCCTGGCGGCCCGCGCGCGCCCCCGTGCGACCCGCTCCCGGGAAGACACGAATGACCGCCGGAGGGTCCCGTGCGCTCCGGCCCCGGCCCCGTGGGGAGAACGCGCGAGCCCCGGGGCGGGGACACCACCAAGGGGGCTCCCCACGCGCCCCACTCCCGGGGGCAAGGCCACCCTCGGGATGGCCCCGTTCTCAGAAGACCCTCACGTGCCAACCTTCCATCCCTTCAAAGCCCTGGTTCAAACTGAAACCCGGCTCTTAACCCCACCGCTGTCTCATTCACCTGTTTTTATGACTCTGAAGTGCCCGCTGGGTCCTGGGATGCAGCCCTGACCTCCGAGCCCATGTCCAGGGCTCACCCTCCAGCAAAGAAAGAGGGTGTGCCAGCCCCCATGGGAGCACAGGGCCATCTGAGAAGGCCCAGGGCACAGCCCGGCTGGGCTCCAGATAGGGGCTGACCTGGAGGGAAGCCCACCCAGGTGCGGACCCTTCCTGGCCCCCAGCTTCACTTTATCCAAATGACCAGGGACGACACAGGACTCAGCAAGGGTAGCCAGCGATCTGGTGCACGAGTATAAATACGCCCTCTTAGCCTACAGAGCCTGGCTCACGTTTCGAACCCACCTTTCATTCCACATGCCCTCGTCCAAAGCAGGCAGGCCACGGCCCAGAGACTCAGAGACCCAGCCGAAGGCCCCACCGACCCCCTAGCTGGGCAGGACTGACCACTGAGAGGGGACACACCCCTCATTCAAAAGTGCTAGCTGGGAGGTGAGCTCATCACGTCCCAAGGCGGCCCCGGGCAGGGTGAGCCTCCCCGTGGGTGCTGGTTGGTTGGCCTTCCTGGCTCCTGGCTGCAAGAGGCTTTTCGTCGTGTCCCGTCTCACCTCCAGGCCCCACTGCTAGCTTCTGCTCGGACAACGAGAGAGGCCAGAGGCTGACGGCCTGTGCTCCCTGCTCTGCCAGTCTGCCCAGCGAGCTGGTCACTGGTTGACCGAACCAGCTCTGTGCTGAACCACGGCACCCACATGGCTGTACCCAGCTGGACGAGCGCCAGAAAGGCCCTGACCCAGGCAGACTGGGATAAATCGTTTTCCCCAAATCAAGATAGCAGCTTTGCCTTAAAAGTGAAGCTTTAAGGCTACTGCTCAAAACGGAAGGGAGGACATGGCCTTCCGGTAAGGCGGACCTTCCAGAGCGCCCACGTGACAGTAAGCCCACAGAGATGCTCAAGTGCCCTGAGTTCACCCGTAAGTAAAGAAACACGGAAAAGCTAGTGCCCTCCTGGCCCGAAACACCCTCTGTAATTCGGCAGCAGGGCTTCCGTCGGGTGAAACGCAGCCGAGGGGACGGGCCGTCCAGGACAGGGGCGTGAGGTTCTCCACCCCCTGGCGTGAGTCTCTGGAACCGAGAGGCAACTATTTGGGAAAAGAGCCTGGACGTGGCCTGCTTCCTGCCCTGCCCCCGAGTGATGACAGCATCACCCCAGGTGGGGGCAGCCCAGAGGGGCCCCTCCCCGCAGCCCCCAGGAGCAGCAGGTACAGAATACCCCTCCTGCCTCAGTGCGCTCATGGGGTGGAGGTCCCACAACTGGAGGGGAAGCCGGGAATACCAGGGGCTACAACCCCCAGTGCCTGCACTTAGAGCACTGCAGTCACCGCAACAAGGGCCACCGCTGCCCGGCCTCCAGCTCCAGAGCAAGGGTTCAGAGGGTCTGCCCTGGAAGTGGAGGGGTGAGAACAGAGCGCTCCACCGCTCCCCCCAGAGGGGTACCTTGCTTGGAACAGGTTCAAGCCTAAGGGCACAGACAAACACAATAGGTAACCTGTCGGAGGGCAACTGAGGGGAAGCTGGAGGTTTATCAGAGAGACAGCAAGAGCGGCCCTCCTGGACACAGCAACTGTCAAAGGCGGGCCTCAGGCCACCCCTGCCTGACTTTAACTGGATCAGACCTTGGAGCGCTGCGTGGCCTAGGCCGTTATCAAAACCAACAGAGCAATCAGCTGTTAATCAGTGGTGGCAGACCCCGCAGCAGCTTAACAGGGGGGACAAGGAGAGTCAAAGACAGCAGGTCCACAGCCAGCCTGGCGGGCGAGGCGGGGGAGGGACTCTAAGAGGGCAGCCATCCAGCCAAGTCACTAAACGCACAGACGCCAAACAGGCCCCCAAGCAGGGTGGGGTCAGCGTCCAGAGTTGCTGCAGTGTTTCACCTCAAACAGCCAGTTTTCAACAAAGTATGTATGGAAAGTGGCCCATACACAGAAGAAGAAAGAAAAGAAAAAGAAGGAAACATTGCTTTTGAAGGTACAGAACCCTTGGACTCAGCAGAAAAGACTTCAAAGCAGCCATTACAAACAGGTCCAAAGAGCTAAAGGACACCACACATGAAGAATGAAAGGAAGAAGTATACTGACAAGGTCTCATCAAACAGAGAATAGCAATAAAGAGGTAGAAATTACTAAAAAGAGCCAAATGAAAATTCTGGAGTTGCAAAGTCCAGTAACTGAGGTAAAAAAAAAAAAAGCACAATAAGGGGCTCAACAATAGAGCTGAGCTAGCGGAAGATTCAGCAAACTTGAACACAGGTCAATAAAGATCATGCATCTGAAGAAGAATGAGAAAATGGAATTCAGAAAATTGAACAGAGCCTCAGAGACACACAGAACAATAGTCAGCGCACCAACATGTGTGTGACGGGTGCACTGAAGAGAGGAGAAAGGAGAGGAAAACAGCCTAAGAAATAATGACCGAAAACTTCCCAGATTCGATGAAAATATCAGTCTACACACCCAAGAAGCTTAACAAGTTCCAAAAAGGGTAAGTACAAGGAGAACTACACCCTCACGGAATACCACAGTCTAAATGTTGAATGCCAGAGGAAAAGACAGCAAGAGGGGGAATTCCCTGGCGGTCCAGTGGGTAGGACTCCATGCTTTCACTGCCAAGGGCCTGGGTTCAATCCCTGGTCAGGGAACTAAGATCCCGCAAGCCGAGTGGCACAGCCAAAAAATAAAAAAAGAAGAAAGAAATCAGGGACTTCCCTGGTGGTGCAGTGGTTAAGCATCGCCTGCCAATGTAGGGGACAAGGGTTCCAGCCCTGGTCTGGGAAGGTCCCGCATGCTGCAGAGCAACTAAGCCTGTGCACCACAACTACTGAGCCCACGCTCTGGAACACTCGAGCCACAACTACTGAGCCCGTGTGCCACAGCTACTGAAGCCCGCGTGCCTAGAGCCCGTGCTCTGCATCAAGAGAAGACACCACAATGAGAAGCCCACGTACCGCAACTGAGAATAGCCCCTGCTCACCGCAACTAGAGAAAGCCCATGTGCACCAACAGAGACCCAATGCAGCCCAAAATTAAAAAAATAAATTAACTTAAAAAAAAAAGAAAGAAATCAGCAAGAGATAATGAGTAACATATTTGAAATGCAGCAAAGAAACTGTCAACCAAGATTCTTACATCCAGCAAACTTTATTTTTTTATCCTGGCTGCACAGCTTGTGGGATCTTAGTTCCCCAACCAGGGACCGAACCCGGGCCCTCAACGAGATCGTGGAGTCCTAACCACTGGAGCACCAGGGAATTCCTGCAAAAAATTTTTTTTAAAACAAGGGCAAAATAGAGACATTTCCAGATAAAAAAGAACTGGGAGAATTTCTTGTTAGCAGACCCATCTTACAGGGAATACAAAAAATAAGTTCTTCATGATGAAAGAAAGAGACATCAGACAATAATTATAATCCACTTGAGAAAAACAAAAAGTATAGGTAAAGGTAATTATGTAGGTAATTATAAAAGGCAGTATATGTGCATAGTTCTTCTCCTTTCCTCTCTTAACTGATTAAATAATTAAGTTAGTATAAGTCTGAAGTAGATTCTGGTAAGATGCATATCATAAGCCTTAGAGCAACCACCAAGAAAATAACATAATATAATATAATGTGATATAATGTAGTATACACACACACACACACACACACATATGTATGTGTGTCTATATATATATATATAAGGCTCATTAAAGGAATTAAAATATTACACTAGAAAATGTTCACTTAATACAAAAGAAAGCAGTAAAGAAGGAACAGTTGGGGGTTAGGGTAGACATGAGGATAGAAAACAGAAACTGAAATGGCAGGTGTGAATCTAAACATATCACAATAACATTCAATGTGAATGAATTAAACAATCCAATCAAAGGGCAGAATTGCCAGAATGAGTTTTTTTCAACGATCCACTATATGCCGTCCACAGGAGACGTACTTTAGATTCAAAGATACAAAGAAGTCAAAAGCAAAGTGGAAAAAGATATGCCATACAAACAGCAATCATAGGAGATCTTCAGTAGCTACACTACTATCAGAAAAAAATTGACTTTAAAACAAAAAAGTCACTAGAAAGAAGGAAAATTTTATAATGATAAAAGGGCCAATCTATCAGTATAAAACGATAAACATATGCACCTAACAACAGTGCCCCAAAATATAAAAAGCAAAAACTGACAGAAGTGAAAAGAGAAACAAATAATCTAAAGGTAGCTGAAGATTTCAATACACACTTTTAGTAACGGACATAACAACTAGACAGAGGAAAAAGGGAAGAGGAGACCTGACCACACTACAAACCTAACAGACACCCCTCCACCTCCACCTGACAACAGCAGAATATACATTGTCCTGAAGTGCACATGGAACGTTCTCTAAGAGAGACCATCAGCCAGGCCATCAAACAAGCCTCAATTTTAAATGACTGGAATAGGGACTTCCCTGGTGGTACAGTGGTTAAGAATCCACCTGCCAATGCAGGGGACACAGGTTCGATCCCTGGTCCAGGAAGATCCCACATGCTGAGGAGCAACTAAGCCCGTGCGCCACAACTACTGAGCCCACGCTCTAGAGCCCGCAAGCCACAACTACTGAGCCCGCGTGCCACAACTACTGAAGCCCACATGTCTAGAGCCTGTGCTTCACAACAAGAGAAGCCACTGCAATGAGAAGCCCGCGTGCCACAACAAAGAGTAGCCCACGCTCGCTCCAACTAGAGAAAGCCCGCGAGCAGCAACAAAGACCCAATGCGGCCAAAAATAAATAAATAAATACATTTTTTTAAAAAATATAAAATAAAATAAAATGACTGGAATAATACAAAATATGTTCTCCAACTACAATGGAATTAAATTAAAAATCAATAACAGAAGGAAATTTGGGGGATTCACAAATATGTGGAAATTAAACAACAAACTCAAAAATAACAAATGAGTCAAAGAAGAAATCCTGAAGGAAATTTTAAAATATTTTAAGACCAAAATGCAAACAAAAACACAACATACCAAAACTTACAGGATGCAGCTAATGCATTCCTTACAAGGAAATTATGGCTGTAAATGCTATATTTAAAAAGAAGATCAACTATACATCAATTTAAAAAAAGAAGAAATACCTCATCAATAAATTAATTCTATTTTAAACTAAAAAAAAAAAAAGCAAACTAAACCCAAAATAAGCAGAAGGAAAGAAATAATAAATACTAAAGTGGAAATAAATAGGGACTAGAAAAACAATAGAGAAAAATCAACAAAACCAAAAGTTGGCTCTTTGGGAAAAAAAAACCAATTAAATGGACAAACCTTGAGCTGGAAGAACCAAAACAAGAAGGAGAGAGAAAGGGAGGAGAGTCAAATTACTAAAGTCAAGAATTAAAGAAAGATCATTGCCACCAACTTTACAGAAGTCGAAAAGATTATAAGGGAATACCAAGAACAATTATATGCCAACAAATTAAATAACAGATTAAATGGACAAATTCCAAGAAAGAACTTCTATTGAAACTAACTCAGGAAGAAATAGAAAATCAGAATAGATCTATAACAAGTAAAAGACTGAATTAGTACTTTTAAAACTTCCCACAAAACGCCCAGGCCCAGAGAGTTTCACTGGATAATTGTACCAAACATTTAAAAGAATCGGTGAACTTGCAACAAGCAGTAAATAAGCCCCATAGATCTAATGCACAGTAGACTGAATACAGATAACAACACTGAATTATAATCATCAAACTTGCTAAGAGACTAAAAGTAATTATTCCAACTACTAAAAAAAAAAAAGATAATTATGTAACACGATAGAGGTGTTCATTATCACTCCATGGCTATCACATCACAGTATATACATGTATCAAATTAACATATACACATTTAACTTACATAATGTTATATGTCAAATATATTTCAATTAAAACATTTTAATTAATAAGGAATTGATAGCAAAGTCTTAAAATTAAAAAAAATAGAAGAGGAAGGAACACTTCCCATTCCTAACTTACTTTATAAAGCCAGTTCTATCCTGATACTAAAACCAGTCATCACAAGAAGAAGGAAAAAGAGACCAATATTTCTTACGAATATGGACACAAAAATCCTCCACCTAATACTAGCAAACAGAATCTAGCAACTTATAAAAAGGCTTATACATCATGATCAGATGAGATTTATCCCGAAATGCAGGTTGGTTCAGCATCAAAAATCCATCAGTGTAATACACTGTAAAAGCAGAATAAAGGACAAAACCACACGATCATCTCAACAGACACAAAAAGCATTTGACAAACTTAAATATCCTTTCATGATGGAAAAACTCAACAAACTCAGAACAGAAGGGCGCTTGCTTAACCTGATAAAGGGCATCTCTGTAAAATCCACAGCTAGCATCATACTTAATGGTCATGGACTAAATGCCCTCTCATTACAATCAGGAACAAGGCAAGCACACCTGCTCTCCCACTTCTGGCCACACGGCTATTAGGCAAGAAAGAGAAATGAAACGCATCCAGATCGGAGAAGAAGGAGTAACACTACCTCTATCTGCGGGTAACAGAATCTTGCATATAGAAAAGCCTCAAATACCCACTAAAAAACGATTAGAATAAATGAGTTCTGCAAAGTTGCAGGACACAAGATCAATATGTGAAAATCAATTTTATTTCTACAAAGAAACAATGAGCAAACCAAAGTGAAATCAAGAAAACAATTCCATTTACCATAGAATCAAAAAGAATAAAATACTTCGGAATAAATTTAACGAAAGAATTCCAAAACTTGTGTTCTGATCATTTCTCTTTCTTTCTACCTCTCCATGCCCCTCCCTCCCTCTCCCCCCTCCCACACACGCAGGAAATGGGCAGGTTTCTAGGAGCTACTTCATGCTCGAAAACAGCAGGTGTGGCTGGTTAGCTGGGTGGATGATGTGCATGCAAGGTGAGGATGTGGCACAGATGGGAGCAGAGACAGAGAGGGACGAGCTGCAGAGGAGGAAGCTCATGCAGCGTGGTACCTACCCAGATGTGACCACCTGGGGGGGCTCATGCAGCGTGGTACCTACCCAGATATGACCGCCTGGGGGGGGCTCTGGCTTCATCTTTATTATCTGCAGCTACATTTAAAGACAGGGAGAGAGAAAACAGGAAGGAAGAAGAGACAAAAACAGACTGGTTTTAACACTGGTAAGTCCTTGTTGTATTTCTTTAAAAAAAAACCAAAAAACAATGGAACAGGAAGACAGCAAGCTTTTGGTTTCTGTGCATTAGGAAATACACTTTCTGAACCATTTTTCTCCAAACCTACCCTCCTCCAAATAAGTGCTTGGGACAGAGGGAAAAAAAATGAAAAGCCACCTCATTTTCATTTAATTTCTAAGGTCAGAGGTGCTGACAGAGATACAGCAGACCCTACTTCTACTTTCCCCTGGGAACTCATCTGTACGCAAGCCCTGGTTGCAAGATAGTTGTCTCAGGGTCCAAACTCTCCGGAAGGTTGCTCAATAGAGCTGTTTTCAGAGGACACTCAACAGGACTCCCGCCATAAACGGAGAGCTAGCTCAGCACGTGAACTTGACCGCCCTCGGACATCACACCCAGTCAGGGAGCAGGTCTGGCAGCTGTCTCCACTGTGGCCCAGGAAGGAGTACCTGACCCACTGTGCGACAATTCAACTGCCAGGTACCTTGCCCCTCCGAGCACCCCACCCCACCTGAGACCTCCCTAGTCTGGGCCACCCCAGGACAATGACCGACTGACCTACCGACCAGAGGCCCTGAAGACAGAGCACCTCCAGCTGGGTTCCACCTGCAGGTGGGGCCTGGGATGGTCGGTAGTTAAAGAGAAGAGTCACTGAGGTCAGAAAGCAGAGGCAAGACCAAAGGTCGTGTGTCACCTGCCCCAGGCCATGTTCACTCTACCCCAAAATGGAAATTTTACATGTAATCAACTAAAAGCAAACACCAGACTTGTGCCTAGACCAGGAGGAGCTGGAGGGTCGGGGCAGGGGGAGTGGTTTATAAACCAACACAAATTGCATCTCCTCTCCTCACCCCACCCCTCTCCCCAACACCCCCTCCTGGACCTTCTGGGTTCTGACCCCTCAGAGTTGGTCAGATTCTCTCAGCTTTTTGCTTCTATTTCTTTGATTCAGACCAATTTCACCATTCATGGGCACCTCCTCTATAGATCAAAATCCCAAAAGAGGGAAGGAGGGGAGAGGAGGGAGGCTGTAGGAGAGAGCGCTCAACTCAGTTACTCGTGCATTTCAGACACCGTTTCCCTTCTCCTCTCCAGGCTTGATCACACTGAGCTGACAAGCAGAGCTTCGCACATGCAGAAGCACCAGGCATGGCTGGGAGACACACAGAGTGTGCGGGTGCAGAGCTGGGGGTCGGCAAGCAGAGGGCTGGGTAAGTTGGGTGGGAAGGTCACACCCCTGTGTACTGCGCCAAGCTACCTAAGGTTCCTTGGCTGGAAAGCAACATGATCAGATCTACGTTTTAGAAAAGACACCTTTGCATAGGACAGATGGAAGAAAGTGGGCTCTGAAGCTGAGAGACGCTAGAAATGTTTTCAACAATCGTGTGCTTCCGCAGAGCTGTACTGAGGACACGCTGCAGGCCAGGCACGAAGGTTCCAAAACAACTGCACTGGGACTCCCTGGTGGTCCAGCGGTAAAGAATCCGCCTTACAGAGCAGGGGACACGGGTTCAATCCCTGGTCAGGGAACTAAGATCCCACATGCCACAGGGCAGCTAAGCCCACGTGCCACAACTGGAGAGCCTGCGTGCTGCAAACCACAGAGCCCATAAGCCCTGAAGCCTGCGTGTCACAACTAGAGAAGAGAAAACCCACACGCCACAACTAGAGAGAAGCCCGCATACTGCAACAAAAGATCCCGCGTGCCTCAACGAAGATCCTGCGTGCCGCAACTAAGACCCGATGCAGCCAAAAATAAATAAATAATAACTGAATCTTTAAAAAAACACACAACCACACTGTCCTCAGAACCTCCCCTCCCCCACCAGGAGGCAGGTCTTTGCCCCCTTGACTATGGGTGGGCCTGAGACTGCAGGTCTTCAGAAGTGATGCTGTGTGAGTTCCAAGACTAGATCTTTAAAAAGATACAGCGTCCACCCGGTTCTCCCCTTGAAACTCAGCGCCGCCTTGTGAGGAAGCCCAGGCCACATGAGGAGGCCACGCAGGGATGTTCCAGCAGAGCCCGGCTGAGGTCCGGCCAACAGCCAGCACCAACCCAGACACATGAGAGAGGAGTGAAAGAGAGAGAGACACAGAGAGAGACAGAGACAGAGGGAGAGACAGAGCAAGAG
>NW_021703765.1:187231-325556 GCF_005190385.1 Monodon monoceros | reverse complement strand
AGAGAGAGACAGAGACAGAGGGAGAGACAGAGCAAGAGAGAGGAGTGAGAGAGAGAGACACACACAGAGAGAGACAGAGACACAGGGAGAGACTGAGCAAGAGACAGAGAGCTAGACAGAGAAAGAGGGGGTAAGGGGGAGAGACAGTGAGGGAGAGACAGAGAGAGAGAGAAAGGGGGGGACGGGAGAGAGTGAATGAGACAGTGAGAAAGGAGCTCGAGCAAACAGCCCAACTGTGGAGTCCGAAGCAAAAATGTCCTTTCACGTCATCAAGTTTTGGGGTCACTCGTCGAGCAGCCCCAGAGACAGGAACCAGAGATGACAAGGCAGAAGTTCCAGCAGAGCTGAGACGGGAGAGTCAGCCTCTGGTGGCCAGCAGGAGGCTGCGGGGTGGACCAGAGGCAGGCCCTCAACTGCCCCAGGGGCTTTAGCCCTGTCACACTTTGAGACTCACTGCTGGGGGCACCTTGGAGAGAGTACGCGGGGGCAACGGTGCCTGTGTGTGGTGGAAGGGATGACGGCTACAGGGGGACCGGGCGACCGCGAGACCAGGAGGAGTATTATCATGGTGGTCCAGGCAACACGGGAACAGGAGACCCTGTGTCAGCTTCAGGGCAGTGGGCTGAACTGAAGCAGGATCGTAGCCTGATGTCCGAGGACACAACGGAGCCCTTGAAAATGCAGGATGGTCTGTGGATAAACGTCTTCCTGGGGAAGGGGGTGTCCTCAGCTTTCAATCTCAGGATGGTGCGTGACCCTCCCCACCCAACGTTCTTTACAGCTTTACTGAGCTATAACTACACACCGTAAAAAAGTCACTCTCCCACTGGTGTGTGGTGCAGCCACCACCGCTACGGTATTTTAGAACTTGCATCACCTCTCAAGGAAACCTGTCCCCTTCAGCAGCCACCCCTCCCGTCCACCTCCCCAGCCAATGCCACCCCAGTGCTGAGATGTGGGGCAAACCTCAGGTGAATTCACGCCTGCAGCCGGTTGGTGACACACCCATTGGGAGGCACTATTCTTAGTGACAGTACAACACGGGAATCTGGCGGGAGGAACGTGTGGCCCTGAGGATCCCCGAGGAAACAACTTCTCAGCAGCCTCGCTGTCGGCCGGCCTCATGACGGAACCTGGCCAGGAGCCATGAGGGAGGTGCCTGGTGGAGACGCCACGCTCTGTTATTCTTGGGTCCCTGGGCTGCAGTGGGAAGATCAGAGCCGACCAGGGCCCCGTGAAGGGCCAGCCTGGGAGGGGGCACTCTGTCTCCTGGGAAACCTCCAGACCAGGCTCCTCGGACACCTGGCTGACTGCAGGTCTGGGGCAGGAAACTGGACAGCAAGCTCAGAGCATCTTGTCGCACCAGTGTCTGGGGTCCACAGGACCAAAGGTCAAAGATCAAGAGCCGGCGGCAGGGCTTCCCTGGTGGCGCTGTGGTTGAGAATCCGCCTGCCAACGCAGGGGACACGGGTTCGAGCCCTGGTCTGGGAAGATCCCACATGCCGCGGAGCAACTAAGCCCGTGCGCCACAGCTACTGAGCCTGCGCGACTGGAGCCTGTGCTCCGCAGCAAGAGAGGCCGCGATAGTGAGAGGCCCGCGCACCGTGATGAAGAGTGGCCCCCGCTCGCCGCAACTAGAGAAAGCCCTCGCACAGAAATGAAGACCCAACACAGCCAAAAATTAATTAATTAATTAATTTATAAAAAAAAAAAAAGAGCCAGCGGCAGAGGCTCCCCCTGGCAAGAGGTGGGTAAAGGGGCTTCCACCTCATGAAACACAGGATAATGTACAAACAAACGTGCTCATCGCTGCAAGGTGCTGGGAACCAATTTTGAAAAGAGGCAAATATAGGCCTTCACCTGCCTTCCTTTACAAATCAAACCGTCGGAAGACCAAGTAGCGTTTGTGGGGAAGTTTCTCCACAGAAGCTGAGACGGCGGAGCCTTGGGGCTGGTGGCCTGGGGCTGACTGTCAAGACTGGGCCCTGGGCCCCCGTGGCTGCCACCACCCAGAGGGGCCAGCTGACAGCCACACCTCCCAGAGGAAGGACGCAACAGTCCTGCAAAGACAAAGGGCCAGACCTGGGTCCAGTTATCTTTTAAAATGTTCTCTGCAGGGCGTCCCAGACAGACCTGGTTCAGCAGCCTGATTCCGTCCAGATCCCGTGGGCCTGACTCGCTCTGAACACTGCTGCTGGTCTGCTGACCCTGTGCTGGGCGTGAAGCGCTCAGCTCACAGCAAACGACCCGTTTCAACAACAGATAAGTTCCAAGGAGAAGGGGGAGTTAGGGAGAACCTATAGATTAAAAAGACAAAACAACAAAAAGACACCAGCCAATCACAGTGTGTGCTGGATCCTGATTTAAGGAAACAAACTGGCCAAAAAGTCAGGAAACGGACAAGACAGCTGGAAACTCACACACAGATGGTGGTTTCATGATAAGGAACCATTGATTTCTTATGGGTGACGATTTCTTTAGAGATACGTTACAGACTATCTATAAAGAGGCTACAACTAGGATTTGCTTCAGAAACTGCAGGAAAAAGATGTGAACGGGGTCTGGAGGTGGTTATGGTGCCACACGGAGCTCCGTTATGCTACTCTCCCTACTTCTACGTGCTTGAAATTCTCTACAATAAAAAGCGAAAAAGGAAAAACACAGCACCTTCGAGACGGACACCACACTTCACTCCTAGTTCACAGTTAAACAGCAGGTGCATATTAGTGTCTCCAGCCAATTCCTCCCTGAAACACGTGGTCTCGGTGGATGCCATTTCAGCTGGGACAACCCGAGGAGGGGGACCACACCCCTGGCCCTGCCCCCACTACACACAAGGGCATGGAAAAGCTGCCAGTGGAATGAGAGGTTTGAAAACGTTTGATCCTAATTTTGAAAATGATCCCAATTTTGTGATAGGAGACTAACAAAGAAAAAAGAAAAAAATGGAAAACTATACCAAAATGTTCAAAGTAGTCACCTCTGGGTGGTGGGACGGAAGGCTTTTTACTCTTACTGTATATCCTGTCTTCCCTAAAATGTCTACAATGAGCACATGCTGCTCTTCAGATAACAAATTAGATATTTAATTTTCTAAGTAACCTGATTTTTCTCCTCACCACCATCTATGTTTCTTTAACCTTAACTTTCAAGTTGAATTAGTGACCTTCAAAACTGCAAACCTCTATAAAAGATACCTGGAAAATATTTAAGCTTTTTTTTAGGCTGCCTGGCCATCCTATGAGAATCGTGAAACAAAGCTCCCCAGACTCTCCTGGAGAGTTACTGTAATGTGCATGGTCAGTTCCCCAAGAAGTCTGTGTCCCGAGGCCTCGGCTGACACGTCGGGAAGCGGAGGCCAGCCACCTGCCACGGAGGGTGGGGGGAGAGACGGGGGCCGCAGCAGAGCGGCCCACGGGCTCTCAGAGCTTCCAGGCCCGAACCGCTTGGCTTTTTCACAGCCCACCCGCCTACTTCTGGCAAATGAAAGGAAATAAACCCACACATTCATTAAAAGCTTCCCACAGTGGGGTGGTGAGACCTGTGTGTCTCATAAACAGTAGACACGGAAACATGTAAACCGATCTGGATTCAAGTGTTGAATGCTCAGACTCTCAGCCAGTGTGGGCGGAGCTTAGGAGACAACTCTCCCTGAGGCCACAGGGGACCCAGTGGGGGAGGGCCGGGGTCAGGAGGGGGCCCAGAGGTCAGGAGGCACAGTCCTCCCTCCACCAGGGCCGGCGTGCACCAGCAGACCGGCCATCACCGTGAGCTGCTATCAAATGTCCAACGTTAAACTCTAAGTTTGCCGCGTGACCCAGAGGCCTCAACACCTGCTGTATCTGGCACCCTCCGCCTTCACGCCCCACGCACAGTTTCAAACAAGGTCACAAGACTGGTCTCCTGCTGCAGAGCCTGAGGGGCAGGACCACTACGCCACCAGGGCACCGGGTGTCCTCTCCAGGCCTTCCGCCCGCCCTGGGTGAAGATGCACACCACTGACCACCCCACGCGGCCCACTCTGCACTCGGCTGTGAGATCCTGCACCCATTAAAGGGGAGGCTCGAAAGGGCACAGACCACAGAGGGCAGGGGCAGAAGCCGCTTGGGCAGAAAGCCCTCGACTCAGAGAAAGTTAAGAGCCAGCTCCTCAGCTCATGAGGGGTCCAGGATCCAGAAGCCCTGCTTTCTAGGCAAGAGCAGCGGTACAAGCGGCACCACGTCTGGTGGATCTCCTGAGTCACAGCTGGGAGGATGGCGTTAACGGGAGAGAAAAAGCAAAAACACACCGGAAACAGAGTGGCGGGTGATCCTCTTTATCATCTCAGTGACCCTAACTGATCCAGGCTCCTCATCGGAGCTGAGGCTGACCCATTTCTACAAAGACTGAAGTTAGCACACACTCACTCTCACTCTAGAAACAGAAGCTACACAAGAGGAGAGGAGTCGCTCAAAGGGAGAGAAAATAACCACCAAGGAAAAAATAGCTGGGCAAGACCTCAAGTCTGCAGGAGTCCCAGAACTAAACAAACTCCAGAGAAAACGCTTCTCTAAGCAGTAGCTGAGATCGCACACACCCACATTCTCAGACAAAGTCGAAGGAGAGAGCGGTCTTAGACTTAGTCATTAGAAAAACCAGAAGTACGGCATCAACCCTCCTGCACAGAGAAGCCCACCAGCCCGCGCGGTCGAACACAGAACATTGGCTCGAAAGAAACATTTTCAAAGGAGAAGGCAAAACCAGGAGGAGCACCTTCTATCTTCTGAGCCAGCAAAAAGCTGTAGGGGCTGAGCATGGGGCTCGCCTGCCCGAGCTCGTGGACCCCGCGTGCCCACCCGAGACCCACAGAGCATGACGTCGGGTGAATGTTTAACAAGGTATGTGAGAAAGATGCCGGTTGACTCAGCCACAGGGAACGGGAAAAACAGAGGCTGTGTTTGGTGCACAAGCCACACACAAGGTCAGAGATAAAACCGCCTCTGCAGGAAACATCTGGCTCCGGCCTGATCAGAAACAGACCAGCAGTGCCGCCCTCCTGCCCCAGCTGAGGGGCCCGCGTGACGACGGCCACAGCAAGGGACACGGTAAGAACAGGTCGTAACTCGCCCGAGTTCCAGTTTCACACGATACGGTGTCACTTGGCTGACTGCGAACACCGGTGTCGCGACAGACACCGTGCCACCTGGCGAAGCCAGCGCTGCTGGGGTGGCGCTGGGTGGAGGCCCCCCACCCCGAGAGCTCCAGCCGAGCCTTGCTCGTCGAGTTGCTGGGCTTCATCCCCAAAGCTGCGGGTCACCAACCTGCAAAGACCCGGCGTTTCAGGTTCAGCTCGTTGGCCACGCGGACCTCGGTGCAGAGCTTCAGCATCAGCAGCATGGTCAGGATCATGACGACGCTCTGCCAGAGCAGCGGCGCCTCAAAGCGCCTCCCGAACCTGCGGGGGAGGGGCCGCGGCGTCAGGGGGGCGCTGGCCGGGCCTCCACCGCCCCCCAGAGCCGAGTCACGGGCAGGCTGCTCCACGTGCTGCAGGCCCCCCTGGGAGCCGCTGCGACCCTCCCAGGGCCGAGGGCCGGTGGGAGTGGGTCTCCTGCCCTCGCCCCCCCACCCCCAGTCCGGCCAGCTGACCGTCGCCCTCCTGCAGAGGCCCAGCCGCCGCCAGGTGAGAAGCCCAGGTGCTGGAACACCTGCCTCCCCAGGGCTCGTTCCAGAGTCTGGAGGCCGACGGCAGCCCTGGCCCCTGGCCGTGGGGAGTGGGGTCTGCAGGCCAGCACGGCCCCCAGTGTGAGCAGAGCAGTGGGGGGCCGGGCCACCCAGCCCTCACCAGAGAAGAGGAGACGGCAGGCAGGGCACGGTCCGCACTGCCAGCCTCAGGCCCTGATGCCCGACCAGGCCTGGCTGGCCCGCATGGACGCCTCCACGTCCACTCTCTTCTCCGAGCCCCAGCCCGCCCAGCCCTCCCAGCCACAGGCCCCAGGGCCTTCCTGCTGACTTTCCTCCAGTGTGTTGAGCATTTCAGCAGCTCGGCCAAGAGTTCCTGGAGGCCACAGCCACAGCCCAGTGAGTGGCACCGCTGGGCCCATCAGAAGACCCCGGCCCAGGGGCTGGTCACAGCACTGCCCTCCGCACACCAGCTGGGGTCTCAAACGTGGCCACCAGCGTCACAGAACTGGCCTGCAGAAGTGTCACCTCTACGGCGAGGCCCGGGCAGAGCATCCTCAAAGCAGCCTGGCTGCTCCGGAGCAGAGATCCTGCTGGTACCAGCCGCAGCGCGGCCTGACGGGGCCTCCCCAGCCTGAGTCAGTGGCCGACAGGTCACAGTCGGGAGGTCCTGGATGGCAGTCTGATCTCCAGCTTCTCCTGGAAACCAGGAGACACGGCCCGGCCCACCTCCCCTGGCCTCGCTCTCACACCCGCCCCTACAAGGAGAGGGTCCCCGACAGCTGGCTGATGGGGCCACACACACGCTCCGCCACAGGCTGGCTCTGGGGAGCACGCTGCCCCCCGGCCTTCTCGCTGTGCCCCACCACCTCCGGGCTTCATCTCTTCCGTAAAGTGCGGACACAACCCTACAGCTGCTTGAGGACGTTTCTAGCAGTTCTAGGAACTAGTCCCCACTGGTTACCTGACTGACCCCAGGGGGCTGACTAATGAACAGATAGTCCAGAGGAGAAGACAGAGCAGGTTCTGCGCCAGGCTGGGGAGACGAGCGGGCGGGCATCACAAAAAGTCAGTCAGTCTAGGGACCAAGCTCATTTCCAGTTAGTGACAAGGCTGAAGACGCGGGATGTGGGCCTTTATGTAATAAAGGCCACTTCCATTATTTTCAACAGAAACAATGACTAGAAAAATGGGGGGGCGGGGGATGAAGGTTTGTGCTTCCCCTTATACCACACACCGAAAACCGAATCTAGGTAAATTCAGTATTTACAGTGAAGTAAGGGGGGCAGAGTGAACATTAAACTGCTTTTAGGGTGAGGACAGGCTGAACAAGACAGAAAATTTCAAAAAGCACAACTTTCCACAGAAGATACACAAGGGACAAAACAAATATGACACAAAGCTCAACATTATTAGTGATTTTTAAAAGCCAATTAAAATAGAAAGACACTATTTTTCACCTACCAAGTTACTTAAACTACTGCCTTTAACGCTAATAGTCTGTGCTGGCAGAGGGGCCATGGGGCGCCTCTCCCTCCCCCGCCCTGAGAACGCAGTTGGCAAAGCCTGGTCTGCAGCAGAGGACAGGACAGCCCAGCAGACGAGCGCGCGGCCTGCTGCTTGGAGCAGCCAGTGGAGGCGCCGTCCCCCGGTGCAGTGCACATGTCTCGCTCCCAGGGAGACGCGCCGCAGAGAGCGTGCACTGCCTCACCGAGCCTGAGCAAAAGCTCCCACAAGCAACACCTTCTACGCGTCTTCAAAGTAGCAGAGAAAAGCACGATTGGAAGAAAAGCTGTGTATCTACTTCCCTGACTGGCTTCTCGAGTAGCAGATTGTCACTAGCCCTCTGGTGCAGTGTCACCACATCTCCGATACAATTTTACTACACCTGCAATACAATGTCACCACGTCTCTCCGTCTCCGGTACAGTGTCACCATATCTCTGATCAGATAGGGATGGGGCTGGAGAACTAGCTCTGTGAATGCCTTAGGCCCTGGGTCAGATGGCCCTGCAGCACCGTCCTTGCACCCTGGCCCCCTCCCTCCCCTTCTCATTTACAGAATCACTCCACCCTCTGGCTTCCGACACCACAAAGGCCAAATCCTGCACGTCAGCATTTTGTATGATCTGCTCAATGCTGGTTCTGCAAAAGGATGGGAAGAATCGCAAGAAATAAAGGCATTAGAGTTCCGTGAGTTACAGAAACACCGGGTTTCTACAGCTTGGTCAGCCTTCCCCCACCCTACCCCCGACCCCCAGGACTGCAGAGCTTCTCACATGCCTCACACCACACATTTCCCTGGGCGGCTTCCCAGGCAGACTGGAGTTCCAGAGACTGCATTCCCAGCCAGCTTTGGGAAACGTACTCTTCACTTCCTCCAAGTCCATCACTGCTCTCGTCCCACCCGGAGCCCACCACAGCTCCCAGACGGTGCTCTCCCCCTCCCCACCACCCATCACCCATATACACGTGTCTGGCACGTTCCATACAGCACTTCTGCTGAAGCGTTAACCCTGCAGCATCTGCCCAGTGTCTGGCTCATGGGAAACCCTCAAAAACCTATTAAATCAAATGGGCTGCTAGGGGACCCAGGAGTAGGGGCTTTGGAGGCTCCAGAGAAAGGAAGGAAAGGAAGCACAGGCATCACCCTCAGAGCAGTGGGGCCTTGGGACCACGTGGGAGGAGACGCGTGTATTTGTTACAAGTCGTAGACGTAGCCCGGCCTGTCTGCTGGGCTTCACCACGTGAACTACAAAGTACTGCCAGGTGTGAAACACAGGGAAAGCACAACCCCAGGTCAGAGGGATCCTGGAGGAGAGACCTCTGCCAGCCCTCCCTTCTTCCCATAGGGTCCCACAGTCTTCTGGAATCCAGGCTGAGGGCAGCCCTGTGTGTTCACACAGCAGCCACTGAACTCACGGAGGACCCAGGCCAGCTCACGTAGCTGATGCTGTGCGAAAGGGGCAATCAGATGTGCAGAAATAGACGTGCCAGTGCACAAAGTTCAGAATTCCACCAAAGACTCTTTCCTTCTCAAAGGCTCAGGCCCTACAATGGAGAGCGAACTTCCAGTCCCAACGCATCAAATGCTTGCTTGTTAAACCCAGAAACACTGACGAGATGGCATTCAAGCAACCGGTTTAGTTTCTGATTTCTCCGAAACAGACAGTTAGAGGTGGATTAGATGTCCTGTTTTCTTTTTGCAATTCTGAATGATAAGCCTGGCTGGGGGGAAGACCTCTCAAAGGAACTATTTCCCGTAAGAAATGCAACCTCAGCCAATCCTCCGCCACTCCTCCGAGAAAACTTGCCACTGCCTAAAGGAAATGCTGCTTCCCGACCTACCGCCCAGGCCTGGGCTGGGAGCTCCGGGGGCCACACCCAGGGTGCTCAGGGTTGACAGCAGTGTCACACACGATTATGGTTTGGGACCTGCTTCTGTGCAACCTTACCTAGTGAGGGGCAGCTGAGAGAGGGAAGGGGAGAGTCTTGCTGCAGCGGGCGAGTGCTATCCTCAGCCACAGGGAAAGGAGGAGTCTTCAAATGCAGTTTTTCAACTTGTGCTAAACAAGTTAAAAGATAAGCGCCCTCTGACCCCTCCTTCAGAAGCGGACTGACCCAGAGACAGGGCTCATGGTGTGACAAATTCTTCCAGGAGAAGGGGTCGACTCACCAGCTCACCTTTTAAAACCTCAGACTGAGCAAAAACACAGTGAGAGTGACCAAGGGCTGCCTTAGGCCAGGTGGACAGAAGGTGAAGGACCAGAGAACTTCTGGACTCAGGGGACTCACACCCTGATGACTGCAGAGGGGACATCTGCCAAAACTCATCAAACTGCGCATGTGCAACGGGTGATTTTCTTCCCTGTAAATCACGCCTCAGTAAGGCTGACTTAAACTCAATTAGCAAGAAAGCACGATTACTCCAAAAAGTCAAAAGAAGGAGCCAGCTGCCCGGCCCCAGGCTGTCCTGTCTGTGCTCACAGAGGGGCCTGGGACCGTCTAGAAGGAAGGAAAGTTGCAGGCTTTTTTGGCCTTACAGTGAGGCCGCAAGACCTCTTTTCACTTCCTCTGAAAGTGTACCCTCCCAATTATGTCTGGCTTCAACAACTGTTAAAATTAACTTCAAGTTCCTGACCAGAATGCAAATGATAATAAGAGGAAGCTGGTCTGAGAGGAGCAAAAAAAAACAGTCTCTTAAGTATTATCCAGAAAGTTGACTTACTGTTAAAAAAAACAAACAGAAACAAACCCGCACACACAAGGCGGAAGGCAGGAAGGGACCACCCTTCAAGGCAGACCACCCCCACAGCACTCCTTCCTGTCTGGTTCCCTCCTGAGAGCCTTTACTGGCCAGTGGTTTGTCCTTCCTATGCTGACCACCTTCTGTTACTGGTATTCATTAATTCCCTTCGTTTTCTCTCCACTACCCCCAAACCTCACCCAAATTCCTAAGGGCATGGACCCAGTCCTAGGACACAGCACCACAGAAAAGGCCCTGGGCGAGCATCCAGTACATGTACGAGCCACCGAAAATGAAGACGCAGATCCCAGATTATGTGAGCTTCTCCACTTCAATCCCACCATTTTCCCTGGGAAAAAGTCTCATCCATTTCACCAGCGCCTTCCCAGGAAGTGCAGACACTTCCGCCCCCCCGGCCTCACCCAGAAAAGGAGAAAGCCATCTCCCTGGGAGCACCCCACAGTAAGAAAGCCCTCAACCTACCAGAAGAGGATTCGTAAGATATTGGCCACCAGGAGCACCAGACATACGTAGGTCGAGAAGCCCTCGGCGTTCTGAGTCCTCCGGATGTCCCTGTACTGCGGGATGTACGGCACCACCCCTCCGAAGACCATGGCCCCAGCTGCCCCCCAGGAAACCAGCTGCTGCAGCGGCACCAAAAGCCAACCCAAACCTTCTGCGTCCATCCCGAGCGCCCGGCGGCCCCGCCGGCAGGCTGACGTCCACCTGGCCCACGCGCGCTCCGCGCTCTCGGGCTCCTGGCGCGCGCGCTGTCACCCTCACATGCCGCCGCTGCCCTGAGCCGTCCTCCGTCGCGGGGCCTGGCGAGAGAGGAAAAGCGGTAAAGCACTCGGGCCGGGCCTCCACGCCCAATGGGGGGCGCACCGCCGGGCTCGCGGCTGGGGCACGACCCCCTCCTCCGGGGCGCCGGCCCGGGGTGGACTTTCAGTTCGGGGTGGGGGCTCAGTTCCGGGGGAGGGGGTCGCACAGCCTGGGGGTCGGAGGGATGGGAGGAGGGGGGAAGAGGGTAGACACTGCCCAGGGGGCCCGGCCCGGGGTGGACGCTCAGCCCAGCGCGGCGCTCGCGTCCACGCACACTGCTGACCCCGCCGGGCTCACCCGCGCTGGCGGTTCCCAGCGGTCAGTCCACCCTCCTTCTGTCTGTCCAAGCGCCGGGCCCCGCCTCGGCGTGACGTCACAATACGTGGCCCCGCCCGCGCCGGGCGGAGGGGCGGGCGCCGCTGGGTCCTAGAGCGCGCCGGTGGGCGGGGAGGTGGGGGCGGGACCCGGGACGAAGCCGGGTGTCGTGGGTCGTGGCCAGGGCGCTCCGTGGGCCCACCCGGCCCTGGTTAGGAAATCGCTGCCTGGCGGGGCCTCTCCTTCTGGGCCAGGGGCCCACGTGGACCCGGCGCCATCTGTCCCGCGGCGAGTTGCCTTGTAGACGCGGCGCGCCGCCAACGAGAGCAGAGGAGCGGGTCCTGTCGCCGCCCCGAGGGTCAGCGCGAGGCCTGGGGACGCCCCCCTCGTGGGGACTCGGGCAGGGTCTGAGCGCCCCGTGATTCCAGGGGTCCTTCCACCGTTCGTGGTCTGCCCGGGTCTGTGGGGCTCCCCATCCTGAGCCGGGGCGTGTCCCTGAGGAGCGGCGTTCGGAAGTTTGCAGAGGGCCAGGGCAGTTTCGGCCAGGCCGGGGGGGCCGGGGGCGCGACTCCTCGGGCAAGCGAAAGCCCACCCGCAGCCTGAAGCCTCTGAAGGTCCACTTCGGGGCCCAGGGAGGCAGCAGCCAGGACTGCCGTCCACAAGTGCGTTAGGTACCTTGTCACTGAAGACAGTGCTGGCCGGTGGAGCTCGGATCTGCGAAGGGTACGTGCTTCATCTCGAGCGCACAACTCTAGCACTCACTGAGAGAGAAAACAGGAATTCCTGAGTGTGTCACCTGACCAAGGGGAGCCCTCGGGAGCTCGAGGGAGGTAGGTGCTCAGAACCCAGATGCTGGTGGGCGAGGGAGGGGTGGGGGTCAGGGAGGGCCCTGTGAGAAGCCAGCCAGCCCGCCCAGGACCCTGTGCAGGCGGGCTCAGAGCAGAAAAGACCGCCTGCAGGCCCCCAGGATTCTGTCTACAGAGGAGCTCCCCCAGGGCTCCCACCTCCACCACAGCAAGCCCAAATCACCCCAAAAGGGAAGGCCTGGTGGGTGAGAGAGGGGGGTCCCCCAGGGGCACACAACCGGCCAGCCAGCTTCCTACCTGGTACGCTTCGTGGGAAATCCTAAGAACAGGTACAACCTCACTTAGAGCAACTCCCAAACGAGCCTGGCGATAAGGAGAGCTCTCCGTGAAACACAGGTTGCTCTCATCCTCTCCAGCCTCTGAGGCCAGTGTACTTCTGAGTATCCACCAGAGAAGGCCAAGAACACAGCACCAGAAATGTACAAGGAAATAAAACACAGGCGGAGAAGGAAGTCCTGGAGAGGCTGGAGAAGAAAAGTAGGTGTTCCTCCTTAGCCAGATCCTACCCCGAGCTCTGGAGCTCCAGAATGTTCTGTCCTCTTTATGGTGGAGGTTGGAGTAGGGATATAGTCTTCCCTCCCCACGCACTGGAGCATCTGAGGCCACTGCATCTGGCCCTGTTTGTCCTGGAGCACGTGGGCAAAGTGGTGCCAGCCCATAGCCAGCTGCTGCCCTGGACCCATCAGCTGTGCCAGGTGGAGCGTGGACAGCAAGCGCCTCCAGAGTCCTGCGAAGTGCATACAATCTTGCATTCTTGATCCAAGATTTTGTCCCACAGAAGGGGCCTGTAATGCTTTTGAACCCCACCTGTCTGGAGTAGAGGGGCACCCACTGGTCCAGAACCATCGCTCAAGCAGAAGGAGGGAGCTCATGCCGGCTGCTGCACGTTACCTGGCTTCCTGTGTTACAGACAAAAGAAGCCGGCCAAACTGTGCAGTCTGAAACATGAGACCCAGAACTAGCACATCCTAGTTCCCGGAACCTGTGAACATTACCTTCTGTGAAAAGAAAGAAATTGCAGATGTGATTACGTTAAGGACCTTGCGATGCAGAGATTATCCTGCATTACCCAGGTGGGCCCTAAATGCCATCACGTGTATCTTTATAAGAAAGAGGCAGAAGGAGACTTGAGACACACAGAGGCCATGAGATGACAGAGCAGAGAGGTTTGAAGATGCGGCCTTGAAGGTTGGAGTAATGCAGCGCAGGAATGCTGGCAGCCACCAGCAGCTGGCAGAGGCGGGGAGCGAATCCTCCCAGGAGCCTCTGGAAGGAGCAGAGCCCTGCCAACGCCTTGATTTTGACCCAGTTAAACTGATTTCAGATTTTTGGCTTCCAGAACTGTGAGAGAATAAATCTCTGCAGTTTTATGCCACCCAGCTTGTGGCAATTTGTCACAGCAAACCACTGGAAACTAATATAGAATCCATAAAGCGAAGGAGAAACACTTTCTCAGAAAAACGTGGCACCAAGGAATTTATTGCCAGCAGACCAATCCTGTAAGAAATGTTTTGTTTTTGGCTGCGTTGGGTCTTCTTTGCTGCGGCTTTCTCTAGTTGCAGTGAGCGGGGCTACTCTTCCTTGTGGTGCGCGGGCTTCTCATTGTGGTGTCTTCTCTTGTTGCAGAGCACGGGCTCTAGGCACACGGGCTTAGTAGTTGTGGCGCACGGGCTTAGCTGCTCCGTGGCATGTGGGAATCTTCCCGGACCAGGGCTCGAACCCATGCCCTCTGCATTGGCAGGCGGATTCTTAACCACTGCGCCACCAGCGAAATCCCCAACCCTGGAGGAAATGTTAAAATAAGTTATTTAGTCAGAAGGAAAATTGGATCTCCATAAAGAAATGAAGACCCTCAGAGAAAGAATAAATGAAGGTAAATCTTTTTTTTTCTCTTATTCTTAATCTAAAAGATTATTGTTTATTTAAAGCAATCAAGTAACAGTGTATTGGGTGATTATAGCACGTGGATAAATGAAATGAATGACAAGGGATGTAAGGGAGGAATTGGGGAATATTCTCATATAAGGTACCAGCACTACACATAAAGCAGTATATGTTATTTGAAGGTGAACTTAGATAATCTTAAAATATATATTGTAAACCCTAGGGCAACCACTAGAAAAGTTTTTTTAAACCATAAATAATACACCAAGAGATGAGATAAAAATGGAATTGTATAAAATGCACAGTTAAAACCAGAGAAGGCAGAAAATGAGGAGGAAAAGGAAACAGAATAAATGCAATGAATAGAAAACAATTATAAAGTGCTAAATTTTAATCCAGCTATATCAATAATCACTTTAAATGTGAGTGGTCTAAACACACCAATTAAAAGACAGAGACTGTCAGGCTGGGTGAGGATCAGAAATAAGCCTCCGCAAGCGACACTGTGCCTGGGGTCTGTGATGTCCTGTGCAGCAGAAATACAGGGAAGAGGACCACGCGGGTCTGTGAGCAGATGGGTGACAGGGACAGCTGTCTCAGGCAATGATGCTGGCCCTTCGCCCTCCCAAGGGAATTGTTTTTATGCTGCAAAAAAGACGGAGCGTCAGCAAGACCATTAGTACTTTATTCACGTATATGAGTAAGTGCATGGGAAACAAGTCTGAGCAGATAAAGCCTCAATTCTTAATACTTATCTCTCATATGACTATTTTATACCTTTCTGTGTGGTTTAAATTTTTTTAACTAATTAATTTGTTTTATGTTTGGCCGCATTGGGTCTTTGTTGCTTTGCTGTGCGGGCTTTCTCTAGTTGCAGCGAGCAGGGGCTACTCTTCGTTGCAGTGCGCGGGCTTCTCATTGCAGTGGCTTCTCTTGTTGTGGAGCACGGGCTCTAGGCGCGCGGGCTTCAGTAGTTGTGGCACGCGGGCTCAGCAGTTGTGGCTTGCGGGCTCAGTAGTTGTGGCTCACAGGCTCAGTAGTTGTGGCTCATGGGCTCCGTAGTTGTGGCTCAGGGGCTCTAGAGCACAGGCTCAGTAGTTGTGGTGCACGGACTTAGCTGCTCCGCGGCACGTGGGCTCTTCCTGGACCAGGGCTCCAACCCATGTCCCCTGCATTGGCAGAATCCCCGATTCTTAACCACTGAGCCACCAGGGAAATCCCTGGTTTAAATTTTTTACAGTGAGTATATATGATTTTTGGGGGGGAATATTTATTTTTTGGCTGCAACACAGCATGCGGGATCTTAGTTCCCCAACCAGGGATCGAACCCGTGCCCCCTTCAGTGGAAGCTCGGAGTCCTAACCACTGGACCAGCAGGGTATTCCCTATATGACTTTTCTAATTGAAAAAAATACATGGCTTCACTTTACCAGAAGAAAAGGTGAGTTTCTGCATTGCTACCTCACCCCAGAAGTGAAAGGCCACGTCCCACACTTGGGTCATGTGGCATCCAAACGTGTCCCCCGTTTGCCCTTGAGCCAAGCACATGCCACTTCTTGGATACCTGTGGGCTCCATTGCAAGGCTCTAGCTGAGACAGATGGGCTCCAGGTGTGAGCTCTTACTTTCTCCTCAGCTCACAGGTGCTATTTTTGGAACTAGTCGAGAATATGGAAACGGCACCAAGAAAGGTAAGCTCTCACCGAAGTCACTGAGACCACCAAGCTGAGGGCTTGTGCTGAGCTGGCACGATGAGGACACGTGGGCTGAGAGTCACCCGAGGGTCCATGCATCCCATTGTCGGAGGATGTGCTTACCGGTTGTTTCTGAGAACTTCATTCTGCCTCTGAATGTAGACAAAATAGAATCCAGGGGCTGTGGACAAAGCACCCATCTGAGGTTTGTAGAAGGCTGCAGAGCTGGACCGTTGGGAAGGGCAGCTCCAGGGCATCATGGACCCGGCCTTGGCTTCTGCCTGGCGAATGTCTATTTTCATGTATCCTGAGCTCGTACCTTTACCATGTGAGGCCGGGCTCACTGCTGGCCCCCAGGCCCACCCCTTGCCTCGGGGCGGCCGTGTGGCTGACCTCTGGCCAGTGACATGGGTGGAAGTGCCTGGCCCCACCAGTCTCCACCCCACCCTCCTTGCTCGCCATCTCCTGCCAGGTGCGAACAAGGTAGTAGAGAGCTCCACTAGGGCGTGGCCCAGTTCCTGCCTGCCGGCCTCGGACTGTGACACCAATGAGAATGTCGCTGGGCTCAACCACTGGAACAGGGATTGTTCATTACAAAGGAGCATCACTTCCCCTAACACGCACACAAATTTTGAAGTGTCCACAACTTTAGCACTTCCCAAATGGCATCTAACAACAGTCAACCATACTACACAAACCCCCAGACCAATGGCCCCTAACAACCCATATCAGCCCACTTCTGACTTTCCAGACTGACACCTGTGTTCCCAAGTTGTGGAGCCACTGCAAGCCCACCCGAGTTGCCACTCGGCCCAACACAGAGCAGGCGGTAGACATAAATGGCACCTCTCATTAAGGATCAGTATTCATTGAAAGCACAGCGGCTCTGCAATTGCTCCATATACAATGGTTCTGCAGGCGAAGAGCACCTGCAGAGAGCACAGAACTGTGCTCCAGCCCCTGCACCCGCCGCATGTCCCATCTCCGCAGGGCTTGGGACAGGCCATCACCCTTCCAGGTCTCCTCTGGCCTCTACTGGGCTCAGCTCAGGCCCTGGACATCCTCGAAGGTTGAGGATATGACCACCCTTCTCAGCCTTGCCTCTGCCTTCCAGAGCCCCATGCTGGAGGGCCCCCCACCTCAGCCTTTGTGCAGGAGTGTCATGTAGCCGATGGACTGCTAGGGCCTTACACAAGAACACTGTCACCTCTATAGATTTTAAATGACAAACACACAAAAGTAAGATAAAAGGACAACAAAGGGGAGAAAATATTCTTTTAAAAGCAGGAAAGGAAAGATGTGCATCCTGAGAGGTGTCCTGTCCGGCTCCTGGTTGTGAAGCCCCGAGGTTTCCCTGGTGAGATGGAGACAGAGCTCCTGGGCCGCAGGCCTGGCCAGACGGAGCACCAGCCTAGATGCACATGTCCCCTCCCCCAAAGCAGTGAGGAGCCCCTACACGGAAATGCAGACTCCACCTGCAGCGAAATCAGGAGGGCGGCAGAAACACCAAAGACCACACAGCACGTGGGGCGGCTGCCCGAGCACAGAGGTGGGACACCACCTGAGCAAAGTGAACGGGGTGGGGGTGTCCCGCAGCCAGGAGACCACCGGCTGGGCCCCGAATTACAGAGCAAGCCCCCAGCTTGAGAGGCGGGTGGTAGGAAGGTTGGGAACTAGTTAGAGCCCCGTCGGCCTCCAAGAGACGAGTAGGAAGCAAGGGTGCAGAGGCTGGTGTTGGAGACCTTTGAGAATCACAAGTGGAGCAGCGCCCGGGGGCCCTGGCGGTGCTGCCCACGGGGGTCTGAGCCTGGTTTTCATGAAGTACCTGGGCGCCCGGCACCCTCACTGCTTTGTCAGGAATCGATTGCTTTGCCACTTTTCTTCTGGGAACTTCACTTTCCAGAAAGTGCAAAAGACGCCAGCGACTGAACAGCAGGGTGTGCGAACGTTTTTAAATATCTTCAGAGAAATGATGCAATTCTTAAAATTTGTCGGGTGGTGGTAGCATCATGCAGCGAAGGTAAGTGAATAAGCAAACGCGCCTGTGGAGCTGCACAGACCTGACGCCTGCAGTTTAGCCGGTAGCGCGGTGGCAACGAGGTCACATCCCTGGTTAAGTGGGCCGCCCTCGCGGGAGGCCGGAAGTGTGTACAGAACAAGGTGCTCTCTGAAAAGCAGGCTGAGCTGGGGGTAAAACTGCAGTTTGAAGAAACTAAACAAATGCTAGTGGGAAATCTGCTCATAGGTTGAAGACTAGAGGAAGGCTAGAAGGCTATGGAACTACATAGTGACAAGTTTTATCAAGGAATTATTTTGTAAAACATGCAGAGAAAAAGCCCTTAGTGAAATTAAACTGAGTAAAGATGAGGTCTGATCACATCTAAAAAGAAAAGACCAGAATAAGCGTGTGCAGTTTACTAGACAAAGAACAGTCCAGATGTGAACAACGTGCAGAGCTCAAAGGACTGATGGGGTCACATCAGAAGTCTCAAAAGACCCAGAAAAGGTTTCGCTTATTTTGAAAAGTGACATGGAAGTTCCGTGCAGTTGGTTTATCCAGCAGACTAGGTGGCCAGTGAGCACAGGGAAAGTAAGAGAAGGCAAATGAAGGCGTCTCGTGCTCAAAATTCTTTGTTAATAGTTGGAATAGAAACCATTTCAAATTCAAACCAGGTAATTAGATCTCAGCTACCTGTGAGATGAAAAATAAAAACAAAAGAGTTGGAATGTGACCTTTGTTCACTGTGTTTGGCTAAAAATCCACTGAAAATGAATGCAAGTTCTTGTAGCACAAAAACAAACAAAAAGCAGTGGTTTGCAACAAGCTCTAATAGCAGAAGTTCATGACTCTGCAAAGGGGACTGACTCAGGAGGGGAAAGACGAGGACAGAGCTGGAGGCGGCAGCAGAGGGCGTGAGGGCTGACAGCAGAAATGGAGGAGGCGTCCAGAGGCAGCATCACCTGTGAATTCGAGGTGGCTTCGCGGAGAGAAAGGCCGCGTCATCGGGGTTCACCACTCACTCATTCAGCGAAAGGAACTCTTGCTGGAAAGAAGATGCAGAATGCAGGCTCGAGGTGCAGATTACTACCAGTCAGCCGAGAACAGCAGTGCTTACGCTGAGGGGTGCCCTCAAGAGCACACAGCACACACGCACGATCCCGACTCCAGAAGCGCACGCTTTTGCCTGTGAACCTTCCTCTTCTTTGTTTTTAATTGAGGCAAAATTCATGCAACAGAAAATTAGCTCTGTTAAATGAACAACTCAGTGGCATACAGTACATTCACAGTGTGGTGGGAGCACCATTTCCATCTGGTTCTGGAACATTTTCATCCCCCAATAAAACCTCACGCCTCTTAGGCAGTTCCTCCCCAGCCCCTGCCCCCTCCAGCCCTGGAAACCAGCAGTCTGCTCTCTGTCTTTATGCCTTTGCCTGTTCTGGACGTTTCAGAAAATGGACTCACACGATGCTGGCCTTGTGTCTGCTGCTTCTACCAGCATCATGTTTACACCAAGGAAGCAGGGGTGCAGGATGCTCATTCCCTCCAGGGGCCCCCGGAACCCCCCTACTGCTCGCCTGCCTGGTGGCCTGCTTTTTAAATGATAATTAATGTGCTTGAGCTCCAGAAACGTTTCAGGCGACTTAAGTTTTCTGTCATTCACATTTCCTCAAGTATCTTACCTCTTAAGACTGTGACCTGACCAGTAGCAAAAAGCACAATTTTTTATCTGAAAAGTCATACAGTAAAGGGAAAATAGACATACAAAGTGTGCATTAACTTGCAACCAATCACCCAGAGGCTTCTCGAATGTTTCCTCCCTCCCTCCTTCCCTCTCTCCCTCCCCCCACCTTGCCTGAGAGTTTCCTGGGCCCTCACTCCTCGCTGGGCCTGGAACAAGCACCCGAGGCTCCCCAGAGAGCTGGACACTTTCGCCCAGCTGGACACATTCTCTAAAGCTCATGCAAGCGTTTCCTTGAGGTCCCTCATTGAGACTGTGATGTGACAGGGAATTCCCTGGCAGCCCAGTGGTTAGGACTCAACACTTTCACTACGGGGGGCGGGGGGGGGGGGGGGGGGGTGCCTGGGTTTGATCCCTGGCTGGGGAACAAGCTCCCACAAGCCACGTGGTGCGGCAGAAAAAAACGGAAGATTGTGACGTGATAAAGTTGTTTACCTGGAAAAGAAGCAACTTCATTTTTAACTCAGACTTTGGATTTTCTTTTCTTCCCACGGCAACTGTGGGCCACAGACAGGTGCCCACTGAGAGGCTCAGAAGTACCTGTGAATGCTAACATGGGGTGGGGGGTGGCCAGGAGCCAGCCCCCAGCCCCAGAGTTTCTACCTCTGAGGGGCTGACAGCAAGAGACTGATTTTCCTGAAGTGGAAAAAGCCGAGCTGATTTTATTTTTACTCGGCAAAGAAAGCTGTTTCTTCATTGTGTATTTTCCTTGGGGTGGCCTTTGAGAGGAGTTGTTGGAGTGGTGGGAACACCAACACTGACACTGACCAATGCAGAATAAAAACCAGATGCTGGGCTGGTCAGAGCAAGAGTTGGGGCAACCTTGGAAGTAAGTATTTAAAAGCTTTTAAAGAAGTTTATAGGTTGGAGAGGATTCTGGGATGATGGCAGAGCAAGAAGCACCGGGAATGGCCCCCGCCTGGACCACAACTGCAGGGACAGAAGCCGTCTGATGTAACTAACTTGGAATCCAGAGCTGGTGAAGGCTTACAAGTTCCAGGGGAAGCGCTGGATGGTTACTGCAGTCAATTGTGGTGACTTTCAGGTCTTAGCACGTAGCACCTACCCGTCCCACCCTCAGCCACGTGGCAGGAGGCCATACACGTGTTTCTAGAGCAGCTTGCGGAAGCCAGCCAGGGTGGACCGAAAGGACCTTGTCCTCCAATATCAGGAACCTGTGCTCTGATGCTGCTTAGGATGGCAGAGATGCAGCCAAAGAGGCCGGTGGCCCTTGTTGCCACACCTCCCCCCTTGTTGCAAACCCCTCCCCCACCAAGTGGATTTCAAGCGCGAGTGCCCCGTTTACCCCCCTTTGTTTTTCTCTTTTTCCCCTTTTCAAGCCAGACATTAAAGACTAGGGCATTGAAAAACAATTGCATAGAGGAGAAAATTACAAAGTGACTGCACATGCCCAAGGAAAGGCTCAGGAAAGACCTGAGCAGACATTAAGTTTCCACCTCAGGATGAGCCTCAGCTCAGACGACCTACAACAAGCAAAGAACAAAAACAATAACAAAAAGCATCAGACCTTGAGGAAGGGGGAGAATCCGATTTCCAGAGTTACCACATTATTGGATTCAAATGTCCAATTTTCAGCAACAACAAAATAAAAATCACAAGGCATACAAAGAAACAGGAGAGTATGACCTGTTCAAAGGGAACAATTAATTAATAGAAACTGGCCCTGAAGAAGACCTGATGACAGATCTACTCAACAAAGACTTTAAAACAACTGCCTTAAAGATGCTCAAAGAACTAAAGGAGCATAGAACGTTGAGAAAGCAATGTGTGAACAAAGTGGAGCTATCAGTAATGAGGGAGAAAACCTAAAAGAAACCAAAAAGAAATTCTGGAGCTGAAAAGTACAATAGCTGTAATGAAAAACTCACTAGAGAAATCAAAGGCAGATTTGAGCAGGCAGAAGAAAGAATCTTTCGAAAATCTATCTTATTTCAAGTTCTAAACAGCTGGCAGTAAGACATTGGTCTATGTCCAAATTTGAGAAAATGAAGACCCTTTCTGCCTTTGGGGAGGTTTAAGCCAGTTCCTCCTTTTCTGTTTTCCTCAATCTGTTCATTCTGCAGTTTTGACCGCTTGTTCACACACCGAAACCCCTGGAGGGCTTTAAGACCACAAATGCCAAGGCGTCCAGAGTGCTGACAAATGTTACGTGGCTCTATCGTGCAGCCAGGTCTGAGAGCCACTGTTTTAAAATTCACAACTAGTACCGGAAGTCCTCATGACTCAGGATAATTGCTTCTGGGAAAGGCAACTTACTGTAAATGGGGCCAGAATTGCATAATAAATAGTGCGTTAAAAAAATAGTTAATTATGTTGCATTAAAAATAAAAGTTAAGGGCTTCCCTGGTGGTGCAGTGGTTGAGAGTCTGCCTGCCGATGCAGGGGACACGGGTTCGTGCCCCGGTCCGGGAAGATCCCACATGCCATGGAGTGGCTGGGCCCGTGAGCCATGGCCGCTGAGCCTGCGCGTCTGGAGCCTGTGCTCCGCAACGGGAGAGGCCACAACAGTGAGAGGCCCGCGTACCGCAAAAAAAAAAATAAAATAAACACAAAAAAGTTAAAATTATGAAAACATTGCAACAATTTTAGAATCAATAAAAGGAAGCAAAAAATTCTATGCTCAAATCTGTCTGTCCAAATCAGTACCCTGAAAGAACCCTTCTTTGCTTACAGAATTTTTAAGTGAGAATTTCAAACATACACAGAAGTAGAGATTGTAGCACAGTGAATTCCATGTATCCATCACCCAGCACCAATAACTATAAAAAAGCTCTTTTAATGAATATAAAATAAAAAACAGCACCGTCTAATCAGCAGCATTCCTCCCTTTCTTGGCAGTAATGGTGCATCTTAAAATCAGCAGCGTCTTAGGTTTAAGGCCTTAGAAATGAAGCCATTCACATGGAATCAAAGGAGCATCTGGGCGCTTCCACTGGCATTCACGCCTCACAGGATAGAACTTCCTCTTACATTCGGTCACCCTATAATCTCATCTATCAAAGTTAAAATTTTACTTTTCTAATTTAAAGTTTTGTTTCATATTTAGCTGCTGCTCTTGTGGTCTGTGTCTTTGATTCCATTATGTACTTCTTACCTAGACTCTATTTTCCTCCCCAAACTATCTTTGCACCATTAAAAACATCATCTAATTTCTGCAGCTCCACAGCACACTTGAATACTCTCCTATTGTAGATTTGCAAGATGAATTGCATTCGAGAATTTTTCCCCTGAACCTAGTTCCTGAAATTTAATATCCTTAACAAAATGAATTTTTGTTGAGTGATTCTTGCTTCCATATTAATGATTTTGTCCCCCACGGATGCAGAACTAAGAATTTGATCCCTAATTAGGCAGCATAGGTGAAAAACCATTCAGGTGCTAGATGTAGAATGACAGATTCTATTTCTCCATTAGAGATTAGGTTCTCAGGGTTATCAGAGAATGTCTAGTAGGCTTCCACTGGACCACAGAGATTACAGTTGAGAAAGATAGACACATACTAAAAAACACAAAGGGGTAGGGAAAGAGAGTCACAGGTTTCCTAGCTCCTGGAATTCTTAGCCTAGGGTTTGAAGCTGGGGTGATGTACTTAAAATATATGTATATTGTGGTAGAATATACATAACATCAAATTTATCATCTTTATTGTTTTTTATTGAAGTACAGTTGATTTGCAACATTGTGTTAGTTTCAGGTGTAATTTTAACCATTTTTAAGTGTACAGTTCGCTGGCATTAAGTACATTCATAATTGTTGTGCAGCCATCACCACCATCCGTCTTCAGAATTTTTCATCTTTCCAAACTGAAACTCTGCACTCACTAAACACTAATGCATTATCCCCCTCTCCCCAGCCCCTGGCACCCACCGTCTGCTTTCTATCTCTATGGATTTGACTGCTCTGGGGACCTCATATAAGTGGAATCATACAAAATTGGTCCCTTTTATGATCAGCTTCTTTCACTTAGCATAATTCCTCAAGGCTCATCCATTTTGTAGCATGTGTCAGAATTTTCTTCCTTTTTAAAAATATATATATATTATTTTATTTATCCATTCACTCATCCATCGATAGACACGGGTTGCTTCCTCCTTTTGGCTATTGTGAATGATGCTGCTATAAACATGGTGTACTAATATTTGTTCAAGTCCCTGTTTTCACTTCTTTGGGGTTTATACCCAGAAGTGGAATTGATTCATATGGTAACTGTATGTTTGATTTCTTGAGGAATTGCTGCAGCATCCTGATTCCCGCTCTTAGGGAGCCCGCCAGGCTTCAGCCTCAGGCGTTCCCGAGGCTGTGCCTCCCCGAGGGTGGACCTGGGCCGTCTCCGCCAGATCCACCTGGGGAGACCCTTGTCACCCACCCCTACCTCCACCCACTCTGGGCGAGGGCCTAGGGCTTTGTTCCCACAGGTGAATCCACCTCCCCAGTGGCCCGCTGTGCACACCTGATGCTAGTCGCCCTGGTCAAGCTGTTCTGGAAGCTTGAACTGAAAGAACCTCAGGCCAGGCGGTGGCCACACAGAGAGGCCCCTCCAGGGAAGGGGCAGCCCTCACAGCTCTTTTTAGCATCTTGCCACACAGAAAAGTGGCAAGACGGCCATGCTTTTGAAAAGTTATTGTATTTCTCCAAAGAAGACATGCAGATGGCCAACAGACACATGAAAAGATGCTCTACATCGTTAATTATTAGAGAAATGCAAATCAAAACCACAATGAGTTATCACCTCACACTGTCTACAAATAATAAATGCTGGAGAAGGTGTGGAGAAAAGGGAACCCTCCTACACTGTTGGCGGGAATGTAAATGAGTGCAGCCAGCCACTGTGATAAACAGTATGGAGGTTCCTTAAAAAAAAAAACCTGAAAATAGATCCAACAATCCCACTCCTGGGCATATATCCAGAAAAGATGAAAACTCTAATTTGTAAAGATACAGGCACACCCATGTTCATAACAGCACTATTTACAATAGCCGAGACATGGAAACAACCTAAGTGTCCATCAACAGATGACTGGTTTAAGAAAATGTGAGATCTGTATAGAGAGACATAGGTATACAGAGGTATAGATACTCAGCCATAAAAAGTATGAAATATTGCCATTTGCAGCAACATGGTTGGAGCTAGAGATTATTATACTAAGTGAAGTAAGTCAGAGAAAGACAAATATTATATGCCATCACTTATATGTGGAATCTAAAAAATAATACAAATGAATGTATATACAAAACAGAAACAGACTCAGACATATAATACAAAATTATGGTTACCAAAGGGGAAAGGGAAGGAAGGATAAATTAGGAGTACGGGATTAATGGATACACACGACAATACATAAAACAGATAAGCAACAAGGATTCACTGTATAACGCAGGGAACTATATTCAGTATCTTGAATAACCTATAATGGAAAAGAATCTGAATATAGATCTAGATCTAGGATAGAGATAGAGGTAGATATCTGAAGCCTTTTGCTGTACACCCGAAAACTAACGCGATATTGTATACTTCAACTATACTTCAATAAAAAAGTTACAACTTTAACAACCCTATTGAGATGTAATTCACGTATATATGCGATACAATCCACCCATTTACAGTATACAATTCAATGATTTTTTTGTTTGTTTGTTTGTTTTTGCGGTACGCGGGCCTCTCACTGTGGTGGCCTCTCCCGTTGCGGAGCACAGGCTCCGGACGCGCAGGCTCAGCGGCCACGGCTCACGGGCCCAGCTGCTCCGCGGCATGTGGGATCTTCCCGGGCCAGGGCACGAACCCGTGTCCCCTGCATCGGCAGGCGGACTCTCAATCACTGCGCCACCAGGGAAGCCCCAATTCAATGATTTTTAATATATTCACAGGGTTGTGCAACCGTCGCCACGATTTGACCTTAAGTATTTATTTATTTATTTATTTTGGCTGAGCCAGGTCTTAATTGTGGCACGCGGGATCTTTAGTTGCGGCATGCAGACTTCTTAGTTGCAGCATACGGGATCTAGTTCCCCAACCAGGGATCGAACCTGGGCCTCCTGCAGTGGCAGCGCAGTCTTACCCACTGGACCACCAAGGAAGTCCCCCCACGATTTGATCCTAGAATATTTTTGCCCCCAAGAAGAAACCCCTTAACTATGGCACAGTCTCTCCCCTTCCCCCTCAACTTCCTGTCTCCATGGATTTGCCAATCTGGACACGTCACATGAGTGGAATCCAACCACGTGTCCTCTTGTGATTGGCTTCTCTCACTGAGCATCATGTTCCCAAGGTTCATCCATGTTGTGTCATGTGTCAGGGCTTCATTCCTTCTTATGCCTGAATTATATTCCATCGAGGGGAGGGACCACATTTTGTTTATCCATTCGTCTGTTGATGGACATTTGGGTTGTTTCTACCTTTTGACTAGTGTTAATAATGCTGCTATAGACGTTTGTGTACATGTTTTTGTGTGGACATATGCTGTCATTTCCCTTGGGTACATACCTAGAGGTAGAACTGAGATTCTATGGTAACTCTATGTTTAAGTTTTTATGGACCTGCCAGACTAGCTGCACGACTTTACATTCCCACCAGCGTGTGACGTTCGGACTTTGCCACACCCTCGTCCACACTTGTTATTGTCCCTTTTGATTTTAGCCATCACAGTGCATGTGAAGTGGATCTTGTGGCGGTTTTCATTTGCATTCTCATGATGACTAAGGATGTTGGGTTTCTCTGCATGCAAGGCTGTGTTTCACACACATTCAGCAACCAGGTGTCCCCACGTAGTCACTTGGCTGGGCTCCCGGGATGTTGGCAGGACCCAGACAGACACAGCCCTGCCCCACAGAGGGGTACAGACATGTAAACAAAGCAGGTACTTGCTAAGAACAGGGTCCTGGGACATCACTCATAAAGTGCCCCATGAGCCACAATCCAGACAGGCCTAAAGGGCATCTGAGGGAGGGAAAGTCACAGTGAGGCCTTCCTTCCAGATCTTCGATAAAATCAGAGCAGAGATGCGAGTGTTGGCAGCCTGTTGGAGTTGGTCACAGAACATAACTATTCTTTTTTTTTTTTTTTTTTTTAACCCTGCAGCATGTTGCTTGTGGGATCTGAATTCCCCCAACTGGGGACTGAACCTGGGCCTTTGGCAGTGAGAGCTTGGAGTCCTAACCACTGGACCGTCAGGGGAGTCCCAGAGCATAAATATTCTTAATCTTAAAGTTGACAGCAGACATGGCAGGGGTCTGGAGAGATGGCCGAGCCTCCTAGATGGATGGTCACAGGTCCCAGGACCGCGGTGCGAACTTGGGCTGTGTGGTGACTGCAGCCACATTCCATCCCCACCCCTGCCTCCAGGATCCCCCATTAGACGGGTGACAGCCTTGCAAAAACACGACGGGACACAGGGGAAGGGCGAGTGCTGGGGGCTGGTGAGGCTGGGGAGCCGGTGTCTCCTGGATGCAGAGCTTGGTGTGGGAAGGTTAGGAAGTCGCGGGGGGGGGGGGGGGGGGGGGGGGGATGGTTTGCACAACAGTGTGAACGTACCTAACGCCACCGCACTGCGCCCTGAAGAACAGCGAGAACGGCAACTTGTAGGTTGTGTGTTCTTTGCCACAATGATAATGAAAAGGTCGTGCTCACTCTGGGCTCTGACGCAATGAAAACGAAGCCAACAGCGTAGCTGGGATCGGCTGGTCCGGCGAGGTCCCGCCCCGCCCGGACGGCCACCTGCGCCCCGCTACGGCCTCACCTCCGTGCCCGGCTGCTCGGCTCGGTTCGGGCGCACAGCCCGGGCCGCGCGGGTGGATCCACGGCCATCGCCGCGGGAGCCGCGGGCGGCGGAGCGGAGCCGACAGAGCCACCGGCCCCGGGACCAGCCGACCCACCTGGACACCCCGCACCCCGGGCCCGGGGGACACCCCCATGGCCGCGCGAGGCCCCGAAGCCCCCAGCGGGCGCGCGCTGCGGGACGCGGTGAGTCGGACCCCGCGCGCGCCAAGCTTCGCTCCCGGGCTGGACACCCTCCCCTCCCCCCCCTCCCCTCCCCTCCCTCCCCTCCCCTCCCCACCTCCCACCCCGCCCAGCGCCGGGAGGCCAGCGGTCCTGCTTCCCGTTCGCTGAAGGAGCCGCAGCGCCGGAGAGGAGACAGCCAGTGGTCAGGACTGATCAGTTTGCCTCGTTAAAAAGAATTGGTTAGCTGTGCACACTCGAATCCACGTTTTCCTGACATGACTGAAGGGAAGAGCTCCTGACAGAGGGCCTTCTTCATACGTAAACGCAGGCTCCAGGTGGAGATCCGCCTCCATATCCTGGGCTCTAAAATGGAGATAATACACGGGTGCCAGGAGTGAACTGTGTCGTAAATGGTATGAGATTTAAATCTGTAAACTGTAAGGCGACTTACAATACCGCCTGCTGTCAGTCACCATAGATGATATATCCGTATGGCCTGGTAAACAATTTCTGCAACCCCAATCCCAGCTAATAAATACCCACAAGTGTGGGCGAGGCAAGAGGCCCACGGTGGGTGTGTCTGGTGGTTGTCTCAGGCCTTCTCAAGAAGTCTTTGAGGAGCCCAAGGTTAATAGACTTTCTCCTACGTCATATTCTAGATGTCTGATAGTTTATCGTATATTTAAGTGTATGATCATTTTGAGTTAATTGTTGTGAATGGTGTGAGGTAAAGGTCGGGCCTGCTTATTTAGTGAGTTACGCATTTGGCTAGCACTGTTCCAGTGCTGTTGGTTGAATAGACCTTCCTTACCCTTTGAGTGGGAAGGCCTTAACACCTTGTCAGGAACCAACTAATTGTATATATAGATGGTCCTCTTCCATGGTGCTTAGAATGCTCTGCATCACAGGTAAATATATATTCACTTGTGGTTCATTTTTCAGGCAGAAAATCTATTTCAGGAACTTCAAGAACACTTTCAAGCTCTGACTGCAACGTTAAACCTGAGAAATATCCTTTTCTGTCTCATAACAAATACTGCAGTTGCTTTTGGACTATTGAACTGTCGTGGACTATCTTGTTGTTTTCTGTATTAGTGGATAATTGTTGACCTAAGACTTCCTGGTGTTTACGTCTGTGCCTTTACATGGCATCCCGATGTATTAATTACCGCTCGCAGGTAATTACTTCCTGCTTGACCAGCAATATGGGGCATTTCATGAGGCAAGGATAAAACACAAGGACACACGAACAATACATACTCCCCAGTGGGGCTTCCCAGCAAGCCCTAAAGAAATCTGGTTAGTCTGCTAAATAGCATTTATGCTCCCCCAAACAGTCAACCCTGCAGCGCAGGGTACGCTGTGTGGCTCTCCTTGCCTTGTTTTGTTTTGTAACATCAGGCTCGCCGTTTGGTAAGCCATGGATTCAAACAGAGTTAGGTGGAATGTTTGTTTCCGGTTTAAGAAAATCCAGAAAAGGGGACACTTGCCCTAAGACTTGCCCAAGTGAACTCACTTCACACAATTAAACTCCTGTCTTAAAATGTGTGCAAACTGTTTGCAGAGAGATCCTGTAGATGGGCTCCCACAGGGAAAAAGAGATTCTGAAACAGGATAAAATTAAACAGTAGCAAAGTTTGTTTTAAACACAGTTAATTTTCATTGTATTTACATACTGATTAGAGTGATTAAAACATAAAAATACCAGACAGCCTCATCTCCCCGAATCCATGTCCACAGAAAGGGAGCCAAGGTTTCAGAACCAGGCTCACAGTGCAAAGATTAAAGGCACGTACAGACCCTCAGGGATGTGATTAATGTGCACTGACTTAAGGTGTTAGTACACATCCGCTGCCTTTGATTCCCTCATTTTAGATGCACCACAGGGCATTTTTATCAGCCCTGGTGATGCAGTTTACATGGAGGCTTTGAGGGACCTGGGTAGGTGCCCGTGTTCCATGTGCTGTTCTCCTTAACCTCGTACTGGAAGAAATGGGAGGTCGCATTGAAGACTTGCAGAAGAATGTGAACGACTTGATGGTGCAAGCTGGGATTGAAAGTTCCGCTCAAGAGAAAATGGCGAGGCCTTATTAAGGCACTAAGGTGTTCACCGTTTACATATCTTCTGCTTTCATCTTGAAACATTTAAGCCCATATTTGTTCACTAAGGGAACTACTGCTTCTGCACTACATGAAAAACCTTCAGGAATAATAAAAAAAATTCACAAATGCTCTCTTCTAAATAGAACAGAAACACTCTTTGTCATTGTTCCTTAAAAAGTGCACATTTTAAAGGAAAACTATTATTTAAAAATTGGATTTTGTTAAAGTACTTTTCACCCTCATCCCTCAAATTAGTTTTCAATCAAAACACAAGTCATGATGAATGAGTGCTTGGGGATGACAACTAGTGGCTTCTGTTTGAGACGTTCATGGAAGGATTTAAAGAAGACACATGTGCATTAGGTTCTCACCCCATTTCATGAGTGGTTCCTGAGGATCCCACCCCACCCCCCAGAATGCAAATATTTCTTTTCCAGTGGAATTTTGCATTTCATCTTTTTTCTTTTACTATTTTATTTTTAGTCTTAGTTTTATTTTTTAATTGAAGGTTTTATTGTAGTTGACGTACAATAGTATATAAGTTATAGGTGTACAATGTAGTGATTCACAAATTTTAAATGTTATACTCCATTTATAGTTATTAGAAAATATTGGCTGTATTACCCATGTTGTACAATGTATCCTTGTAGCTTATTTTATACATAATGGTTTGTACCTCTTAATCCCCTACCCCTAGTTGCCTCTCCCCCTTCCCTCTCCCCAGTGGTAACCACTAATTTGTTCTCTATATCTGTGAGTCTGCTTCTTTTTTTTTTTTTTTTTTTGCGGTACGCGGGCCTCTCACTGCTGTGGCCTCTCCCGTTGCGGAGCACAGGCTCCGGACGCGCAGGCTCAGCGGCCATGGCTCACGGGCCCAGCCGCTCCGCGGCATGTGGGATCTTCCCGGACCGGGTCGTGCCCCTGCATCGGCAGGCGGACTCTCAACCACCGCGCCACCAGGGAAGCCCCAAAACTTCACTTTTTTGATGCACGTACAGCCATTATTTAAAGCAGCATGAGAGAAGGTCAGATATCTAAAAGTGCGTTTAAAAGCTGATAATGCCTTTTAAATTAAAAGAAGGACCTGAGAGAGTCTAAATCTGTTTGGCTAAATCTGTGCTTGTTGGTCTTGCTGGGTCAAGGATTCCTAGCACAGTGCTGCGGATTTCAGGGGATTCGGCAAACCCCCTAAACTTGCTGTGTTCCTGCTGTGGGGAGGGGAGTCCATGACCCCCAGATGGTAGGAGCTACTGTTCCGTATTCCAGCGGATTTGGCCCGCCGCCCCGACATCTGAACCCTTTTCCTGCTGTGAGGAAGCAGGCACGCTGTTGTCTGAGGAGAACCTCTCCACATTGTTGATGCAAAGTGATGCTTTGTCACTTGAAGAGCACACCCCTTAAGCTGTGAATCCACACAGACTCCATCTGACTAAAATGAACATCATTTAACATTTAGGGTTTTCTATATTCCGAATTTTTCCTGTACAAAACTGTTCCAGTAATTACGGGAAAGTAAGCTAATTTTATTGATAGCTTTGGATTCCAGTTTACGTAACTGTACATTAATTGATATATAAATCAATTGTTACTTCATTCAACTTTTTTCTTACAGACTTGAAGACAGTAGACCAGTCATTTGAAAATGTGAAAGAGTGAAAACTGTACTTTTTGAGTAATAATCTACATAACACGAGTTCTTATTTTTAGTATTTAATTTAAGAATTCATTTTAGTAAAAGAAAGGATTAAAAGAACAAAGGCAATGCAGTAAGAATGTAATTAAGAAGGTGATTAACCACTTAACAAAGATGGTTGTAAAATGGCAGAACACTTTTCAATGCACACCTAATATTTGTAAATCATGGAGGAAAAGCACGACTTATATTAGGTAATTTTTTTTCCAGAATTAAGTTCTATATAGATCCTTCTTTAAAATACCACAAGCAGTTTTCTGATAGAAGTTGCTTTTTTTTGGCCACTGCAGCATGTGGGATCTTAGTTCCCCAACCAGGGATCGAACCCACACCCTCTGTATTGGAAGTGCAGAGTCTTAACCACTGGACTGCCAGGGAAATCCCAGAAGTTGCTTTTTTAATAACTGCATTCCAATTCAATAATTCCAGTCACAGTTTTGGGGAAGACTTGGTTTAATCTGCCCAGTCCAAGCAAATTCTAACAGTATGTTCTCCAAACCAAAGGAAACCAATCAAAGGACAGCCAAAGAAACAGGTGATGCAGGAGCCCCATGATTGCTTCCTGGGACACCCTCACCCGCTCCAGCCCCCATAGAGGTAGTTACCAAGGAGATGCACAAAGATTGCACCTGTTTACTTTGTCAGTTAGAGATGCTTTCAAACAATTGTTCAATTCACCTGTCTCTGAGCCAAAGTACAAATAGAGCTATGATCACCTAAAAAGGCTTTCATTGTAAAGAATAACATTATTCCTGCATATAAAATAAATCATACTCTTTATACAAAAGTCAAAATCACTCACAATTCTACAATTTAGAATTAACCACTGTCAATACTTTTTTCTATGCAGGCACTTTTATATAGCTGATCATATTGTTTATAATCTAATATCCTGTTCTCATATCGTAAACACTTTACCCCAGGTGAAAGTTTCATACCCACTTTTTATGGTTACTAATATTCTATTATGTGGTTGAAATAATTTAACCATCCCCTTAACTATTCCTTGGACTTTGAGGTTATTTCTCACTTCCCTGCTATTATAAATAATGCTTTAATGAGCACTGTTATCCACGAATTCTGTGCACATTTCACTAGGGCCAGAAGTATGACCACAGGCCAAGCACATTGAGCAGAATGCACCTAAGAAAAGAAAGGAAGGGTCATTTCACACCCCCGACAGTGATGCAAACCCAAAGTTTAAACCCAAAGTTTTAAAATAGCATCATTTAAATTCAATATTCTTGGTGGTTTAAAATCACGATATTTCCATTTGATTATGTGAAAAATCTCAAAGCATCTTAGCCATAATTATAATTTTAGTAGAAACTGGGGCAAATACTTGAATTAAAGTAAACTAAACAGATTTGAGCCTTCATCAATAATATAGAACACAATTTAAAGTCCAGGATTTTTAAGGAATTAAATAAGTAGAAAAGAAAGCTTCTATTAGTTATTAACTAAAATAAAAACATTGATATTGTCAAAAATATGCTAACTTCTTTCTAAAGAAAGTCCCAGGCTGATCCCCTTTTATTGGCTCATCTGACTGACATCTCAGTTATTCACTCAAACCACAGACATCTAGCTTTAAAGAGATTATTTGGCATTTCATAATATCATACCTGTTTCTATATCTTCCTAATGTTTTTATAAAGAATTGCTTTTTTCCAGCACCCTGTTACATATATTTAAAAGAAACGAGAATGTTTTCATAAGGAAAAGAGGGAAAGTAACAGATGGATTTACATGTACTTAAATACTCTTATTCTAATCTAAATTGGACTAACACAACATTTTAGTAGAAAGCAGTGTATTCATTGAATACCTAAGTAAAATGGAGTTACTTCAATATCAGATCCTGCATTCATGTATCTGTTATGAAACTTATGAAAACATAAAGCTTAATAATAAAGGGATGAATCTATAAGGCAGAAGTTCTGGGTGCAGTTGTCTGAAGTTTTAAATTCTCACATTTCACTTCCTTTTTTACAATTGCCCAATCTATTACCATAGATTTTTAACTCCCCCCAAATCTCCCTTCAGCTGCTCCAAGCTTGGGCAAGAAAGATCTTTTCAGAACTGAAGTTCCATCACCTTACACCTCCTTCCCCAAGCAAAGCCTCCGCAGCTGCCAGCACCCCCCTTTCCCCCACCCCGCATCCCACTACACTCTCCCCGCAAGACGAGCCCCGCTCCCTCCCACCACTGGCTCCTGAGGTCCCCTCTGGAATGGAGTTACACACACACACACACACACACACACACACACACACACACGCGCGCGCGCCTAGTTAGCACTTTTTATATCTGATCTCAGCTTGAAAATAATTTCCTCAGAGATTCTTTCCTTGAGCGCCTGTCCGGGTCTGAAGTAATTTTATGGGATCTCTTGCTGACTATCACAGTTGTAATTTTACTTTTATGTGATCATTTGATTGTCTTCTCCACAAGGCAGCAACTCGATTGATTTTGTTCACCCCAGGTGCCCAGATGCTATTCAAACATTTTCTTTGAATTAATGAATGAATTTTGAGAGTTTCAGAATACTTTGCAATCTTTTTGTCCATGGAGATGTGTGAAAACTTGACCACTTTTTGAACAAGAAAACCGGAGACCAGAGGGAGGGCTGGGGACAACAGCAATGACTGGAGGAGACTAGCGTGATGTGGCCCCCAGAGAGCAGGGGAGGTGATGCTGAGCTCCTGGGGGAGCTGCGGTTGTTCTTATAGAACCTTTGATGATAAATGTAAAAACGCCACAGAAGAATGCTACGATCAGATGCATTTTAAAAGCCATTAATAAAAACAATGTAGGAAAAACAATTCAAAATGATACCCACTTAAAGCAAGTCTTCCAAAATGTCCTGGTCTGATTTTCAAGACCTCAGACTTTCCCAGGCAATCCGGGGAGGTCACAAGAACACCCTGCATTTTAACTGAGCAACCCGAGAAAGCAAACTTTCCGTGTGGTTTTTGGAATCATCGGTGATGCGGTTTTCTAGGGTAGTTTTACATGGGAGATGCTTTGATTCTGTTGGTGCCCCAAGCTCCCCGTCTCGTCCGGACTCGGCGCAGGCAGAATAGGGCAGTCAAGCCCACAGACCCTTGGACGCCTACGTAACAGCCTAGTGCAAACACGGAGGCTGCTGATTGTCTTACTGTCTCAGATCTTGTTTTCAGTGTCTTAAAACTATATGAATGGCATTACGCCGTAGCGTCCTCTGGACCTGGCTTTTCCATTCAGCAGTTTGAGATTCGCCTGTGTTGATATGTATAGGTCTAGACAACGTAACTAACTTCAGTGTAATAGTCCTTTGACTCTTTGCCATTGGTTTCCAAATGATGCTGCAGTGAATACTCTTGCATGTCTGCTGTGTGTATGTCAGTCTCTCTAGTGTACCTGATAACTTACTATATTCCTGAATATATTCTGTACCTCCTAGGCTGGTTGCCTCTGTGTCAGCTGCCATGTCTAATTCCTGGACTTTGCATAAAAGCCATCCTGGGAAGGTTGGGAAACAGAAGTCACTCGATGCCCAGAGAACCAGGGGTATCAGCATACTTTCTCTACTAGTTAATTTCAATTTGATTAAAGCAGTATGCACAGCAGTGAGGTAAGGTTTGGTAACCCTGCAGGTCTAGGTTTTGAATTCATGTCCTCTGCGACTAGTTGTAACTTTGGGCAATCTATGCTTTAGTTTCCTTCTCTGCAAACTATCTACCTGGCAGGTGCTTGGAAGGATTTGAGAAAATGGCTTATAAGTTACTTGGTTCAGGGTGAGGTAGATAGTAATAAGATATAAGCTTATTATTACAATGATAAGCTTATAACAATAAGATATAAACTTGGAATGAAGAGGCCAAATCATTATAAATTCAACAATATTGCAGTTACAAAGCACCAGTGGAAAAGTTAGTTATTAAAGTCAAATGTGAATGAACTTATTACAACTTATAAATTAAATTTACAATAAATATACAGTAAGTTTACAAATGTGAAGTGTAACCTTTTTGCTTATTTTTTGTTAACAGTTAATAAAGCTTTATCAATGAGATATAATTCACATGCCATACAATTCATCCAATTAAAGCATCCAATTCAATGATTTTTGGTATATTCACAGAAATGACGGTGAGCGTCTTTTCAGGTGATTACTGGCTACAGTATTTGTTTTGAGTAAGTGTCGGAAGTATATTATTATTTTTTTAAAATAAATTTATTTATTTATTTGTGGCTGCGTTGGGTCTTCGTTGCTGCGTGCAGGCTTCCTCTAGTTGCCGCGAGCGGGGGCTACTCTCTGTTGTGGTGCGCAGGCTTCTCGTTGCGGTGGCTTCTCTTGTTGCAGAGCATGGGCTCCAGGTGCGCAGGCTCAGTAGTTGTGGCGCACGGGCTTAGTTGCTCTGCGGCACGTGGGGTCTTCCCGGACCAGGGCTCGAACCCGTGTCCCCTGCATTGGCAGGTGGATTCTTAAGCAGTGTGCCACCAGGGAAGTCCCGGAAATATATTATTGAATGTCTCTTATATGCCAGGTACTTGGGGTCACGTTGACTTTTTTCATTAGCACTTCATTTGATATGGTATTATACTATTTTGTAAATGGGAAAATTAAAGCTGGAGATATTAAACTGCAGATTTACATTTGAATTTTATAACCATTTAAAAGTACACTCCTTCGTGTGAGTGTGTAGCTTTTCTTGTATTTGTTAATTTCATTCTTTGGTATGTACTCCTCATGTTTCAACAATGAGTCAATCTGACGAGGCAGTGGGTGTTTTCACACCACGGAGGGCCCACCAGCCCTGTTCTAATTGATCTGCGTGTAACACAGGTCGGACAGCAGACACCATCATCCCCTTCACATGGGAGGAAACGGAGCGCTGGGGGCCACTCGCCCAAGGTCCTCAGTAGCGACAGAGCCTGGCTGTGAAACCAGGTAGGGGCTCCAGGGTGTGTCCCCCCAGGCCCCGGGCTGCCTCCACGCCGTATGCCCCCTCTTTCACCTCAGAGGCTGTGTGCCCTGAGATGTGCCTGTGAAGATCCCAACCAAACACGCTGCTGGGGTAAGAGACTCGGGAAAGCAACTTGAGATTGCGATAAGGAAACTAGCTACACGGACTCAAGGGTCATGGTTGCTGTGGAAAATACGATGCATTTAAGTGCGTTAGATACAATCTTAGGAGGAATGAGAAACACCTCTTACTTTTTATATTTAAAGGGAGTCCAAAAATAAAGGGAGTCCAAAAATCATTATTGCACTGTTTTTATAACCAGAAGAATAAAAGATGATTTTTCCCTTTTCCTGAACTCAAGCCTTTGGTTCTGCTGTGGGTCGAACTGTGCCCCCTGCAAGTTCACATGTTGGGAATCCTCACCCCAGGACCTCAGAATGTGCCCTTTCTAGAGACGGGGCTGTTGCAGGTGTAACTAGTGGAGATGAGGTCATGCTGGAGCAGGGTGGCCCCCACCCAGTGGGGACACTTGCACACAGACACGCACACGGGGAGAACACCGCGTGAAGGCGAATGCTGGGCCTGGGGTGAGGCATCACCAGCCAAGGGACCCAAAGATGCCAGAAACCACCAGGGCCAGCAGGGGGTAGGAACAGACTCCCCGTCAGGCCCCGGAGGACCAGCCCTGCCGACACGTGGATCTGACCCCAGCCTCCAGAACTGTGTCGAGTCACCAGTCTGAGGTCCCTAATTACAGGAGACCCAGGAAACTCAGACAGACTCTCACTGACAAGTGTGCAAACCACAGCAGCCCCATGGGACCCACACCTGAACCTCACTCAACAGTGAAGAGTTAATTCTTGACTACCAAAATCACTAATCTATACACTACTTTTCATAAGAAATGATTTTGACTGTTCCCATCACCATGTATTTTATTTATTTCAGCTAGATATTTACAGATATTTGCTGATACAAAAATACAAGGACCAGGCAGACTGAAAGTTGAGGCAATGCCACCCTCACCGCAGAACCCTCCAGCTCCTTGAGCTCTGTGTACTTTCCCAAACGCTTTCTCACAGGCTTTAAATAGTTGAAAATGTTTCCGCGTGAGAACGACCCCACGGCACTGCATGCACCAGGACTGGACGGGGGCTCAGTATCTGTACTTGGTGGAGTAGTCCTTCGGGGATACGACCAGGCCACGGCCCTTCCGGGCCCCCCGGTACACCGTCTCGATGATGTCGATCATCTCCTGCTTGTCTTCCATGGCCCAGTTGATCTTGTTGTTGTTGCCAGTGCCCAGGTCGATCATGATGTGCTTGTTCCTGTAGGTGGGCAAGAGGGGGTCAGTGCTCGTGAAAATGCTTCTGAAGCAGAATCCCATGGAAAACATACCTGTATCTCCCACTGCGAACGAGGACACGCACAATCAAGGGGGTCCGCCACTGTTTAGCAGGCTGGAAACCACCTAAATGCTGCTTAAAGAGACACACAGCTCCTTCCGCGTGCTCTGCACTCCCTAAGACAAAAAACCTACAGGGCAATCAAGGCCAAAGGACACAGCTTCAGTCACCTGGAAAGACAAACTGTTTTCCAGAGGGCTGCACTAATTTACCTGAAAAAGGCAATGTATGCGTTTGTCATGGTGTTCTTATGAGCACTTGGTGTAAATTTTATTGAAAGCCATACTAACTGTGAAATAAATGATATTTTGCATTTCTATAATTCTTCGTAGACTGACCTTTCAAGACGCTTCTTTCTGAAATGAAGTTATACGGGCACTGCATAAAAGAAAGACATTAACGCTTCTTGCACCAGCTGCACTGACTTTTATCAATTTAGCTTCCTGTTTCTGCAAGGTTGTGTGTCTGGCCCCCGGCTGCTGTTCCACGGTGCGTGCCCCATCCATCCTGAGGTCACAGCGTGGCCTCCTTTCAGCCAGGGCGAGCTTCCAAAAGGCAGACCTGATGCTTCTCTCTTGCTGCAAACACTCACTTCCAGGAACCTTCCAAGTCCACACACTGGCCCAGGAAACCGTGCATCTGGGCCCCGCCACGCTCTCCCCTGAGCACCCGCCACTCCCCAGCCCTCACCTGTCCGTCCTCCCTCATCCCCGCAGGTCCCCAAACGTGCGGCCTGCGCTGCCCTGTGCCCCTGCCTGCGCTCGCCCGTTATGATGCACGTGGCTCATGCCAACCTTACCCAGCAGCCTTTGGGCACTCCCCATCGCCCTGCTGCGCTCAGTGTTTGTGCCTCTGTAAACACCTGTTGCAATACTGTGATTTATAGGAAAAATATATACTTGGTCACTCAGAAGAATATATTTCTCATATGCATTTGGTCTTCACCCACAGATCCTGGCTCACAGCTGAAAAACCTTCGGAATTTCCAGCAATAAGAGTGATGGGATATTTGGACTCTAGTCCTACGTTCCTGAAGACACTTTAGGGCCATAAAGGTGAAACGGGTGCATAAGCACCCTTTCTGTCACAGTGAGTTTGCTAATGAAGGTGACTTCTAGATCCCACCAGCAGGGTGCCCAAGAATCGCCTGTTGGCGTAGGGAAGCCTGCACACACGCGCACACGCACACACGTTGCAACTGGGCCTGGGAACCCCTCTATCATCTGTCCCCTTGCATCTCCCTGGTTCCCTGTGCTAATTTACTCAGCTGTCGCCATCAGATGACGGTCTGTGATAGGAGGAAGCCTGTCTTATCTGACTGAATGTCCCAGCACTAGACATAAAAGCCAGCAGGACTCTATACGTATATATACTTGGTGAATAAATTAATTAAAATACTGTTACTACTTGTCTTAGAATCCTGGAATCCCGGGTCACAGAAACAGTAGGTTTTGTCCCCTTTTCCAAGTGCAGCATCAGTCCTAAACCATCAAAACACACGGTGGCCGCAGCGCCACTCGACTCCTTTCTGCAACCTCCTTCCCCGTCAGGGCAGCCCCGCCCAGGTGGGCCCTACATAGTGCAGTGCCCACGGCCCACCTGGAGGGCTCTGGGAAAACGTGAGAAGCATGGCAGGAAAGGCCGAGATTGCCTTAAACAGCCTGTTAGTGGAAACGTGGCTTGGAAGGAGGTGGGGATGCATTTCGGGGAGTGGAGGAAAGGGATCCTTGCTGCACAGGGGCAGAATGTCTGTGACGCTCCAAAGTGATGAGCATGGATACCAGCCGAGGACACGTAAGCAAAGTCTTGAAGGCGCTGCCTGGGTTCGTACTGCTTATAGTAAAAGGAGGGAGACAAACCGGAGTAAGATCCGTTAACCCAAAAGATTTCTCAGCCTCTCCAGATAGCAAAAGATGCTGAAATCCAGAAATGGCTGCTGAGCTGTTGACACAGAGGCCACACCACCTTCTGCTGAAACCTAGTAAAGACCTAAAAGTCAGAAGGTTCAGTCACAGGACAGGATCTTCCCCCAGGAAGCAGCCATCGGACAGAGGGCAGCCCCGGTGCCCAGGACAGAAACCCGACTGGCTCAGGCTAAGAGGGACAGAGCACGCAGTGAGAGGGGCTGATGCAACCCCAAAATGCTGCTGGCAGGAAGCAGGTTGAAAAATGAACCAGCTGCAAATGGCTTTCATAAAAAAGGCAGGAAAAACTGGGTAGAACCCTCCCATGGGGAGGCACTGGGCCAGGACTATGGTCCCAGTGCCGCATCAGAGCCCCCTTCCGAACCCTGACGCCCCACGGTGAACCCAAATCGCTTCTTGTGCCTGTCCCACACTGCGTCCTGGAGAGGGGGCCACAGATACGGAGCTGTGTCCAGGAGCTGTGCTTAATGGGTCACCTGGGAAGCCTCATCCACACCCAGTTTTGCACATGGGAGGGATATGAATCTTTGGGAGTCGGAGGGCAGGCTGCAGTAGGCAAAATGCTAAAATAACCCCTGCTACTTCCCGCCCTAATCCCTGGGACGGTGCTATGATGGGACACCATGCCTCTGATCAGTTACACTACACTGCAAAGGGAATTCTGCAGATGTCCCTGAGGTTACTCCTCAGTTCATTTGAAAATAAGGAGACTCTCCTGGATTACTGGGTGAGTCTAATCCAATCACAAGCGCCCTCTGAAAGCAGAACAGGAAGTTGGAGCAGCTGTACGAAAAGGACTCAACTCACTGCTCAGGGCTTCGAAGACAGAGGGGCCTCTAGAGGCAGAGAGCGGCCCTGGCGGAAAGAGACCTCAGACCCCCAATCACCGGGAGATGGATCCAGCCCACAGCCCCGGTGAGCCAAGTGGATTCTTCCCTGACCAACTGCCTACATGACAGCCCAGCCCGTGACTCTGGCCTTGTGAGACCCCGAGGCAGAACCCACTGAGCCTGCCTGGACTCTGCCCTGCAGACCTTGAGCTCATAAATGGTGTTGTTTTCAGCCACCAAGTTTGTTACAGAAAATAGAAACCGAATGCACACCCTGCACACTCCACCCAGACCTTCCTCGACCATTAGGGAGCTCTGCTTCTGCAGTACGGCCTAATGTTTATGTTGCTACTTACTAACTTTTGTAGTAACAATAAACAGTACGAAATTTTGACAAGTAAAAACAGTGATTTTTTTTAAAAAATGGTGATTTCTTTCCAAATTAAACCTCCACAACAGAATTTTTTTTTCACTCATGATGTTACTTAACTTTATTATATAAATACCATCAAAGGTATTTGCGTCTGCATCAGACTCTTGTGTACCTAACTCTGCATTTTCCTTTCATGCAAAGCCTGCCAATCATGGGTACAAATTAATTTAAGGTGATTAGAGAAAGTCTATTCCTTGAGCCCATGACTGACTGACTAGGGTACACAATAGAATTTTTCAGCTGATAAAAGATATTTTACAAGATTCTGTATTTATAAGCAAAGTAATTAAGTACAGGTTTTCCTCTTGGATATCACAAAAGGATGCTAAATAGAGTCACTGATACATTTAAAAAGTGAGTTATTTTAAAGACATTTTTCATCAACAGATTAAATTTAAAGGTATCTTAAATTTCAGTAAGAATGTCTTCCATTTAATAACACTTCCCCTAGGTTCCTGGGCAGTTATTTCAAAACGGTAATTTGTTACTGAGTAAATGCTAAAACTGGAATTGTTACTTTGAAAATTATTTAAAAGATTGATTGCCTGGTGATACAAACTATATTATAATATGACTGCATAACTGATTTCCTCCTAAATAAAAGAATCTAAAGATTTCTTGATCTCATTAAACTTCCAGACCATCTATTCAATTTAAACAACAACTTTAAGATAAGAGAACATACCTGAAGAAAAACATGACAGTGCACGGATCGTATAACTCATACATTTTGTTGAAGTCAGGTACTTCTGTAATATCCACAAGATAAATAACTGCGAAATTTTTAACCTAAAAGTAAAGGAGATTGGGGGAAAAAAACTAAAATAACAAATCAACTTTTTATTCTGTAAAAGCACATTCAAAAACAAAAACAGAAGAATTTGTGTATAACAGGACAATTTTCAAACTGACTCTGCAACATTTTTTCCCAGTAGAGCTGCCATGTAGGAAATTACTTCAAGAGGATCAGGGTCCTGAGCAACTGTCCATTAACATCTCGTTTAATGTTTTTCAGAACAGCAAGTTATGAGAATCCTGCAGAAGACGTCCACAGATACATTATTCACGCTGATCTAGTAATAATCTACGTGAACTTTTCCAATTTGGACTTTCACAAATACTGAATTACACGCATTAAACAACTGCTTTAAAACATGCCTTTGGAATTCAGCCACACACTCCCCTCTTACTGAGGTCTGGACACTTGCACATACTAACGGCCTAACACCCCAAATCACACTGCAGGTAACTAAGGTTCTTTAATTTCTTCCACAGCTGCAAGCTCATCAGAGAACATCTGGAAAACCCAGAAAACCATAAATAAAACAACCTTCAACCCCAACACGCAGAGCTGACTGCTGAGAATATACTTTCACTATATTCCTTCCCATTTTTTCTGGTATGTATGTTTATACTCTTTTAACAAATGTGATCATAGAGTGATCACACTACAAGATTTTGCATCCTGCTTTAATTATGAGCATCCTCTTATATGAATCGTATACTTTACATAAGAGAAAAACAAAATTTTATGGCTACATAACAGTTCACCAAGTGGCTATGCCATTATTTTTACCATTCTTTTGTTATTTTCTTTGACTTTTCATGAATATAAATAATTCAGATTTTCATTGATATCAATTATTCACATGTGCACATTATTACCCTTAAATTCATATACATACTTCATCATTTCCTAAGGATAAACACCTAAAATAGAATCTTTAGAACAAAAGACATGACATTTTAAAGGCTCCTTGTAAATACGGTCTCAATGCCTTTTAGAAAGCTTATACCGATTCATATCATGGGTTGAATTATGTCCTTTCACCCCACAAGAAGATATACTGAAGTCCTGACCCCCAGTACTCAGAATGTGACCTGATCTGGAAAAAGGGTGCCTGCAGAGCTCATCAGTGAAGGTCAAACGAGGTCATACTGGAGTCTGACCCCTAATCCAATCTGACTGGTGTTCCTATAGGAAAAGGGCCATGTGAAAACACACCAAGGGAGAAGCCACATGAACACGGAGGATTGGAGTGACGCACACCTATAAGCCAAGGAGTGCCACAGATAGCGGAAGACGCCAGGAGTTGGAAGAAACAAGAGGGGGTTCTCCCTTGAGGGTTTCAGAGGGAGCACGGCCCTGCTGACACCTTGATTTCGGACTTCTGACCTCCAGGATGTGAGGTAATAAATTTCTGTTGTTTTAATCTGCCCGGTTTGTGGCGCTTTGCTACAGCAGCCCCCGGAAACTCATAGAAAATGCACAACGCTTCTTCATATAGAACTAACTCTAAAAGCCTAAGTGTAACTTACAGATGAAACAATGCGGCGTTTGGGATTTGCTTTCAATACTGCAGCACGGAAAGTGTACAAGACTGACCAAGTATTGGTGATTGCAGCAGGTACAGAGGAATTCACTGTTCCCTCCCCTTTACTTGGGAATATGAAGAAGTGTTTAATATGGAAATTTAAACCACCATCACCCAGAAAAAGGAGGGAAGGAAGTTTACATTTAGTGGGCACTCCTTTTGAGGACAGACCTCGGTGCTGAGGGAGGGGAAGAACAGGTGTCTCTCCCAGCCATATGCCCCTTTCCTGGTGAAAGGAGAGAACACACCTGCAGAAGGTGGAGGGTGAGCTGAGCACCACGTGCTCACGTGGCCACAGTGGACACCGAGGTGGAGGACTGGGCAAGGCCAGCCACGCGCTGGCGGAACTGCTTCCTGCAAAAGTTACCCCGCTGGTGTTTAAGGTTCTGCCCACATCCAATTTCACTAAGCAGACATATTTTATTTCTTCCCACATAATAAAACAGATATTATATATATATAAAACAGATATTATAATTAAAAAGATAGATACTAACATCACAGTATAACCAAACACAAACACACACACACACATCTGCCTCCTAAAGCATAAAATGACAATCCAACAAGAGTCCCAGACACCTTTCAATCCAACGGAAGCCAATGGGTTCTGCTTCCTAGAACCTCCAAATCTCCCAAGTTAAAGCAGAAATCGACCGGAGAAACCACATTTTCTTAAAAGTTACTAGAATATGTCTCAACTAGTTCACGTATGAAGACATTCAACCATCCCAACTCAATGTCTGTAATTTTCACACTGTAAACACTGGTTTTTATGTGAGACTTTCTAAACAGGCCTTATTTTCTTTCGCCTTCAGTGATGAGTAAGAAAACCGTAGCTCATTCAGAAGCAAAAAACAACTGACACGACAGGATTTCATTTTCTCTTCCCTCCACATAAACCACATCATGGTAAACGTGACGCCTCACAAGGTCGGGAACCACACCTGCGATATTTATTAAAGAATGAACTTCAGAAATAAACCTATATTTCAAAATTCAGGAAATACATTATTGTCATTATGGACTTAATTACCTAATCCTGAGTTCAAACAGACCTGCATTAAGAGATGGTCTGGTCCCGCTTCGTCCTTAGAGGAAGTGCCCTGACGGGTCCTCCAGCCCCTGCAGCTCTGGGAGGAAAAGGCCCACAGCACCAGCTGGCCTTTCTCTAATTCCGTGACCCTCCCAGCTTCTCTCCTCTGGAAGAGCTTGTCCTAAAGGGGGTTGCGCGGATTCTATCATGATGCTTTCTACAAGGGCTGAACTATTTCTCCTGAATGTTTCACATCCATTAATGAATCTGCAATTAACTATAACCCTTGTGTATTTTTTATATAAAACTGAGATAAGCTAGGTGTCTATGATCTTTTCTCCATTTAAAAAATGTCCATTTTGAAAACACAGAAATGGAACGGAAACATCACTGCTTTGTTTCCAGCCCAGTATTTTTAAAACAAGTTATATAATTTAAAAGTACATGACAATCAGGAAATTCCCTGGCGGCCCAGTGGTTAGGACTTGGTGCTTTCACTGCCAGGGCCCGAGTTCAATCCCTGGTTGGGGAACTAACATCACACAGCCACGCAGCCCGGCCAAAAAAAAAAAAGTATATGACAGTCAAATAAAATCAATAGTATATAAGTGTTTTAAAATGAAAAGTAAATGTTTCCCTTTCCCCAGACCCACATGTTCTCTTGTGAGAAAACTGCATACATTCTGCTTTTCTCCAGCTAATGTCATTAACCAATGTTTCCCCACGTTACTAAATAAAGCTCTTAGGAAATCATTTTTAATGGTCAAATAATATCCCATCCAGGGAAGAAGATGCTCCACTTTAAATCCTAATGCCCCATTTCTGAGCCCGGACAAACTACTTCATGGCACCTGCCTTGGGGAGCTGCCGTGAGGACCACGCCGGGAGTCCATTTCCCACCTACCACCGTGACGGGCCTACGTGCCACACACTGGAGATTATGGTCATAAGCATGCTCCCCCTTCACTGGGCATCACGGTTCTTTCCAGTTTTCCTATCAATCACAGCAACAGTCTCAGGGAGCCTAAGGCACGGCTGTCTTTAGGGCTCTTCACCCAATGCCGAGCTGCTTCCCAGGGGCGGTACCAGCTTCACTTCTGCCTGAGTGTTAGATCTGCTTTCAACATACGCCCTAAGAGTTAAACCTTTGATACACCTGAAAAATGACAGTACACTATTTTAACGTGTGCTTCTTTGGAGTTTATTTAACCGTTGGAATTTCCTCTTTTTTTCCAGTTCTGTGCCATTTATCCACAGGGGTCTTACCTTTTTAAATGGTACTTGAAGCTGGCCTGCAGAGGCTACAGTGTCTACAGTATTTTACCCACTAGATTTGCAGTAATGTTAAGCAGTTGTTGAACAGTATGTTTTTTTTAAATCAAGAACCAGATGTACAAATTTCCCTTCTATTATCAAGTTGTTTTCTAGTATACGTTCTTTTGATTGTCTAAACTAGTAACTGTCCTTTCCAACCCTGCTGCCACACATTTTACAAGCAGGCTGCTTCTTCAGCAAGTCAGTGATTACGCAGTTCAGTGGTCCTGCACGCTGCCAGGTGCCTCCGGGTTAATGTAACTCGTGCAAGTCACCAAGGCGGAAGGCCGTCGGTGCTGCCAGCCACGCTTCCACCCTTCTGTACAGAGCTCCTCCACTAGCTAAGAACCCACCTAAGATTCTGGAAAAAATGTTCCTGACTGTCAATTGGCACTATGTATTTTTGAAGTGTCAATTTTTACATTTTTAGATAGTTCACTTCAAAGCCATCAAAAAACTGCATGATAACTTCATTTTCTCAAATTACTGTTTGCCCTGATTGGCTGTTGGTTCCTATGACATTCCTCATTTGAGCATAAATTTCTGCTGATTCAACCTACTTTATTTCATGCTTAAGAATGACCCCCTGAAGTCATTCCTAAGTAGTTCCATGAATACATTTACCTTATGTACAATCTAATTAGCACTTATGGCTATGAGATAGTATCACTGAGGTTTTGCATATTTTAAACTCTATCTGTATGAGCTTTTTAAACAGACCAAAATTAAACATCCCACTTATTCTTACATATAATGGGATTTAGAAACAGTGAGCTGTGGCAAAGTGCGTTCCTACAAAATGGCAAGACAGCTCAGAAGTACACAAAGTAGTCTCGCTTCGAAGCTGTGCGTAAAATCACCCACTCAACAGGAACCTTTATTTTGGTTATCACTCTACCAAACTCCAGGCATCTGTCAAATCTTTAAACATATCTCTAGGTTTTCCGTACAGCTCAAAACGAGCGCAGCATGCGGCGGGGCTGGAGCTACCAAGCAGCGAGTCGGTGAGTCCCGTTCCAGGAGGGACAGAGCGGTCAAGTCCAGCCTCAGCACTGGGACTCTTACTCACTTTAACACAGCTGGGGTATCCAAACAGGGCTCGCAACAAGATGAGGAAGATCCCCCATTATCTGCCGTTTCTGCAGAGGGAGATAGACAGTTAAATTGTTCTTTATACTAAAACCTTAAATGTCAAAAATTCCTATTGTGCTTCCCCAGAAAGGGCTTCCAGAATTATAAACTCATATTCTGCCCTTATACTAAGTAGAAAATAAAACATTAATAGTCTTGTAATGCATTTCAAGCTTGCATTCTGAATAACTATACTGTAATATAGTATTGAAAGTTTATTAAAAGAGAAATCCAAGTTTTGGACAAAAGAAATGGAAGAACTTAAAAGACCAAAGAAAAGCACTCAAAGTGAGCCCAGTTAAACTGTACCAAAAGAGCACGTCTGCTAGTACTACAGCGATTTGCTCTCTGACTGGTATATAGGGATTAGAAAGGAACAGTTCTGGTAAAACTCCCTAAAAACTTACGCTGACACAAAATCTGCCTCCTAGCTAAGAGTATCTTGCTGAGTTTTGCTCAGATACGAAGAGCAAACAACCCTCACGCCTCTGCCATCCTAGCCTCGTGCTGGGGGCAACCGGGTCTGGACATGCCCTGGTGCTACCTGCAAGGCAGAATCCAGAACACACACCTAAGTTACCTCAGAGTCAACACAGCAGTGATTCGCTTACTGAACAGTGTCTTTGCCCTTCTTCACTGAAGCCTGCAGTCTCTGCCCTTGACTACTGTAGCTTAAGCCATGCAGACACGAGTCCCCGACACCACCTCACTCTTGACCTCTGACGGGACTGGGAGGACCCCCGGGGGAGAACCCTGCTCTCCTGAGTTCCCCAGGCACCTCCTCAAGCTCCCTCAATGTCTAGGCGCCCAAGAGGAAGAACAGGGGAACGGCTATAATCACAGCACTCCTACTCTGACCCTGACCTCGTTGAGGGGATTCTGAAAGTCAAGTCAGAATTCCCTGGGGAGCTTCTTTAAAAAGCCGTTTCTGGACCTCGCCGCAGACCTGTAGAATCAGGACCTCTGAGATGCACTTTGGTATCCCAAGCGATACTTACGCTGACAGACACAGAAGGATGGTCCCTAATATTCACAAGGCCACCTCCCCCAACTCTGCCTGTCCCACCAAATAGGAGACAGTGGAAATTACCGATGGCAGGTCAGATCATTTTTCCTTTCCTAAATACAAAATATATCCTTACACCTGTTACTCTTTACTCAAAGGCGTTATTTTAACTCAGCCCATATTAGCATATCCTACTCCTGTGAAAGATGGCTTCAGTGTTTCTTACTTTTGCTCTTCATTAAAATGAACAACCTCTCAAATTATTATGGAATATTAATAAGTTAAATATTTTATTAGCATCCTTTTGCCTTTTGCCCTATTGCTACACCTGCAAAAATCTAAATCAAAGTTATCTTAGAATCCCTATGAGACAATTATAGAAAAAGAATTAAGCCCTGGTTATTCAACAGTGCCCTACAATTGCACTTTATTGTCAGCAAACAAAGGCTACAGACAATCCAGTGTACTGCATTTAAGAATTAGGAAAATTAGCTCTAACAAGTATAGTTCTAGTTTCTCCCACTGTTTCCTGCACCTGAGTCACTCTAAGCTATAAATCAAGTCACTTAAGAGCACCGGTGGGGTACAGAACCGACCCCAAGAAAAAGAACAGGATTTACTATGCTATCAACATAAATGTTCTGCTTCATAAACGCAACAAATAAACATGGTACCGAAAAAAGGACAATCCTTTTAAACTAAGCTATTCAAAGTAAGCTCCTAAGCTCCTGCCAGTCTGCAAATGTGTTTTGCTCTGGGCACTACAGATGAAAAGTTTTGAAAACACCCTCTCAGTTAAAACCCCTGTAAGTTAATAGGAATTATGAACTTCTTTAGGGGGGGAGAGATCATGAACTTCTTAAAAATTTGAAAATATATGGAAAATTCTCCCAGAAAAGAACATAAGCTATTCTGACCAATTTCAGGGAGCCCATTCTCACATCCCAAGGGAAGACTGTCCGTTTGTGAATCCTACTGCTTCTCTTTCGCCGGTGAACGTGCCACACTTTTTTTTTTTTTTAGTTTTTACATTTATTCTTTTTTTTTATTGGAGTATAATTGCTTTACAATGGTGTGTTAGTTTCTGCTTTATAACAAAGTGAATCAGTTATACATACACATAGGTTCCCATATCTCTTCCCTCTTGCGTCTCCCTCCCTCCCACCCTCCCTATCCCACCCCTCTAGGTGGTCACAAAGCACAGAGCTGATCTCCTTGTGCTATGCGGCTGCTCCCCACTAGCGATCTGTTTTACGTTTGGTAGTGTATATATGTACAGGCCACTCTCTCGCTTTGTCACAGCTTACCCTTCCCCCTCCCCATATCCTCAAGTCCATTCTCTAGTAGGTCTGTGTCTTTATTCCTGTCTTACCCCTAGGTTCTTCTTTAAATCTTACCGGCAAAGCAATCCAACACGATGAAATGACCAAACGGAAGGCGGGACGCGTTGTGAGGCGGGGCTGCGTTACCTTTTCAGCTATGCTGTACAGAACCTCGTCCATCTTCATACAAGTAGGGTCCCAGTCGTGTCCAAACCGAATGACGACCACGCGGTCTTCTTCCGAGAGGATGGCCTGATCCACTTGCCAGCCATTGTGCAGGTGCGGGAGCATGTACGACATCTTGGGGCCGACGGGTCTGCGGGAGGGAACCACCGGCCAGCTCCTCCCAGCTCCAGCGCGGCGCACCCACGGGGCCCCCACCCCACGGAGCCTCACCCCGCGGGGCCCCCACCCCACGGAGCCTCACCCCGCGGGGCAGTCGGTGCGCTGCCGGGAAGGCCAGGCCCGCGTCCACCTCGTCCCCAGACCCCGACCGACCCCACCAACGGATCGCCTCCGCCCCGCGGCCCAGAACCCAGGGCGAAGGGACCCTTGGGGTCGTACACCCACGCCTCCCTCGCCACCCGCTCCGGCGCCCGGCCCGGCACGCACACTGGGCCCTGCGGCTCAGCGTTCCTTCCGGGCGTGTACGCACGCCCGCAGTGCGTGCGCGCCGGCGAGTGCGTGCGCGCGCCCCCGGGCAGGGGCCTGGGGGCCGACTGGGCGCCGCAGTGACGGGCGTGGCTGGGAGGTCCTTATAGTGAGAGGCTCGGAGGCGGTTCGGCTGGGTAGGGCTGGTCCAGACCTGCTGTCTCTCCGGTTGGTCCATCGGAGTCTGAGCTCCTATGGTGCCACCGGGGCCCGGGGTGGACGGACCGGCCCGCCGGGACCCCGGGCTGGACGGAGAGGATGGCATCGCTGAGGAAGGGCTCGTCCCCGTTTACCCCCAGACGAAGTCCCCCAAATTAATCATTTTGGCGGTCACGCTTTCCAGACGTAAACACAGTTGCTTTACTTGTCAAAAGCAAGTAATTAACGGAAGAGTCCTGGTAAGACTCACACGCGCCCAAATAATTTATTTAAATTAGTATTTCTAAACATTTTTTATTGTGGTAAAATATATATAATATAAAATTTACCATTTTAGCCATATAGTTCAGTGGCATCGTTGACATCCTTGTACAGCCATCACCACTCCAAATACTTCTTTTGTTAAAAAGCTTTGTTGAGGTATTATTCACATACCGTAAAGTGATTCCTCCATTTCAAATAAGATGGTTTTTCCCAGAGTTGTGGAACACTACAGTCTGATTATGGAAAATTTTCATCACCCCAAATCCTGTACTCATTAGCAGTGAGTATCATACTCCTCCCATCCCTTTGGCTTTTGTCAGCTACTAATCTATCCTAGACATTTCGCGTAAATGGAAGCATAAGTACGTAGTCTTTTGTGACTGGCTTCGTTCACTTAGCCTAATACTCTCAAGGTTCACCCACACTGTAGCAGGCATCAGCACACTTGACGCTTGAGCAACAGGGGTTTGAACTTACACATGTACTATGTGTACTACATGATCTGCAATTGGCTAAATCTGCAGATGGGGAACCGCGGATATGAAGGGCCAACTGGAAAATTATGCGTGGATTTCTGACTTCACAGAGGGTCGTGGTTGAAGGGTCAACTGTCCTTGGTTCCTTTTTGTTGCTGATGAATCTATTGTTTGGATATATTGCATTTTATCTCTCCATCAGTTAATTGACATCAGGGTTGTTTCCACTCTTTGGCTGTTGTGAAAAATGCTGCTATGAACATTTGTGTACAAGTTTTTGTATGGATTTTAAGTCTTCATTTCTCTTGGGTATGCAGGTGGCATGGTTGAATCATGTGATGTTTACTGTTTTGAGAAATTGCCACACAGTATTTAAAAGCGGCTATACCATTTTACATTTCCAACAGCAATGTGGTGGGGTTGGATTTCTCCACGTCTTTGTCTACTCTTATTTGTGTGTTTTTGTTTTTGTTTTTTTACAATGATATCCTGGTAGTTGTGAAGTGATGTCTTATTATGGTTTTGACTTGCATTTCCCTAATGGCTAGAGATATAGAGCATCTTTTAATGTACTTATTGGCAATTTGGAGAAATGTCTATTCATCTCCTTTGGCCTCTTAAAAGTGGATTAGTTGTCTTTTTATTATTGAGTTGGAAGAGTTCTTTATATATTCTGGATAGAAATTCCTCATCAGATATAAGAAAATGTTTCCTCCCATTTTATGTATTGACTTTTCACTTTTTATTGGTATCATTTGCAGCATAAAACTTTTAAATTTTGATTAAGTCCAAGGTATCTGTTTCTCCCTTTGTTGCTTGTGCTTTTGGTATCGTGTCTGAGAAACCATTGCCTAACTCAAGATCATGAATATTTATTCCTCTTTTCTTCTTAGACTTTTAAAGTTTTAACTCTTGCTTTTAGGTCTATGATCGTCGTGAATACATTTTTATGTACGGTGTTAGGTAGGTGTCCAACTCTATTCTTTTGGTTTTTTGTTTTGTTTTGTTTTGGCGGTGCCACGCAGCTTGTGGGGTCTTAGTTCCCCCACCAGGGATTGACAGCTCTATTCTTTTGTATGTGGATATCCAGGTGTCCCAGCACCATTTATTGGAAAGAGTTTTCTTTCCCCATCACATTGCCTTGACTCCCTTGTTGAAACTCAATTGACTTTAAATATGAGGATTTATTTCTGTAGTCTCAATTCAATTCCATTGATCTGTATGTCTAGCCTTATGTCAGTATCACACTGGCTTGATTAGTGTAGCTTCGTGATAAGTTTTGAAATCAGGAAGTGTAAGTCCTCCGACTTTGTTCCTTGTCAAGATTGATGTGGCCATTCTGGGTCCCTTGCATTTCCATATGATCTTTAGGATTAGTTTGTCAATTTCTGCCAAAAAAAGAAAGCATCTGGGATTTTGATAGGAATTGTGTTGAATCTGTACACCAATTTAGGGACTATTGCTATCTTAACACTAGTAAGTCATCCAATCCATGGATATGGGATGTCTTTCCATTTATTTAGGCCTTCTTTAATTTTTATGACTTTTATAGTTTCCAGTATTCATGTCTTGCCCTTTTTATTAATTTTATTCCTAAATATTTTATTCCATTTGATGCTATTTAAATGGAATTGTTATTTTAAATATTTTCAGATTATTCGTAATCAGTGTATAGAAATAGAATAGATTTTTGGAGGAGGGAGGGAACAATCATTTTTTATTTTTATTTTATTTTTTGAATCTTTTAAAGTTGTATCAACCACACATAATTCAATGGAAATTTTTAGTGACGCATCTTTAGTGCCTTTCTAAAGCATATAACTTAGTCGTCATAGATATAAGCATTCTATGCCTTTTGCACTCATACTTCATAGTTTTATGGGACATTTAAATTATGTAACTTCAATAATCCACAAAATTTGCATAAACTGGTTTGGGATTAAATTCGATCACATATAATTCAACTGGTGACAGCAAAAATGCACAGATGTGTAGGGAGCCGCTTGAGCATTCAGCTTGGTTTGTGAAGAGAATGAAGAAATGCAGTTACTCCTAAGAATCTATTAGGTAGAGGTCAATTTGAAGATCTTTGAATGTATATGGAAAGTGATGTTTGCATGCCTGTAGATTTTACAAATCTATGTTATCACACTGAAAAAACATAGTAATATGGAGACTGCAAAATAGAATCGATTTTTTTCATTTTTTTAAATTTATTTTGTTTTTTCTCCCAGTTTTATTGAGATGTAATTGACATATAGCACTGTATAAGTCTAAGGTGTACAGCATAATGCTTTGACTTATGTACATCATGAAATGATTATCACAATAAGTTTAGTGAGCATCCAGTATCTCGTATAGCTGCAAAAGAAAAGAAAAAGAAAACATACTTTTTCCTTGTGATGAGAACTCAGGATGTATACTCTTAACAACTTTCATACATAATATACAGCAGTATTAATTATATTAATCATGTTGTACATTACATCTCTAGTACTTATCTTATAACTGGAAGTTTGTACCTTCCGACCGCCTTCTTACAATTCCCCCTCCCCCCAACCCCCCACCACTGGTAACCACAAATCTTATCTGTTTTTCCATGAATTTTCTGTGTGTTTTTTGAAGTATAATTGACCTACAACACTATGTTAGTTCCTGGTGCACAACATAGTGATTTGCTATTTCTGTATATCACAACATACAATTGAGTTTTGTATAGCGATCTTGTGGTCTGCAGCCTTGCTGAATCATGTATTATTTTGAATGGTTTTTAGTGGATTCCTTGGGCTTTTCTGTATATAAGATCGTACCATCTGCAAATAGGGACAGTTTACTTCCTCCCTTCCAATCTGGTTGCTTTTTATTTTTTCCTTGTCTAACTGCCCTAAAACATCCAGTACAATGTTGAATAGAAGTGGCAAGAGTAGACATTTTGTCTTGTTCCTGATCCTAGGGGGGAAGCATTCAGATTTTCACTATTATGCTATTTACTGTGGGCTTTTCACAAATGCCCTTCATGAGGTTAAGGAAATTCTCTTCTGTTCCTACTTTGTTGAGTGTTTTTGTTTGTTTGTTTTTTTAAAACCATGAAAGGTTGTTAGGTTTTGTCAGATGCTTTTTCTAATGCATCTGTTGAGATGATCGTGTGAGTTTTGTCCTTTATTCTCTTAATATGGTGTACCACATTGATTTTTGTATGTTAAACTAATCTTGCATTCCTAGGATAAATCCTATTTGGTCACAGTAACTTTTCAAAATATGTCGCTGGATTTGGTTTGCTAGTATTTTATTGAAGATTTTGTGTCTGTAACTCACAAGGGATATTGGTCTGTAGTTTTCTTGTGGTACCTTTGTCTGATTTTGATAATAGTGGCCTCAAAGAATGAGTTGAAAAGTCACCAGCCCAGACAAGAAAAATCGATTATTTGACCAAGACTCTGCATTTCTACTTCCATTTCCTCAAAAAGTATCTGATCATTTAGAAAATGGGAATAAATAGGCTAAATCATCTCTGAGTTAATCAAACTTCTTGAATTACGTTTTTTAAAAAGATTTATTTATTATTTATTTATTTATTTTATTTTTGGCTGCGTCGGGTCTTCGTCGCGGCACTCAGGATCTTCCTTGCAGCATGTGGAATCTTTCATTGAGGTGCGCGCGCTCTTGGTTGTGGTGCACGGGTTTTCGGTTGCGGTGCACGGGTTTTCTCTTCTCTAGTTGTGGCACGCAGGCTCCAGGGTGCATGAGCTCTGTAGTTGTGGCGCGCGGGTTCCAGACTGTGGGCTCTGTAGTTTGCGGTAGGCGGGCTCTAGTTGAGGTGTGCTAGAGCTCAGTAGTTGTGGCACATGGGCTTAGTTGCCTCTGGGCATGTGGGATCTTAGTTCCCTGACAAGGGATTGAACCCATGTTCCCTGCATTGTAAGGCGGATTCTTTACCGCTGGACCACCAGGGATGTTCCTTGAATTACATTTTGTCTTTAGAAATTGAATTCTTCATTTAAAAAAATGACTAAACATAAGCATTAAATAATGCAGTCTCATGTTCTCAAGTAAGAGCAAGACAGATGTTTGGTGGAAGATGTCCCTGTGTCTCCTAACTGGGAAAGGATACACATGTCCAAACAGAGTGCCCATTCCTGCAGAGCAACTGGCTTGAGTTAAGTTGAGAAGAAGGCAATTTGACTGAACTAATTGTTACTAATAAAAAAATCACTGGAGAGGCTTATAACTTTTCTAGAGGGATTTGCATTTTTAAAAGAAGAAATGGGGCTTCCCTGGTGGCGCAGTGGTTGAGAGTCCGCCTGCCGATGCAGGGGACACGGGTTCGTGCCCCGGCCTGGGAGGATCCCACGTGCAGCGGAGCGGCTGGGCCCGTGAGCCATGGCCGCTGAGCCTGCGCGTCCGGAGCCTGTGCTCCGCAACGGGAGAGGCCACAACGCTGAGAGGCCCGCGTACCGCAAAAAATAAAAATAAAAATAAAAGAAGAAATGTTTTAAGTCATATGTAAGACAATGTTACAGTGAGACTTTCCTCTCAAATTTCAGCAGAGGCCCCAAATTGAAGATTAAATGATTTAAAATGCCATATTCCAAATAAAGAAGGCAGACCAGCTTTTTCCAGATTTTGCAGAGGAGGTAAGAAAATGTGTTAGGGAAAAACTGACATCGTTTCTTTGGAGGAAGTTATGGAGTGATGTACAGTCCCATTCTCATTCTCTTCTCTTTGGGAAAGAGAGGGATGCTTCCATCCTGCCTCAAGCCAAGCAAAGGAGTTCTAAAAGAACCCCTCACTTTGGGTGGGAAATGGTCAGGAGGCAAAAGACCCTGTCACCCAGGACTGTATGCTTAGCTGAAGAAATTTCTACATCCAGGCCTGCTAAAGGGACCAGAGTTGAACTCTTGGGAGGAACCCTCAAATTTATGCAGTGTGCTCTCTTTGAAAGTGGCCAGCGCTCAACCTTACTTACCCTAAGAGCAATGCAAATATCTGACTGCAGAAAAATAGATAAACTGAAGTGTACTTATTGATATTATATAGCTGTATAGATGAATGACTACACCTCCATGTATAAACGGGGATGAATCTCACATACTGACAAGCTTAGAAAAAAAGCAGGTTACCAAAGACTGCATAAGGTATAATTCCATTAACATAAAATGCAAAAATATGCCAAACCAGACAATATATTATTTAGGCAAATTTTCTATCTATCTATCTGTCTATATCATAAAATTCAAGATAGGAGTTATATCTGGAGCCGCAGGGAGTGGCACAGGGAAATTCAAAAGTAGCGGTAATGGTATATTTCTTAAGTTTGGTGGTATATAACCAGGGGCTCATTTTATTGCTGTTTTCATAACATGCATATTTTATAACATTGTGTATTTGTAACGTGTGTTTACTTTAAAAATTAAGGCCAGTTTTATCAAATTCTAATTTTTTCATTATATTTACTCCCAACTGAACACAGCAGGGATTCTGGCAATCTGTGAATTCTTCTTGCTGGACCAAATTCAATAGAGGCCCTCTGGCTAGGTAGCTGGATGGTAATAAAACTCCAAATAATCTTTTGTGACAGGTAGTATTCACTTTTGCAAGGCGATGCTTTCTCAAGAGCTTTTTTATGATCTTGAGATAGAATAGTAAAACTCTACATCCTCTTTCAGTCTAGACTTTCCAAACAGTTCTAAGAAGGTTTCCTCCCTTATTTGTATTTTATTTATTCTTTAGTGTTTCAATAAATATTTATTGAGCATGTACATGTGCCAGACAGGATATCAGGTGCTGTTATCAAGAAATAGAACAATAACAAGACTGATAGAACAATAACAAGACTGAGTCCCTGCCCTCATGGAGTGTAGTCTAGCAGAAGGCCTGACGTTACACAGAAGATCGCACACTGAATTTGGATTCACAGCAAAGTCCTACAGGTAAAGAGTTTAGGGTATTAAGAGAACATTTAGCAGGAACACACTTAGTTTAAGGAGTTCAGGAAAGGCTTCCTTGAGGATATTACGCTTAAATGGGGACCTGCAAGATGAGTGAGAACTAGGGGGAGAGCTGGGGTCCAGTCCAGGCAGCCAGGGAACAAGTCCAGTGCCAGGAGCATGGCAATTTGGGTAAATGTGCAGCTGAAATGATCAGCACACACAAGTGGTTTGCTGGGTGGACAGGCCAGATAATGGGACCTCTGTGCTTAGGATTTTGTACTTTACCATATGAACAAGGCGCTGCCAAGGGGCTTTAAGCTGGGGATTAACATGTCAGATTTATATGTCCTTCAGGCATCTAGGCTGCCATGTACAGGAGAAAGGATTGCAAAGGGAGTACTTGAAGAGAGGGAAGTAGGGAGACTAGCCTCAGGGTAATGAAAGCTGCCAGAGAGGAGTTCTGGGCTGAAAATAAAAATTTGAGAGCCATCAGAGTAGAAGGCAGCAAGTGAAGCCAGGACACTGGATGAAACGCTCATCAGTGTTTCCTAAAGAGGACTATACCTGTTCATTACCTGTTCTCAGTAGTACCATCTAGTCTAATTTTAAAAATACCAGAGATATCCCCAGATAGTATTATTTTTGACTAGGTAAGTAAACACTTGAGTTGATTTTTAATTTACTTAGGGGGGGAAATGAGTAAATAGCAACACAGATGGTGTGTGACTATGAAAAATGACTGAATTTGTGACACACTGACCCAGAACCGTGGAGACACAGGAGTAAACCCTCGCGGGTGACTTAGAGCAGGGCCTAGGCAGCGCCAAAAAGGAGGAGGCCTCTTGCCGCAGGGAGGGCCTGCGTCATCCACTGCCCATTTTCCCGGGAAGAAGGCAGTCCTGATCTCAGGGTGAGACTTGCTCTTTACAGAAGCCAGCCAGGCGCCAGCGTGCAGACCCTGCCCAAAAATGCGCCCCCGCAAGGTCCCCCCACCCGACCACCTAAAACAATAAAATAGCTGATTACCAGCAGAATGGGTTTATTCAGGAACAGCAAAAAACTGCAATTTAAAACGCTCAACCTATAGCAAACCACAGGCAAGTGCAAAGAACAACAGAGGGGAAACCCTTTTATAGAAGAGAAGGGGGAGTTGGGCGTGGCTGCTTGTTATAAACAAAGAGCCCATTGGAGGGAACCCTGAGTTGGAAGTGTAGTAGCTTCCCATTGGCTGGGCTGTTTCCAGACTCGGAGAAAGGCTTCCTTCCCCGCCTGTAGCGAGGTTGTGCCCTTTTTCCTGCTGGATCTCCAATCGAGGGGGAGTGGTGCCAGAGCTATCCCTTCTGGACTCCCGGCTCCATCTTAAATGAGGTTTCTGTGTATTAATTTTCACACTCGTCACGCTGAAGCAGGCCAGCAGCCTTCCCCACCACACAGTCCCCACACTCGACCACCCAGACTCCGCTTCTGAAGGAGGCTCCACCCTAAGCCCGCCCGCCAGGCGCGGGGCCTCGGCAACCTGCCCTCCAGGTGGCTTCTCGCATGCGCACTCCTGGCGCCCAGAGTTACCGGCCGCGAACCGAACACCGGAGATGTGGGCGCGGCCTAGTTGCTTGGGCGGGGCTAGCAGACGAGGACCAAGCTGTGGGGCTTGGGGCGTGGCCTTGGGCCCGGCAGGCGGGCTTAGGGAGTGGCTGGAAGGTGTGGTCGGCGGTTTGGGGGCGTGGCTGGGAGGTGTGGTCGACGAGCTTTGGGGCCTGGCTCTAGCGTGGCTGGCCGTAGGACTGGGGCGGGGGCACTACGCTCTTTGATCTCGCGCCTTCGCTGTCCGGGTCTTGCCTGGGATACTGGGCCTGCTGGAGCGTCCCTTAAATCTGGGGTCTTTTTAAAAGACCCGGATGTCGCGGTGTGCGCGGCAGACTGGACTGCGCTCTGCAGCGTGGTGTGACTGACCTCGAACTTCACCTGGGGCAGGTGGGCAGCATTAGAATCCTAAGACCCTTCTGGGCTCGCAGGGCACGATCCTGAAGAATTTAATAAGGAAAATACATTGTTGTTATTTGTACCTGCCTTGTTCGAGAGAAGACTTAAGGCGGCTTCAGACACTGCCAGAATCTAAAGGTCATTTTGGACAGGTACTTTTTTCTAAGCTCCAGGCCGTGGCAGATTAAGCTTTAAATGAATAGATTCAGGTATCCACATCGGATTTTATAGTTTATTCCCCTGCATGAATCCAGGTTTGTTTGGTTTTTTTAAAATATATTTATTTTTGGCTGTTTTGGATCTTCATTGCTGCGTGGGCTTTCTCTAGTTGTGGTGAGCAGGGGCCACTCTTCACTGCGGTGCGCGGGCTTCTCACTGCGGTGGTGGTTTCTCTCGTTGCGGAGCACGGGCTCTAGGCGCGCACGGGCTTCAGTTGTTGTGGCTCACAGGCTCTAGAGCGCAGGCTCAGTAGTTGTGGTGCACGGGCTTAGTTGCTCCGTGGCACGTGGGATCTTCCCGGACCTGGGCTTGAACCCGTGTCCCCTGCATTGGCAGCTGGATTCTTAACCACTGCACCACCAGGGAAGTCCCTAGGTTTTTTTTTATCTTGTCTTTCTTTTCCTTAATGTTTAGCAGGCCCTGACAAACCATTTCTTAGGAGGGAAGCAACTGTTTTTGCTGAGACACATTGTGACAGTATTGGTTTTAAATTACATTGGATTTGTTGATACCTGGTGACTGGAGAAACCTCACATAAAGGGTGTAAACAGTGCAGTTTTCATTAAGCTAGAACTAGCAAACACACCCTCAAGGATATGCCCTTTGGTATATCTTAAACTTTTAGGTACTCTTATCTAGTCATGAGTGATCAGATTGTTCTCCAGCAAATCCAGAATATCAAGCTAAGGACGATTATAAACGCAGAGGGGCTAACCATGGCGTCACCTACCCCTCATTACGGAGAATTCTTTTTTTTTTTTCCAGGCTGTTTTCTGAGCCTCTTTGGAGCAGAATCTGGGCTGGGGATCTGTAGAAGACAAAAAGCAAACAACTTTAATTTTATACCCATAGGCAGGGCAGAGAACTGCTTGGTAGGTGAGGTGAGGACAGACTTTGAAAGTGATTGGAGAGAGGATAAGAGGACAGAGTGGCAGGGAGAGAAGTTAAAAGTCAGTTGGTGCCAGTTTGAAGCAAGTCTTGGCACGTTGGGTATGTGAGGATGATGGGGGTTGTATTGGACTCACCTCTCAAATATTAAGAGAGGAAGCTTCATGAGGAAATAGGATTTTAAGAAATATTACTGTGTTGTATGAATTCAGTCTCCCTCTTTGGTGTAAGTTTGTTTCTAGACACTTGGGTAAATATCTAAATTGTTGTTCAGATTTAAACATTAGTAACTCCCATTCTTTGAAGGCTTGCAGTAGGTTCTCCAGGCTCTGAATGTTCTCTTTCACTGTCAGGGCCACCATGCCAGGCTGTCTGTTCCCCTCACTTTACGTTGGAGGATAGTGAGTTTCAGAGGGAAGCACAGCCAGGCCGAGCAGCCTGAACCCAATGCCCAGCTCCTCCTTTGCACTCGGTCCTGCTTTGTCCTCTTGCTGCCCTCACCCCGTCTTTGTTTCTTTCTCTCTGTCCCAAAAACTAAAACATATTTTTATTGGTTGCAGTTGGTTTTTATTTTCATTTTTGCTTTTTAAGTTAAAAATACCTTCCTTACTCCCCTGCCCCTTGCCTGCCCCCATCCTTGCCCCTTCTGTGATTTGAATTTGTTCTCTCTGTGCTTGTGTTACCCCAGAACTCCTCCTGCCCTGTGCTCTTCTGGGCCCAGAGTCCAGCTGGGCAGTCACAGTCACTGGTCACGGGTCTGCATGCCTCCCTCCACACTTCCCTCTCATGAGTGCTATACAAACGTCAGTCTTACTTTCCTTTGAAAGAAGAGGTTGGAAGTTCATTCTACTTATTTTTCTTTCTGGGTCTCAATTTTACAGGGACTTTAAAAGAAGAAAATCCTGAATTTAGAGCCTTGGGTCTGTTGAAGGCAATTTCCACAAAGTTAATACATATTCTTTTATTTTTTAATTAAGCAATCATTTCGCAAGGAGAAAACTAATTTTTAATCTGTGCTAGCAGTTCAAATTAAACAGTGTAAGGAGAATGCACATAGCAGTTAGAAGACGTAGTCTAACTACATTTTCATGTCTGAACTATCACTCTGTTAACCAAAAACAAAGCTGTAAAGTTTTTGACTTTTCCAAATTTCACACATGGGTTTATCTTTTGACTTAGATGAAATGCAGTTGTGTAAAAATACACCTACGTTGTGGTGAGTTCCTTTGTTGTCAGAATGTCCCCAACCTAACCATCATGTCAGTACTGTGCATGCAAGGACACCTGCCAGAGGCATGTCCACTTAGCTCTCTTTATGCAGAAATTAGGGGAGGAGAATGAAATGTGATCTTACGGTGCAACTATAAAGCACTACCTGTTGATATCACTCCGGTTTCACCAAGAACGCAGGAAGCCTGGGAGACATTTGATCAACCGCAGAGCTGTGCCGGAGCCAAAGTTCTCGTCTTGCGGCCCTGCCCGCTCCTCTGCGCACAGGGCTCGGCATCAGCAGCGAACAGGGCTCACGCTCCTTCTCAGGAAGCTGTTGACGGTGGGTCCCACTTCCGGTCTCGTGCTCCTTTGCTGGACTCCTGGCTGTGAGTGGAGATGGTCAGAGGCTGGTGCTCGTGAAAGGAATTATAGAGCAAGAGACAGAGCCCAAGGATGGAGTGAGCTCTTGAATGTGTCTGGTGCTCCCATCCCTGCTGCGTCTATCTGCCCCAGCAGGGACTGTCTCCCTCTTCACTCGTGGAGCAGCCACGAGTCACTTGGAGGATCTTGGATCTTTTCCATGTACGACCACTGACAATAATGGGGTGATGGATGTGTGTCATTGCTCCATAACCAACGTTAAAGCAGTCAGGAATTGAGACTCCTTTCTATCAAAATAACTGAGATCTTGTCTTGAATGAAACTCTATTAATCTTTTACTGAAAGTCCAAAAAGTAAACAAGTTTTTTAGCCCATCATGCTCTGAGCTTTGAACACACTGTAAACATTTTTAGCTAAGTTTGTGACCCAAAGATAAAATACATTCACTAGCCTCAACTCTTGAAAGCAACTGGTTTTCTTTTTGGAAGAAAGCTATAAAATGTTAAAGATATCTTCTTTTTAATTAGGAACAAAGAACATAAAACATTATTTAATTTGTTTGACAGACAGTAAAAAGTATCTTTTACTTTCACAGTAAAAGATGGTCAGTTTTATTTGTTAGTTATTGTTGCATAAAATTACCCTAAATTTTAGTGGCTGAAAATCATAAACCTCTGTTACCCGCTATGTCTTCAGGTCGCAGTCCAGGAGTGACTTACCTGGGCGGTTCTGGCTCAGGGTCCCTTGGGAAACTTTAGTCAAGGCGCTGGCCGGGGCTGCAGTCATCCCCAGGCTCCCAGGCCATTGGCCAGCCTCTTAAGTCCTGCCTCTCACTCACTTGGGCCTTGGCACAGGGCTGCCTCCCAGCATGGCCCTGGCCCCCCGGGAGAGGGGGGAGCAGGGGAGAGCAGGACCCGCCTTCGCTTCTGCTGCATTCTCTTCACGAGAAGTGCACTCCAGGCTGGGGGTCTCACAAGGGCCTGATCACGAGGAGTGCCGTCGGAGGGGGCCCAGAGGCTGCCACCGCAGCCGAAGGGCAGAAATAAAGACCCCCGTCGGGTGGGGAGGAAAGTGGCAGTGATGGGAGCATGGGTACCTTCAGAGTCCAGCTCTGCTGTGTTACAGGTTTTACAGGAATTTTTCCAGGAAATAAAATGAATTCCAGTCCTGTTGTAATTTAGAAAATCTAAAGAGCAGTAGAAGAGCATATGGGTTGTTCTCTTGAAGACTCTGACAGCAGAAATTGCATCTGTCTTTCTGCAGGCCACGGGCGATCAGGACCTACCTGGAGTTTTGGTGTCTGGACTTGAAGGACGGTATGGTATATGTGAAGATCATGCTGGAGACCTGCAGAAATGCTTTAATCTCATTACCATGCAAGAATTTTTGGAAAATAAAACACAGCTGGGTCCAAAGACCCAAGCCGTGTACGTCTGGGGCGGAAGGCCGGCCGTTAGCCAGGAGCTGCGCAGCCCGCCCTGCTTGAAGATCGTCGCTGGCGTAGGGGCGGGGCCGGACCACCTGGACCCGGGACTCGTTGCCAGCTTTAGTGTGAAGGCGGCCAACACGCCACACGCCGTTTCCAACCCCACGGCAGACCTGGGGATGGCCTTGCTGCTGGCTGCAGCTCGGAGCGTCGTGGAAGGTAAACAGCCAGGAGACGCTTGTTTTCTAGAGATCAGATGACAGATACTTAATATCACACCTGATAAGGCCCTGATCTCTTCACACTGCGTCCAGGACTTTGTTGCCCTGGACTTGGAGCCACTTTTGGTTGTTTCAGCCTAGTCAGGGCCAAGCTTGGCACCCAGGCACATGCAGTCCATGTGATCTGTCTGATACGCTGTTTTCTCCTCCACCAAATTCCACTCACTACGCAATGTGTGAAGTACTTTCAACACCACTGTGGAAATGCCCTTGGAGTAGTTCACTGGCCGGTCAGCATGCTACCCTGGGGTGAAGGCCCCCAAGTGAGCAGGCAGAACCCCAGCTCCCCACACACTGGACCTGGCTGGGCCCGCCCCGCAAGGAGCAGCGCAGCACTTCAGCACTTGGCCGTCGTCCTGGTGGAGCTCTGGGGTGAAGGGGCTTGAGGAAAGGAGGCAAGAACCAAGCAGGTTCTGTTTCTTTTTTTTTTTTTCCAATATTTTTATTTTAATTTTTCATTTTTGGCTGCGTTGGGTCTTTGTTGCTGCCCGCGGGCTTTCTCGAGCTGCGGCAAGCGGAGTCTACTCTTTGCTGCGGTGCGTGGGCTTCTCACTGCGGTGGCTTCTCTTGTTGCGGAGCACGGGCTCTAGGCGCGCGGGCTTCAGTAGTTGTGGCTCGCAGGCTCAGTAGTTGTGGCTTGCGGGCTCTAGAACGCAGGCTCAGTAGTCATGGCGCACGGGCTTAGTTGCTCCGCGGCATGTGGGATCTTCCCGGACCAGGGATTGAACCCCTGTCCCCTGCATTGGCAGGAGGATTCTTAACCACTGCGCCACCAGGGAAGTCAGAGCCGGTTCTGTTTCTGACTGCTGGTTCACATGTGCACACTCACAGACACACGCACACACACATGCACACACAAACATATGCACAGTCACACACACATACACATACATGTAGTCACAAATGTACAGACACTTGGACACACCAAAACCAACAAATTTTAACCAGGAATCCTCCCTTAATGTGAAAGAAGTTGCTGGGTTTTTTTAAAAAATATTTATTTATTTATTTGGTTGCACTAGGTCTTAGTTACCACAGGCAGGCTCCCTAGTTGCGGCTCGCCTGCTCCTTAGTTGCAGCACATGGGCTCCTTAGTTGTGGCATATGAACTCTTAGTTGCGGCATGCATGTGGGATCTAGTTCCCTGACAAGGGATCGAACCCGGGCCCCCTGCATTGGGAGCCTGGAGTCTTTTTTTTTTTTTGTGAGCCTGGAGTCTTAACCACTGCACCACCAGGGAAGTTCCAGAAGTTGCTCTTTTAAAGCATTCTGCCAGGAGGCTGGGGTTTGTTATGAGGAAACTGCCCTGTTCCTGTCATTCTTCCCTTGCAGAAACATTTTGCTGTCGGATAGGAATGAGTGAGCGCCCAGGGTCCGCCCTGGACTTCCTGTAACCTCGTCTCCCCTTCAGGCGGCCCAGTGAGGGTTGTGGGGATTTTGTGTGTGGTGCTGTCCACACTGTCCACTCTGCATCGTGTTTATTTTAGGTCATCATTTGGCTATTTCGCCACATACGGAGAACTTTTCTACAGACTGGATGCGTTAAGAAGTGACAGGGACCACTCTGGGAATTATCGGCGTGGGGAGCATTGGCTGTAAGATCGCTCAGAGGGCCAGAGCATTTGAAATGGAGATTCTCTACCACAGTAGGAAACGCAGGTAAAATTCAGAAAATGGACTTGAAATTGACTGAGCAGAACTTGCACCATCACTGCCTTAAATATAGTTTAGATATATTATTCCTCCACTTTTCATACAATTCTCCTATTCTGTTTCTCCAAAAAGGATTGATGATCAAGGAAGGGACTGTGGTGTTTTTATGATCACCCAGAAATGCAGCGGATAATCTTCTCTTCATTGAAAAAATTTCACCAGAGAGAAAAGAGATTTTGGCTCACCTACAGCTGTGCTGTTTCAGTTTGTACAGTGACTCTTTCTGATCATGGGAGATGCTGTCCACACTTGAACACACATAACACACAGGTGTGTGCTTCCCACCCCCCAGTATTCAGTCTGAAACCCTCTTCCTCGTACTCCACCAGCAGCATTCAGCCCAACACCCAGTCCTGTTAATTTTGTCTCAAAACAACCCTCAGACCTGCCTGTTCACTCTCACTTCATCGCTGCCACCTGCCACCGGCCTAGGCCCCGGCCTTTCTCACCTGCAGTGCCTGCCCTCTAAGGAGCTGCTCTCTGCTCTCGAACTTCAGCCCGTCTGCAGACCGGCCAGATGATGGCGCTGTTCGCAGCCTTTCAGTGGCTTCTGTTGCCACGGAATAGATTTCCACTCCCAGAGGCAGGGTGAGCTGGGAGACTTCACATCGGGACTGCCCCCTTCTCAGTCACCCTGTTTGCACAGTGGATAGTGGCGAGGCTTCGGTAGCTGTCACAGCTCCCAGTGCGGTGAGGGCCGCCGCAGAGGCCAGGACAAGGCGTGTGAGGTGGGCAGGGCTTTCACAGTGGCAGCGTGTGCTGGCCGTTCCTCTTTCCTTCAGGTGCTCTGCTGGCCAAGATGTGTAGAAAGAATTCATATATTTTTGTATTCCATATTTGTAGGGCAGTAGCGGCTACCAGGGATGCTGTGACCTCCTGGAGCTTGGAACTTCTGTTGAATAGTCAGCTGTCTGGGTGCCCAGAGCAGGAGTTAGGACTGGACCCAAAACACAGCACTCAATCCTGCCTGCACCAGACCCTTGGATCCTCGCTCTCTGTTTAACAGATGGCACTCCCAGGCTCTCTCCCGTTTTATTTTTCTTTGGAAATTCAGATGTGTTTGCCCATATGCAGCAATGCTGGACGTCACTGAAAGCACGTCTGACACCATCGGGCTTGTACCAGACTCTGGGGGCTCAAAGTTGAGTGAGAGGAAGCTCCTGACCTCAAGGGGCTCGCAGTCTGGTGTGACACCCCACAGACACGGGGCTCAGAGCACCCAGAGACGCCCACGGCGTTTCCATGGGTGAGCCCTGGCCTCGGGGTCCAGCCGCCTCTGGACCCAGGTGGGGGTCTGGCCCACGGGAGGACAGACTGAGTCCATGGCTCCTCTCAGAAACTCCTTCCGGGAGTTGAATTTCTAACTAGAGAACGTGGTTTTTCTCCCTTGTTCCCTTCATAGAGAATCGGAGGAGGAAGTCATTGGGGCCACTTACTGTGAGAGGCTGGATGACCTGCTTCAGCGATCGGACTTTGTGATGTTGGCTGTGAGCCTGACGCCCCAGGCCCAGGGCCTGATCGGGAGGCGCGAGCTGAGTGGGATGGAGCCCACTGCCATTCTCTCCACATCGGCAGCGGTGCGTGCTCCACCGCTGTGTGGAGGCTGGGGGGCTCCAGCCATGGCCATCCTCTCAGCATTCCCAGGAAACCTTTTCCCTGAGTGGTCTGAAAAATCCACTTAGACGGCTGGGTGGTGAGTTAAAGGGGTTTTACTTTATATTTAGAAATACGTCTGATTTTTGTCTTCACATCATTTTGAACCTCAAATTAGTAATAAAGAGAATGAGAATCGTACACTGTGGGGTTTTCAGATCCAAGTATGGGCATCTCCTTGGGTAGCAGAATCACAGTTTGACCTTCCACGTATAATCAAGCAAAATTTATGGGGATGAATTTTCTGAGCCTCAGTTTAAAACAATAACTTTGTGTTAGTTCGTTTGGTTGGTTCTCTGACATTTTCGTAGAGCTTTGTGTGTTTGCATACAGGAGGCTTTAGGCCCCGCGCGATAACCAGATTTTCTGGTGGGTTGGTGTGGCATTTGTGAAGAAGAAAGCGTCGGAGTGCTCGACGCTGGGGGTGCCAGCACACGTGAGGATCGGTGCTGGCCTCAAACGTGCAGGCGGCTTGCCTTTGGGATCGGGGGCAGAAGACATGTGAGAGCTGGCGTCACCAGCAACCACCTGTGTCTCATCTGTAAAACAAGGAAAACAGGGCTTGCCGTGAAACCCCACAGGGCCAAGCTAGTACGCTTGAAGGTTTTCTGAAAATTCAGACCCTGTAGATGAGCAGGAAGGACCAGTGCATTATATGCTTTTGGTAATGTCAGAGGTCGGTGACGAAGTAAAGATTCTGGAAAAACAAACACCCCAGGTAGGAGCTTGGGACTAGGTTTCTCCACCAGCAGCACAGGCAGGCTGGGTGCTGTGTCTTGACCTGTAGGGCGGCTCAGCACGCCAGCGGGAAGGAGGTTCCTTGAAGGTCTCTGCTGGGAGGAAGGGGTTTCCTTCTCAGCTGCTGCTGCTATCTTGTATTTGAAATGCAGTTATGGGTGATGTTTGTGGCTGTTTGGTTTTTTAATGTGTACCTAAAACTACTACCTGGGGGCTGTTTCCCGGAACCCGGCGGTGGCTTTGGGAGGCGGTGTGGTGAAGTGGCAGGGCCCAGGCTCAGGGTCAGACAGACCTGGCCTCAGATCTGGGTAGATGCTTTAGAAGCACGTGACTTTGGCTGAGCATGTAACCTACAAGCCTCACGTGTAAAAAGAGTATTGACTTTTGCTGGGTAAGTGGAGGAGGTGGCGAGACAGCATCTGTAAAGGGTTTAGTGCGCCGCCTGGCATGTAGCAGGCTCTCAGTGTCTGAGAACGAAGTGGCAGAATGAAGTTCACATGCTGTCAAACCTGTGACAAGATCAAGACGTGTTTGAACAGTAGTGAATGTGACCAGAGTGCACTGTCTGTGGGACCTACCGAGGAGGGGTCTCGTCCACCCAGGTCTGTTAGTTGATCAAGACGCCCTGGTGGAAGCCCTTCAGACCGGGGTCATTAAAGCAGCAGTGCTGGATGTGACGTACCCAGAACCCCTGCCCAGGTAAGAAAGCCACACAGGATCTACGGTTTTCTCGATCCAGGTGGGGCAGTCCTCAGACAACTGTTGCTTTTGGCTTTTGTGGCCATGTTGAGCCACGTGTTGTAATCGTGTAGGGTCTTGGCCTTGGAGGGGCCTGAGCAGGCCCCTGGTGACCTGTCCAGTTCTGCAGTGGGTCAGGCCTCTGCTTCAGCACCTCCGCGGACAGGGTGCTCAGGGCCCTCAGGCCCCAGATGCCGCGGATGGAGACTGCACAGGACAGCCGTTCTCAGATCAAGCCAAGTAGTCCTCCCTTTACCCACCGACCCTGGTTTGCCTTCTGCAGCATCAAAGGCGAGCTCTGATTATTCTCCTCTTTACAAACCTTCATGTATTTTAAGACAACCACTACATTTCGTCTTAGTCTTTTTTTTTTTTTGAGGCTAAGTATCTTCATATCCTCCAGTTGCAGCCTAAATGATGTCATTTCCAGACACCTTGCCTTCCAGCACTTTAGATTCTACAGTCCTCTGAAAATGTGCTCCTGAGAATGGCACACAGTATTCATGTTGTGGCCTGACCACTGTAGAGAAATCACACAAAGGTTGTGTTGGCAGCACCCTTCCTCAAAGCCTCGCTGCACCTTTAACTCGTTACGTTTTTAGTCAGCTAAAATTGAAATTGTTATTCTCTCAATTGTTTTTTAAGTTTATGTGTGGAATTTTACATTTACTTGTATTTAATTTCATTTGCTTGTGTGTTTTGACCCAGTGATCCAGCCTGTTGGGACTGGAGTCTTGGTCTGTCACTTATTTGGAATCTTGATGCTGTCATTCATTAAACCAGCTATTCCTAACTTTGATTCCTCCAGCTTTGATTTCTATCCAGTAAGCAAATTACTGTCAGATGAATGTTTGACATTATGACCAAATTTAATACCTAAGTTTTATCAAGATTGGTCATAGAACTTACAGACATTTCTGAGAAAAACAATAATTTATTCAGAGCAGAGTTTCTCAAAATGTGGTCTGGAGACCCTTTCAGGGGGTCTGTGAAGTCAAAACTAATTTTTTTTTTCTTTTTAAAGGTCTAACTACATTTATTTGATAATTCATGAATCAGGCAGCATCCTATCTAGCAAGTAGAGAGGAGCTCCCAAGTCAAAACTATTTTCATGATACTGTAAGATGTTATTTATTTCCACTCATGTTTTCTCACACAAGTGTACCGTGGAGTCTTCCAGAGACTTAAGGACATGTGATGACATCATCACTCTGACAGCTAATGAAATGTGTGCTTCTGTATGATTGTATTAAATTTTTTTCAGTTTTAATTTCTAATACAATAAATGTTGATAGGCATAACCCTCATAAACACATGTTCTTTGGGGTTCTCAATTTTTAAGAATGTAAAGACCAAATAAGAGAGCCACTAATCTAGAACAAAAAATAATTTCAATATAAATAAAGAAGCATGACCATTTTAGACAGTTGTCAACTTACTGAAAAATGGAGAAGTCATGTTATCACCCCTGTTGCCTGCTAAAATGAACTTTTACTCACAAGTCACAAGGCAAATACTAGGGTTATATCCCAAAGCTTAGTTTATTCTAATAGGTGATGCGCTCCCAGTGTCCCATGTGAAATCATTTTTGTGGCCAAGAGGTTTAACAACTATTTTATGAATAACTTATATTCAGATCCCATGTTAATTTCTAATCTGTATGTTTATCAGATAGGTCTGAGTTTTCATCTTGGTTTTTCAGGGAGACATTTTGATGCCACTTACTGTGAAAAAAGTAATTTAAAAAGTAGGAAACCTGTGGTTATTTAGTCATACTACATAAGTATTCTTTGCTTTACAAAAGGATTTACTGTGTTTTGTGTTTTTTTTTTTTGCGGTACGCGGGCCTCTCACTGCTGTGGCCTCTCCCGTTGCGGAGCACAGGCTCTGGACGCGCAGGCTCAGCGGCCATGGCTCACGGGCCCAGCCGCTCCGCGGCATGTGGGATCTTCCCGGACCGGGGCACGAACCCGTGTCCCCTGCATCGGCAGGCGGACTATCAACCACTGCGCCACCAGGGAAGCCCCCTGTATATTATTTTAAAATGAAAAAATTCATTTGCCAATAGCGCCAGGAGTCCCCAAGATCACCTTCAGCCTTAATGATTTGCTAGCAAGACTCACAGAACTCAGAAAAGCTTTTCTACTCACAGTTACAGTTTATTACAGTGAAATGATATAGTTTAAAATCAGCAAAGGGAGAAAACTCATAGGGGAGTCGAGAACCAGGCTTGCACTTCCAGTTGTCCCCCCAATGGAGTTGTGTGGACAGTACTACCACCTCCAGCAATGGTGTGTGACAACACACGTTAAGTATTTCCAACCAGGGAAGCTCATCCCAGCGTTGGTATCAGGGGGTCAGTCATGTAGGTGTGGAGTGCCCACATGTCTGACACTAGCTTCGTAGTCTCCAGACCCTGCAGAGGTCAAACTGATACAGATTGGCCTAGAGCCCTAGGCGAACAAAAACAGGTATTCACCACAAATTAAATCACTAGCATAAACTATCTGGCTTTGCTCAAGGCCCCAAGTATAAGACACTCTTACCAGGCAGTATATCTCAAGGGCTCACAGGTTATCTTCCAGAGGCCAGCCAAAGGCCAGTCCTATTTTTGGAATGTGCAGGGTTCAAGAACTCCAAGCCTGCCTGCTGAGTTAATTCTTTACTACACAGGCCAGCCACTGGCCCTTGGCCTTAGCTGTCTCAGAGCAAAATGATGTTTATTGGATTATCTACATTTATTACAGTATTTATATGACAGATACAGTATGACTTCGCCTAACATTTGGAGGAGCCAATGTGGGGCAGGGATAGATTTAAAGAAACTAACCCATTGTATTTTTGTACCAATATGATTACTTGTTCCCCCCAACCCCTTGATCTACCACTATTTGTACATTATGATGAACTTGTGTAGCACTATTTAGTATATAAATTAGCTGGTATTGACCTAAATCCAGTATTCCTCAGGCCAGTCATTTCCCATTGATCGTCAGTGTCAGTATTATCATCTGACTGATTTACATGAGGTACTTAAATCTTACCAACAACGCCAGTGTTATACCATATTGCAATACTGTCGTGGTACAATGCAGTTTCATTACATAACAAATCGATAACAATTGCAGAGGTATTTGCTATGCCTTCTCAACAAAATTGTCTCTTGCCTATACACCAGATATTATTATGGGCAGGTGTTGTACAGTTGGCCGTGATTCAGTTCTTTCTGGGTTCCAAGTCAGTTGGGACAAAGCCAGTCACCCTGTCTCAGTTCGCACCCTTGTACTGTTTTCCAGCGTGTGATGTTATATAGTAGGACCCACCTCCTTCATAAGGGGAGGATGAGTGTTTTTCAGAATAGTTTCTACCACTGCTAACTGTACCACAGGATATGTCTTACTTCAGTCATTCCTGGAGGTGAGGGCAGTCAAACTGCATTGATATAAATTACAGGTGCCCCCAGAGAACTTCCATAGGTCTGGGGGTCTGTAAGATTCTCAAGGGTGTGCCCCTTGAGCCTCAGTATCTATGATGGGGGACCACTGCCACATGTCTACTTTGGCCTCTATTAAAATAGTCAGGATGCCCGCTGGGCCAGGTCATAGCACTTTCCCAATCCTGGGTGCTAATATTATCCATCATTATGCTTGAGTCTGCCTGACCCACTTCACTAAAACCTCATTATCTTTCCAGGCTAACTCCCATCTTTGCCTTCTTCCTGGACGAGAGCTCCCTCTGATCTGCTAATTCTAGCTAATAAATCTTTCCCCTCTGAATGCTATTCCCATTAAAGGCACATTCAGCTTGTCCCATGATGCCTAGATCAACGCCTAATTCCCCAAGGCCCTTTCTTGTCCTGTGGGTCAGTGTCATTTAATCCATCATGCATGTTGTGCAATTGTGAACTAATGGCCTGGGTGCAGTTAGGATACGTATTTTACACCCAGAAATGTTGGGTCACCCAAACCAGGGTTAGATGAGCAGTGGTCATACCTAGGTGTCATTAAGAGTACGCCATAAGGCTCCCACAGCCTTCCCCATCTCAGCGTAGGGGATATGAAACCATAACATGACATTAAAGAAACGAAACAACTCTGAATAGTTTTCCTCAATTAATCTGTATTTCAGAGATCATCCTTTGTTGGAGTTGAAGAACGTCACTCTGACACCTCACATTGGAAGTGCAACTCATCAAGCAAGACGACAGACAATGGAAAATTTGGTTGAAAGCATCCTGGCTTCTCTCAATGGCCTTCCTATTCCTAATGAAGTGCTATTTAAATGATTTATGTGGGCTGAGAATTCAATGGGATGAAAACATGGCAGATTAAATGGACAAAAAACACTTACTTTGTATGTTAAGAGTCCATTATATAGATTGAATTAATACTACTTAGATGAAAAACTTAAGGAATAGTAATCATAGTTACCACCCGTTGAGAGTTTGTTAAATGCTTTCCTTACACTCTCACTTCATCCTCAAGGCAGCTGTATGAGGGAAGTTATGTTGTTATGATTCGTAATGAAGCTGAGCACAGAGAATTACTTGTCCAAAGTCCAAAAGCCTGCACTAGGTCTACGGATTTCCCAGTGAGCTATGTTGCTTTCGATCCTGATAAATTCTGATACTTTATTGGATTACATAGTCCCCCTGATACTCTAATCACTATCCATTTGTTTCAATCATTCAAAAAAAAAAAAAAGGATTACTGAGCACCTTCTACGTGCCAAGTCCTGTTCTAAGTGCTGGGGCTGCTATAGGAAAAAAAGTCCCCACTGTCAATGCCCAGTATGGAATTATCAGGGATGACCATGAAGAGGGGTCTGAGGTGACTATGCCTCCTTTCTGGAGTAGTTTGGAAGCTGTGTCTTTCTCCACGTAGACTGGTGAGGAGGTATTACAGGAAGTGAGCAAACGAACTGGCAGCGTAAAGAGGACTCGAGTCCTTCCTAGTGGTGCAGGCAGAAGGAGCTCTGCTCCGGGACGCCCACCCAGTTAAGACCTCTTACCTCCCTGCTCTTCATTTGATATTCCGTGGCAAGGGAGTTGAAATGCACCCTTCTCTGTTAGCTTCGTGCGTTTCCCTAAAGTGTATTCCTCGCTCCGCAATCTCCGCATCCGGGTGGTTTGTGCGCTTCCCCGCCACAGAGTCGCAACCTCCCTTGCACTCGGCAGCATCTGGCTGAACCCAGCTCGCCGTGGGAGTACGACGGGTGCGTGGCCCAGTCGCTCCGCCCACGCACCAGCTGGCCCTGCCCCCGCACAAACGTCATCACGTCCCGTCCCCGCTCCTCAGTTACGTCATCAGGCCCCGCTCTCCACCACGTGTCGTCTGGCCCCTCCCACAGGCGTCCCGTCCTTTACGTCACCCTGCCCCGCCTACTACCCCACCCACGCCGTGTCTAGCCACCCCTTCCTCACGCGTCGTCACGCCTGTCCTCGGCCCTAGCCGCACGTCGCTCCGCCCCGCCGCTTCACGTCCCGCCTACCTGTCCTCCAGATGCCGCCTCGTCCTTTCGTCCCGCCCACAGTCTCCCGGCGACTTCGCACGTCGCCTCGCCCCACGTCGCCCCGAGCCGCCTCACGTCGTTCCGTTTGCACGTCTTTCCGCCCGGCGTTTCCCCGCCCCACGTCTCACTGCCAACCTCAGCCCGCCTCGCGGCACCCGGTAGGCCGTCGCTCGGCTGAGATGTGGGCGGCTCTCGGCGGGGCCGGGGGTCTCCATGTGGGGCTCCTTCTGGGCGGCGCTCGAGGTCTGCACAGCTCGCCTGTCTCCTGCGGCAAGAACCTACTCAAGAAATTTGCTTCGAAAACCAAGTACTGTTACCCGAGTGGGGGCGGGGGCTCCGGGGACGGTGGCCCGGGATGGGGGCTTCGCGGGTGGGAGGCTTGGCGGGGCGGGGGGTCCGCGGGCGGGAGGCTCGGCGGGGCGGGGGTTCCGCTGGCGGGAGGCTCGGCGGGGTGGGGGCTCCGCGGGCGGGAGGCTCGGCGGGGCGGGGGCTCGGTGGGGCGGGGGGCTCCGCGGGCGGGAGGCTCGGCGGGGCGGGGGGCTCCGCGGGGCGGGGTGTTCCGCGGGTGGGGGTCTCGGCGGGGTGGGGGCTCCGCGGGCGGGAGCTTCGCGGGCGGGAGGCTCGGCGGGGCGGGGCGTCCGCGGGCGGGGGGCTTCGTGGAGCGGGGCGCTCGGCGGGGCGGGGGGTCCGCAGGGGTTCCACCGCCGGCGCATTGGCCGGCGCCAGAGCTCCCAGCCGCGTCAGTAAGCGCAGCCGCTGCCTGTTAGGTTAATGGCTGTTGAAAGCTCACCAGGGAGCCCACCTCTGACAGTTAACGTTTTTCCCACCCAACCTTTTTTCTGTTCTTTCACACAGCTGTGACGGTAAAGTTCTAAGTGTCCTAAAAGCTAAGAGTGCATCATGAATTTATGAAGCAAAGTGATGTATACATTTACAGTCCACTCTGGGTCCGAGGTTCCCAGTCCTCGGATTCAACCAACCTCGGATCGAAAATGTTCCGAAAAAACTCCAGAAAGTTCTAAAACACAAAACCTGAACTTGCCTTGCTGGCAACATTTACGTAGCATTAAGTAACCTAGAGATGATTTAATGTATCCGGGAGGGTGTGCGGAGGTTATGTGCAAATACAGCGCGTTGAGCATCCTCCAATTTTGGTATCTTTGGGGGTCTTGTAACCAATTCCCCACAGATACTGAAGCGTTTTTCGGGAGAGTAGTTGCATCACATGAAGAGAGAAGGAAGAATTTCCTTTCCATATTAGTGCTTTTTCTGTGGGGTTAATTTGAGGAATAAAGAAAGCTTGTCACGATAGGTTTTCTATGACGAGAGATAAGTATAATAAAATATGTTGACTTCATATCATTTTAATTCAATTGTAGATATGTATATATGTATGTTTTTGTTTTAATACACTTTTTTAAAAGTTTAAGGTTTACAGAAAATTTGGCAAAGATGAGTGGAGTTCCCATATAAGCACACTGTTTCCCTTCTGTTAACCTCCTATGTTAGTGCAGCACATTTGTTACAATTGATGAACCAGCATTGATACATGATTATTAACTAAAGGCCATGTCTTATTCACGTTTCCTTAGTTTTTCCCTAACGTCTTTCTTCTGTTCCAGTATCCCATCCAGGGCCGCATTACATTTAGTCGTCATCTTTTTAGGCTCCTCTTGACTGGGGCAGTTTCTAACTGTCCCTGTTTTGATGACCTCGACAGCTTGAAGAGTACCGGTTAGATATTTTGTAGGATGCCCTTTTGTTGGGATTGGCGTGATGTTTTTCTCTTGAGTATACTGGGGTTTGGTTTGGGGGGAGGAAGACCACAGGTGTAAAGTGCCATTTTCATCACATCCTGTGGACACACACACATGCTCTCAACATGGTGTATCACTGTTGATGTTGGTCTTGATGACTGACTGAGGTCATCTGTGTCTGTCAGGTTTAGCCACTGTAAAGTTACCGCCCAGCCCCCCAGTTCCATACTGTCTTCTTTGGGGGGAAGTCACCATATGCAGCTCACACCTAAGGAGTGGGGAATTATTCGAAATACATGAATTATTCAAAATTTTAGGGGAGATGTGTCTCTTCATTTATTAACTCATCAGGATGGACTCACGGGTTATAATCCAGTACTACTTAATTTTGCTCGAGTTGTTCCAGCTTTGACCATTGCGAGCTCTTTCAGGTGGCTCCTATATCCCTTTGACACACCCCGTTGTTATGGGGTTTTGGAGTAGTTTTTCAATTAGAAACCTTTTTTTTTTTTTTAGCACTTCCTTACTTTCTGGCACCACAGGTTGCCTCGGCCCTAGAATCCGCCATTTCTCCAAGGAGCTCTGGTTCCTTTATTGGAAACAGGGGTCGGAAACCATGATCTGAGAGCTTAGTATGTTTATTGCTACTGGGGTGTCTGTCTTTTAGACCCTTTCAGCTGGCAAAGAAAAAAAAAATAGTGTTTATGTTAATCCCTGTGTCTGTGCTTATCTAGAAACGTTTCTGTGTGTCACCACCTGTAGCTGTAGTAAGTGAAACTTGAGTTTGTACTGATCTCCAGCCCTAATCCACTAGCACACGAATCATTCTCACTTCCTTCCCTTGCTTGTCTGCAATAGCGAGGGGCCTGGATCCCCCATCTGCCTCCTGTTTACTTAGCTGTTCAGTCCCAGTTGATGTGTGGCGGTATCAGTCGTTAACCCTCCCCTGGGAAACAGCTTTATTCAGTAGAGGACAGTGCTCATGTGCAGTTTGGTAGGTGTGTTTTTAAGGTCCTCGTTCTCTACCTTTGGGACTAGAGGTAGACTTTAGGTAAAAGTTACGAGCTTGAACTGAAACTGTTGTCTGTCTGTCCCCACAACCCGTGCTGCTGTTCATTGGGTATCTAAATCTTTTAGGCCCCTAGTAACCTAATTTCTATGTCCAGGGCTAGCCCCTTAGAAACAGTTATGATGTTAGCTTTTGTAACTCTTTCTTAGTTTATTTGCCGTCAGTATCCAGCATAGTTCTTATTTTCTCCCCATAGGAAGAAGTTTTGGTATGAAGGTCCTTCCTTGGGCTCTCACTTGGTAAGTATAGAGTAGTAGGGATGAGCCACTTGAGAATCTCGGTGGGTGTGAGGCTCCAAAAGTCGGCAACACTCCAGCCCTTCCATTTCAATATTGGAGGGGACAAGTTCTGTAGAGATGGGAGTAGATACACTGGAACCACAGAATTTTTACCTTTAAAAAAAAATTACACTAGGGGACTTCCTGGCAGTTCAGTGGTTAACCCTCCGCTGCAGGGAGCGTGGGTTCGATCCCTGGTTAGGGAACTAAGATCCCACATGCCGCACAGTGCGGCCGGAGAAAAAAGAAAACAAAATTTACGGGATGTCGTATCTGTTATCAAATTCTAATGTGGTAATGTCCATTCAGTTTGTGTGTGTATAACAGATATGTGTAGATACACAGGCATACCTTGTTTTATTGCATTTCCCAGATACCGTGTTTTTTACAAACAGAAGGTTTATTACAACCCTGCATTAGCAGGTGATGTTAGCATTTTTTAGCAAGATTTTTAATTAAGGTATGTATATTGTTTTGAGACATTGTTATTGCACACTTTAATGGACTACAGTATAGTGTAAACATAACTTTTATATGCACTGAGAAACCAAAGAATGCATGTGACTCACTTTATTGTCATATTTGCTTTATTGCGATGGTCTGGAATGAACCTGCAGTATCTCTGAAATATACCTGTACTGTGAGAGTTTATGTAATGAATGGTTCTTGATAGAAAAAAATACACTGTATATACTAGAAACCACCGAATTGTACTTTTTTTTTTTTTTTCGGTACGCGGGCCTCTCACTGCCGTGGCCTCTCCCGTTGCAGAGCACAGGCTCTGGACGCGCAGGCTCAGCGGCCATGGCTTACGGGCCCAGACGCTCCGTGGCACGTGGGATCTTCCCAGACCGGGGCACGAACCCGCGTCCCCTGCATCGGCAGGTGGACTCTCAACCACTGCGCCACCAGGGAAGCCCCTCGAATTGTACTTTTTAAGAGGGAGAATTTTATGCTGTGTGGATTATATTTCAATAAAATTTTTTTTGGAAAAAAATATATGCTTGGCAATACTCTTGATCTTTAAGCCATGGTAGGTAAAATCTAGAAGGGTCCTGGTCTGTAAAAGAAACTGTATCTTCATGAAAACTAAGATGGCCGAGAATGACCTTTATCCTTAGTTAGTACAAGTTTATGTACAGTTGTAATGTTGCCTGTGTGTCTGCCTTTCTTCTTAACGGAGACTCACAAGCCGTCTCAGTTGGTATCCCTGACAAAGAGCACCTCCAAGAGAGCCAGAAGGGAAGACCACGTGCGCCTGAGGGCCCTGAACGGCCTCCTCTACAAAGCGCTGACTGAGTTGCTGTGCACCCCGGAAGTGAGCCAGGAGCTCTGCGACTTGAATGTGGAGCTGTCCAAGGTAGGCCTCGGGGCCAGGGAGGGACTGTGGGCCTCGCGCCTCTGTCGTCGCCTGACAGTTAGAAAAGGTGGAAGGGATGCTCAGTGTGGCCGTCTGGGTATCAAGGAGAGGAAGGTGCTTGTGGGGTGCAAAAGCAGGTGTCTCGCTGTGCACAGGTGGTGTTTGGCCAGACAGCACCGAGGGTGCTCAGAGCCCAGTAAGTGATGAAGTGGGGTGTCTGAAGGTCTGGGGGTCAGGTGAGCGGTGGATGATCTGCCTTCATCTTGGTGTAAAGACACGGGAGGCAGCTTCTGCTGTCTGTGCCCCCAGAGCAGAGTGCGTGCAGCCAGAGGGAAAGGAGGAGGGGCAGTAGCAGCAGCTGAGGCATTGCTGTGCGTGGGTTGAGGCTGGGCTCCGCCCAGGGAAGGGGACGTTTCCCCCGTCCCCAGCGGTGTGCTTGGGGCGCTGGCCCTGGCAGTGGGAGCCTGAAGCCAGGACTGCCCATGAGTTAGTGCGCCTCTCCTGACGCGCTCTGTCTCCAGGAGCCCAGGTGAGCTGAGAGTAATTGGGGCTGGGCTCAGGTCTCTCTGACTTCAGACTTCTCCACCTGCCGCGTGTTCTGGAGGACGACTGTCTCTGAGGCTCAAAACGCAAACGTGGAGGCCGTCCTGCAGAGGAGCGCTGCGCACATGAGGTGAGGCCTCTCCTTGACCCTGCCCTCCAGCTGGTTTTGTCCACTATTTTTGCTTTTAAGGAAAATTTGGGAAGCATCTTGTTGAATCTCAGAGCAGAACTTAACGCCTTCATGTAAGCCATAACCTAGGTCAGCTGTTCTTGAAGTGTGATCCCGGGTCCTTTGTAGGGGGAGGTTGATGAAGTGAGAGCTTCTTCACAATGAGGTGTGGTTTTCCGTTCCCACCGCGTTGACATTTTGTACTGAAGCTGTGGGGGTAAAGCTGCTGGCCCAGATGTCCTGGGTCATTGTGGCTTCTGCTCACGCTTGCGGTAGTGCACCGCCAGCTTTATTTAAGCGTGTCCGTGACGCGTATCCCGGCCCTTTGGCACATCTTTTTAGTATCTGTGGTGGGAAGTGTGCGAGACGCTGGTGGTTGTCTCGGAACACTGCAGCTGCTGACTGTGGCCCAAAGTAGACACTTCACTTCAAAGAACAAGTGGACCAGCTATGGTTATGCTGGTTTTTTTTTAACATCTTCATTGGGGTATAATTGCTTTACAATGGTGTGTTAGTTTCTGCTTTATAACAAAGTGAATCAGTTATACATATGTTCCCATATCTCCTCCCTCTTGCGTCTCCCTCCCTCCCACCCTCCCTATCCCACCCCTCTAGGTGGACACAAAGCACCGAGCTGATCTCCCTGTGCTATGCGGCTGCTCCCCACTAGCTATCTACCTTACGTTTGGTAGTGTATATATGTCCATGCCTCTCTCTCGCTTTGTCACAGCTTACCCTTCCCCCTCCCCATATCCTCAAGTCCGTTCTCTAGTAGGTCAGTGTCTTTATTCCTGTCTTACCCCTAGGTTCTTCATGACATTTTTTTTTTCTTAGATTCCATATATATGTGTTAGCATACGGTGTTTGTCTTTCTCTTTCTGACTTACTTCACTCTGTATGACAGACTCTGGGTCTATCCACCTCATTACAAATAGCTCAATTTCGTTTCTTTTTATGGCTGAGTAATATTCCATTGTATATATGTGCCACATCTTCTTTATCCATTCATAACTATGGTTATTCAGATGTGGGTATAGGACAGACATTTTCTCCAAAGTGAGCAAAGCGAACCTGTCACTTCAGGGGCACAACTGACCATATTTGTTGCCAGTGGTAAAATTTAAGCTTTCAGTGAAAATCAGAATTTTAGAAAACTGTATCCACCACTCTGAGTTTGACAGCCTCATGGTACATAAGACCCTTTTGATGAGATTGGAGGTGACGTATTGTAAAATACATCATCATTCTGAAAATCTGTGTGACCTGCTGAACCAGTATTTTCTAAAAGACCAAGGCATGAGGTTACAAAATCACACACAGGGAGACATCGATTCAAAGGGCAAGAGGGCCAGTGGATTTTCATGTACAGAGAACGCTGTTCATGGATCTGGTTTCAGATTCCACATTGCAATCTTTAATAAACTACTCTTTGTTGAGTTCTTGGGTAGCATCAAAGAAGATCTACACTTTTCTGAAAAGCTGTTCATATACTCTTTACTTTTCAGTTACAGATCTGTGTGAGGCCAGATTTTCTTCTATTTTAAGCAAAATAACAACAGATTGAATACAGATAACAGAGATGAGAATCCAGCTGTTCCATTATGCTAGGTATTAAAGGAATTTGCAACTACATAAGCAATGCCACTCTTCTCATTAATTTCTTTTAAAATATAGTAGTGGGCTTCCCTGGTGGCGCAGTGGTTGAGAGTCCGCCTGCCGATGCAGGGGACGCGGGTTCGTGCTCCGGTCCGGGAAGATCCCACATGCCGCAGAGCGGCTGGGCCCGTGAGCCATGGCCGCTGAGCCTGCGCGTCTGGAGCCTGTGCTCCGCAACGGGAGAGGCCACAACGGTGAGAGGCCCGCGTACCGCAAAAAAAAAAAAAAAAAAAGTTACTTTAAATGAATTAATAAATACATATTTTCAGCTTTAATTTCTAGTCTGGTATATATTGGTAGATGTAACCCACATAAACAAAAGGTCTTTGGCGTCCTCAGTAATTTTTAAGAGTATAAAGGGGGTCCTGAGACCAAGGATTTTGAGAACCGCTGAGCTGGCTGAGAGTAAAGAAGCTACTCAGTTTTCTCCTCAGTCTTAAAGATGCAGAGAGACCTGGCAGAGCAGCCCTCGGGACTGGAGTTCCTGCTGTTTTCTGATTAGTTTTTAGGTAACAGAAAATTCAGTTGAACAGAATGTCCCTTTTCCCAATTCTTTTGATCACCAAGGTTTAGTGTAAAGGTTTTCCCATAACTGCGTCACTGAGCAGATGTGCTGTGTGTCACAGCAGTATTTTCACTGGATACTTGTCGCCCCTGGATCTGCATGTATTGCATGATGGGTAATACGAAGATCGTTTCTGTGTCTGACGTCTGGGAAGCACGGCCGGCAGCCACACTTCTGTGGCGCTGTTGCCGATGAGTGTCGGCCGGATGGAGGGACGAAGTGCTGGCAGGTTGCTGGTGCCCAAACCACAGAGCCCAAGGCCACAGTGATGCCCAGGAATGTCCCAAGTTCACGTCAGACTATTTATAAGGATCTCAGAAGTTGCATTTAGAGAATTAAAAACAATCGTGATCATGCATTTTGTATGCCTGTTGAAATGTGGCAGTTGGCTAAGGAAGACTTTTCATCTTTGAAGAATGTGATAAGCAAAACTCATGCCTCAGGGCTTCCCTGGTGGCCCAGTGGTTGAGAATCCGCCTGCCAATGCAGAGGACATGGGTTCGAGCCCTGGTCCGGGAAGATCCCACATGCCGCGGAGCAACTAAGCCCGTGTACCACAACTACTGAGTCTGCCCTCTAGAGCTCACGAGCCACAACTCTTGAGCCTGTGTGCCACAACTACTGAAGCCCGCGTGCCTAGAGCCCATGCTCCGCAACAAGAGAAGCCACCGCAGTGAGAAGCCTGTGCACCGCAACGAAGAGTAGCCCCCGCTCGCTGCAACTAGAGAAAGCCCACGCCCAGTAATGAAGACCCAATGCAGCCAAATAAATAAGTGTATTAATTAATTAATTTTAAAAAATGATGCCTCACCTCTTTGTGAGATGACATTTTCTGTTTCTGGCGCCGTCACCCCTCCACCAAGTGTCACCTGTGACTGCACAAATCTCTTTCTCTCTCCAGGCACCTTCTGATGTCCCAGCAGACCCTGAGGAACATGCCGCCAATAGTGTTTGTTCAGGACAAAAAAAATGCAGCTGTAGTGGAGGTAAGGCTTTTACATAATTACCTGTTTATGATGTACACTTTTATATGGGTAAGATTTTACATTTAATTTTTAAATATTCAAAAGATAACGTATACAGTTTTTAAAAGGCAATAGAAGGGTACAGATGATGAAAAGAAAGGCACCTGTGCCTTGCTCTCAGCCCTGTTCCCCAGCGGTAACCACCTTGTATGGCTTTAATGTTTTAATGCTTGTCAGTATAGCCCTAACTAGTAAAGCAGATCCCTCTGTCTCTCAGTTTACAAACTTGAAGCAGCCAGAGCTGCCCTCCTGTGCTTACCTCCTTCTCTCACTTCCCTAGATTTCAGTCTTGTCTATGGTTACTTTACACTGTTAAGGCTGACACACTTACGTTCTGTCCTGTAACTGTAATTGTTTCATACTTATGTTCCTTGTTTTAGGTATAGGTTAATTATAAAGGTTAAAAACCTGTTAAAACATACATACGTTTTAATCTGGGTGGTGGTTACTTAGTGGTTATTAAGGTATGTTATACCTTTAAAAAGTTTACTGAAGAAAACGGCAGCATTTACGGGGTTATGATTAGGTGGCTCTTACTTACTGTAGGACTAGGTAGTATTCAGATTCACAGAGGGGAAAAAAAGTCTAATTGTACATTGTTGTCTTTTGTTATTCATGACACAAGCGATACTGAAAACATTATGTGGATAACTTTGATAGATGTGTGATTTCCTAGCTAGAAAGGGGAACAGGAGTGAAGTTGCAGTGCCGCTTACAGCTCAAGTGGAGTTTAGGTCATGGGTGTGCTGTGCAGATACTCAGCAGGAATCCCCGGGCACGTCGGGTGGGGCTGGTGGGAGGACCCACCTGTCTCAGAGGATGAGCCCTCAGCTGGCTCGTCCCTCTCTCTGTGGAGGAAGAATTCAGAGCCGCAAGGTCCTACCTGGCTGTGTGGGTTCCTTTCCAGAAAAAGTCACTGGAGGGAGGGAGGTGCATGCGAGCTTAAGCGTTTCTGGGAGGGCCTTATTCCGGAGGCCGTGCTGATGGGTGTTTGCATTGGAGACCTCTAGCGTCTGTCCTGCCCCGTGTGCTCCGGGGAAGTGGCCACGGGTCGGACACGTGCCACGTGGTGATGGTGGGTCCTGCATGTGCCCAGAGCTCAGCTGTTGACCTGGGGGCCAAGGGTCGGTCAGGCCTCGGCTGGCGCCTCAGAGTCCTGCAGTTTCTGCCTCACTGTAGTTAGAAGTGAAGGCTGGACCAGAGGGGTTTCTGATTTGGGTAGGTGATCATTTGAGGACATGGTCATTGCTTCCCCTGGCGTAAGTCAGGGCATTGTTTTTCAAACACTGTGTATGTTTTTAATAGATTTAAAGTCAGCTGTTGATAAAGCACTTGGCTAGAGACAGACATTTGAAATTGGGAGTCCTGGACGAAACTTTGAGTCTTCTATCAGTCCATTTATTTCTGTCTTATATTGGTTGCACCAAAAATCACAGGTAGTTGCAACTGCTAACATGTTGCCAGTTTCAGCAGCTTACCTTGCATCCTCAGGATAATCCTTAGGTCACCAGTCTGGACATTTGAAAGAGAACTAGTAATGAGCTCTGTCCAAACTGCACCCTGAGTAATTCATCAATATTGATGGTACTGTCAGTAAACACACGCGGAGGCGCTCAACCGGATTCCAGCGCGCACCCCTCCGTGAGGGCTTTCCTTACAGGAGTGAGGGTGCGAGCGCCGAGGGCTGGGGCCTGGCGGGAGGGCGGCTCACAGTGCCCCGCTAGACTGGCCGTCCCCAGGGAAGCTGAGTCTGTGACCCTCGAGGCCCCCCACCCCCACCCCCCGCAGTACCCACGGACTCGGCCGGGAACGTTGGCACAGGGTCTCTGGCGAGTGCAGTTAGCAGAATGGACGGACGTGCTCTGGAACAGTCCCCTGGCCCACCTCCCACCGGCCATGGAGCCAAGGAAAGGCCACGCGCTGAGAGCTTCTGTTCATAAAACGTTCAGGAAGAGCCTGGCTAATCCTTGGTGTTGGAAGTAAAAGTAATGGCTGTCACGGGGAGGGGAGTGAGCAGGAGGGGCCTGAGGAGGCTTCTGGGCTTCACCTTCTAAGTGTCGCGGCTGTGCCCACACGTGTGTTCAATTTGTGGGATGTCACTGAGCTACACTTCATGGTTTGTGTACCTTTCCCATAGATGTTGCACTTCAGTGAAGAGGTTTTTAAAATGTTGATTTTTACTGTAACTATAGAGGAAACAGCTTTTTTATCTGAATTTTTAAGGGAAATACATAAACTCTGACACCAGTGTTGTGGTACATGCACACTCGTCTCCCCACTGACTGTCAGGCTTCCGAGAGCAGGTGTCGGGCAGCTGGTGACCACCGCGCAGGGGCACCCGCTGCCCCACCGCGCATGGTCTGGCCCGCACCATCTGAGCCCAGAGCTCCCCTTCCACACAAGAAGTTAGCCCGGCGGCCTGTGTTTAAAGTGTTAGAGTTTGAGGTTGTGTTTGGATTTGGTTCTTAATAAAATAAGCTTTACGGAGGCTTAATTTATGTTGAGTTGTGCCTCCTTTGACAAACGCATACCTTTGTGTCATCGCCACCCCTGCTCACCCCGGTCAGCTCTCCCCTACCACCCATCTGGTTTCAGTCACTGTAGGTTAGTTCTGCCTGCTGAGATTCCTGTAATTTCACATGAATAGAATCGGGATGTTGTCTTTTGCCTCTGGCTTTGCTCGGCACAGTGTTTTTGAGATTTCATCCGCCTTGTTTCATGTGTAAGTAGTTCCCTTTTTATTGGTAAGCGGTATCCACTGTACAGCTGTACTGCAGTTTACTAACCCATTCACTTTTTGATAGACATTTGTCTTTTTTCCAGTCCTTGGCTATAAAGAGTGAAGCACTGTGAACGTTTGCGTACAGATGTTTGTGGATGTATGTTTTGTTTCATTTAGGTCAGTTCCTAGGAGCAGCAGGCGTATGTTTAACTGTCAGAAAGCTGCCAGGCTGCTTTAACCATGGCCGTGCTGTAGGCACTCCCACCGCAGCGTCAGGGTCCCTGGGCCTCCACGCCCTCGCCAGCCCCTGGCGTTGCCATCCTGATGGCTTAAGCTTGCATTTTCTTTTTTTCTTTTTTAAATTTTGGCTGCGCTGGGTCTCTGTTGCAGCATGCCGGCTCTTCGTTGCGGGCTTCTCTCTAGTTGCAGCGTGCGGGTTTAGTTGCCCCGTGGCATGTGGGATCTTAGTTCCCCGACCAGGGATGGAACCCGCAGCCCCTGCATTGGAAGGCGGATTCTTAACCACTGTGCCACCAGGAAGCCCCCTAAACTTACATTTTCTTGGTGACTAATTATATTGAGCGTCTTTTCATGTGCCTGCTGGTCATTCCTCCTTTTGTGGATCAGTTAAAGTCTCTTGCCCATTTTTAATAAGGTTTGCTTATTATTGAGTTGTGTAGGTTCATTGTATATCTGGTACAAGTCAGTTGGCAGAAATCTTCATTGTGAATATTTTCTCCCACTTTTAACTTTGGAGGAGGCCACTTTGTCCTTGTTTTGTAGCATCGTCAGTCCTGTTCCTGGTATTTTCTGTGGACTGATTTGTCTCCAGTTCTTCTTTTCACCTTTGTGGTTTGATTGGTGTGTCACTGGTTGGTGATGATGCTTTAGTTCCTGCATATGACAGGGCCCGGTTGTGGACCAGGCTCGCCGGGGCTTGCACTGAAGCAGGAGGTCGGGTCTCAGTGCATGGCCCCAGTAGGATGACCTGGCGGCAGTCAGAAGAGACGCGTGAAGGTGGAGAGGCCCTTGACGGGCCCTGCTGAGGAGCAGGGTCTGTCCCCAGCGTAGGCCCCTCAGCGCCTGCAGGACCGGAGCCACACGCTAGACTTGGGACACTCACGTTACCGCACTGGGGGGTTTCCCCGCAAATTCTGCGGCAAAATTGAAGCATTTTATGAAACTTCGTTAGAAACCAGTAAGCGTTAGTAATTCAACTAATATTTAACTGTTTCTTTGTAAATTTGACTGACATTTACAAGTTTTAAGTGTAGTTTTCAAAAAGCCTCAGTTCATTATCAGAGAAAGTGTGCTTGAGATAGCGGGTGTGGGCAGCGGCACGGGAAGGAAGGACGGCGGGCAGGCTTGAGGCCCGTGGTGGAGCTGGCACCGGACAGCGGATGCTCGCACTCAGCTGGCGCCCAGCTCCGACGCAAGCAGTGCTGTGGCTCGAGAATCACCCTCTGTCTGTTCCTTTTCAGGTTGATCGGTTACTGGCAATCGCTGATTTTGGACCCCCGGATGAAAAAGACTTTGAGCAAAATGATTTCAGGTGATACGTGTGGGCATATGTTTTTGATTCGGGCAGACACCCAGGTGTGGACTTGCTGGTCTCCACAGCACCTGCACAGTCCTGCCTGTCCCCAGCCAGGTGTCGAGGGGCAGCGGGTCCTGCTTTGTGCGCTTGGCTCTTGCCCTGGGGCCCAGCCCGGTGTCGGCGTGCAACTGGTGAGCTACCCAGCACCTGGGCAAGGCTGTCAGGAGGGCCTTGGGGGTCCACACAGAAGTGCTGGGGCCTGGACTCTGAGTGCTGTCAGTAGCGGTTCATCCTCTCCACTCCCTTGGCACACTGCTGCCTGGCAGGCCCTGTTCTTGTACTTAGGGAACATCTGTGCACAGTAAATGTCAGGTTAGGCCTCTGAGAAGGTGACGTGAGGATTCGGAGGTGGGGGGAGCCCCATTCCAGGTGAGGGAGCAGCTGCACCACGTGTCTGGCCTGTGTTCCATAGATCAACTGTGTCAGCATCATATGGGTACCGTCAGGGCCTCGGGGTGGGGACCCCCAGCCAGCCTGCCAGGGGATGGGCTGCAGCACTCAGACCCCTGAGCTAGAGCATAGGCCCCAGGCGGCAGTGAGTCCCCGGGTTCCAGATCAGCAGTGAGTGGACGTGGGGAGAGGCGGGTGGGGAGCCCTTCCAGATCAGAGAGTTGGGGTAAGAGGCATGATGTGGCCAGATTTGGGTTTTGAAAAGATTGCTCTGGTTTTGCTCTCAGAATAGATTCTTCTCTTTTGGTTCATCAAGTAACCTGAGCAACAGATCTAAAGAACCCTCCCCCGTCCCCCCAATAATTCTGTTTAACTAGCCTAGTGTACTAGCCATGTTTAAGTGGGGAAAAAATGAAAACGCATTTAATGTCAGTGCACAATGGCTGCACCAGAAGTATGCTGGCCTGAGCCACACACGGGCTCCAAGAGTGCTGGCCGAGAGGTTCTGGACTGGAGAACGCCAGACCAAATCCCCCTTCTGTCCAGTTTCCACAATTTCCCTTAGAGAGGTGCTAGGACAGTGCATAAGCAAATGGCTGTAGGAAGTATTGTGCATGGTATGGATTTCTTCTCCCCTCCAGCACCCCCAAGGCCCTGGACATTACATCGCCGCGTGATACCCTGGGCCCTGCCGCACCCTCGAGTCTGTGTGGGATCGACCACGAGGCTCTCAACAAGCAGATCCTGGAGTACAAGAGGAGGAGAGAGAAAGGGCGTGGGAGCATGGGCCCAGCGTGGCTGGAGCCCACGGCTGAGCTGATGAGGAAGAGGAAGGCCAGGCCCCGCGTGGACGACGACCTCCCGCCCAAGGACTGCCTGTGGGAGACGGGGAGTGATGGGCCCCTGGACGGCGGGGCCCTTCCCGAGGAGCACACCCCAGGACGCAAGGGGGCTCCAGGGGCAGAGCAGGAACTAGAGGCAGAGAGAAAGGATCGCGGGTCCTGACCTGCTCCCGTGAGCACACAGAGACCCGTGCTGCTGGTGCCCCCCGGGATGCCCTTGTGCAGGTGCAGGCTGAGCTGTGCGGGTGTCATCTCTGAGTCCTTCAGACCTATTGCTGTGCTGCAGTGAGAGATGGGGCGAGGCTGTGGAGAGGGTGTGAAATCTCTTAGGTCGATGGCGTATGATCTGCCCTCCATATTTGGGGTTCCAGGCTTGCGTGTTTGCTTGCTCACTAGAGTTTGTCCACGGCCCCCAGATCCATACTTGTGGCACTTTCATGGTCATTCTCGGACATGGACAGACCAGTGGGATGCACATGTGGCCTGTGGTCACACAAGGCACTGCTCTGTCTGCTTTGTTCATCTCGGGCTGTGAACAGCCACCCTCTCTGATCGGGTTAGCGCCACGTTAGTGCCTTCTGACAGAGATTTCACTCATGGTGCCTAAGTGCAAGAGGCCGTGATGTGTCTCCTAGAGAAAGCACGTGTTAGATGAGCCTCGTTAGGAAATAAATAAATCATTTAATTCTGACACAGAAACGTTGTCCTGGGCTTGGGGCAGCTCCATTTCCCAACTATCATTAACCTTGAAACACTGAAATGATAAAGTTCAGATGATTGGAGAAAGGTACGCTACAAAGCTAAAGCAAGGAAACCTGTAACGTGGCTTTTCAGGGAGTGTAATTTCCCTTCTTGTAAACTGTTTCAGGAAGGAAAGCGTTGCCTTGCCTCTGCAGCAGTGGCAAGCCCCAAATGCCACTTTCCCTGTCGGCACCTGGGACCAGGTGTGATGCCCCAGCAGGGATATGGCACCAAGAAGCTCTGTCTTTGCCGGGACAGTGGCCCCCTCTGAAGGGCTGGCATCACGGGCCACCCTGTGGATGCTCCAGGCATGTTGCTGTTTGAGTGGTGCTTGTGGGATCCTGCCCCGGAAGGGTGCATGTAGCCTGTGTGTGGGCTGTCTGCATTAGGAGTGTGGGTTGCTTACACAGCCGCTTATGACCAGAGAAGAAATGTCCAGAGGGAGGATTGACCTGTGTTAAAATGTACACGGGATGTGTCCTGATCAGGTGTGGTAAGATGACAGAGTTGGAAACTGCTACCTTGAAAGAAGAGTTCTTGACTCACAGCTCCCGAGAGGAGGGGTGCACCACGCTGCACGGGGCCCACGAGGAGCGCCAGGGTCTGTCAGCAGGCCGAGGGTGAGGAGGAAGCGTGGCTGAACCCGTCTCGTGGCTCCTGGAGGACGGAGTGGGCCAGGTAGGGTGAGCACGTCTGGGCAGGCCTGGGGTCGGACAGCTTGGTCATTTCAGCAGGCTCCGGGCTCTAGGGGTGGCTTCCAGTTGTCCAGTCCCTGGCCCTGGGGTGATTTGGGGCAGAGGAGACACTGGCCAGGGAGGGCTCAGGCGTGGCTGGTTTGCGTGTGAGTGGTGCGCTCACGGGGAGCTAGCCAGCTTGTGGAGGGGTCTCTCCCCAGCCCACAGGCCCCCAGGATGTCAGAACATAACAGAAAATAAACACCGTGGTTAATACCCGACAGCACTGAGCAGTCTTCTCCACTGACTGCGTCTGAGCCTACACTGCAGAAAGTGCCCAGATCCCAAATTGCGAGGGGCAAGCATGGTGGCAGGCGATGAGTGCACCGGCCCTGTGAGTGCCAGAAGCCGGGACCGTAGGAGAGGCTGGTGCACGATGCCGCTTACCCTTCTTCCTGCCTGTGCCCCAGCCTAAGTTCTCTATGAAGTTAAGTGGCAGGAACAGGAGTTTTTTGCTCAGACCAGCATTTTTTGGTTTTGCTCCATACTCTTACAGGAGGGAGTTAACAGTGGTTTGTAAGGGTACGAGAGGGGCCAGGAATCAGACAGACGGTGTAAAAGGAAGGAGCCTGGAACGTGACCCTGGATGTCCTCCACAGGCCCTGGAATGCCGGTGCTGGGACGGCTGATCCCTGACAGCCCTGCACCTGCCCCAGGCACCTCACAAGTGCAGATGCCGTCTAATAGCTGCAGGCACGCTGCACATTTGATGTGAAAAGAGACAAAACTGAATACAGGACGCACCCAGCTCACCTTTCGTTTCATTCAAAGGGCATAGAACTTTGCTTCCTCAGAGCACATGGAAGGAGCTCCCAGGCTGCTGGACACGTGGAGCTGGGGAGTGGTCGCTCAGAGATCCGGGGAAGCTCCGTGCCCTTCCCGGTCCCTCGCCCTGTGCACCTCTTCCATCTGGCTGTTCCCGGGTTACATCCTTTCATAGTAAACCAGTGACCTGCAGGTGGAGCTCATTAGCAACCAGATGTCCTACAACTTAAACTTACTGAAGACAGAACAAAGGGACTCTGACTATGGATATCTTAGAAAGGGCCATCTGAGCAGCCAAAGAACAAAGCTGAAGATGAGCGAATATTAAGCATGTAAAAACAGCCAATAGGAAAGAAAAACTGACAGTCTTCCAGGGGAGCACTGCCCACGAAAGTTACTTTTAGTCTTGAAAAACTTCTTGTTCTTCAAAAGGGTTTTTCTACCTTGAGTTTTCCTCTGATGTCTTGGCCTTCCAAGTCCTATCAGTAAAGTTCAGAATACCTAAAATTTTCTTACGGCATCTTCTGTTCAAGAGTTTGTTATACGTATAGTTTTCTGTTGTTTTTTTTTTTAATAAAAAGTAAGTAGTTTTCATCATATGTTTTAAAAAGCATATTCAAGTCATCACCATCAAAACTGTGACGTATCTAAGCTTTAGAGTAAAAGATGGGGAAAGCCTGAGCAAGTGAACTGCCCCATCGTCTGCCTGCCTGTGGGCTCAACACCAGCCTGTTGAGAGGTGTGGACACCCGTATCCGAAGGTCGCGTTTCAGAATTTGCTCAACGCTTAATTGAAGGTTATCAGAGCTATGTAGAATGGAACACTGGAAAGAATAATGCGTCACGTGACAAAGTAGAGCTCCAATTTGCCTTTTAAAGACAGTTCGAGATGAAAAACCAAAATCTATCAGATGAAATTTGACAGGAATACACACAAACTCCTATGTTTGAGATTTAAAATGTTAATAATCTACAGGATTGTGGGTTAGGTGAAAAGGGTCTGGCGGTCCCACTGAGTTCTGGCTGAGCTGAGGCGGGCGCGCTGCTGAGGCTGTGGATGGAAGCTGCGGCTTGGCTGGGGGTGGCCGTCACTCTGGCACCGGACCCTGGAGCCGAGTTTAAACAGGACTTCGATGGTAGGGGATGATGCCCTGGGAAGGGTTGGCTAAGCCTGTTGTGAGACACGCAGGGGAAGCTGCAAGGTTATTCCGTGGTAGAGGAGAGCTGAGACCAAGACCGGCAGCAGCAGCCGAGGAGGAGGCCTGAGCTCCCTGCCTGGGGCACCTGCAGGTCAGCTTTGAATCTGCATTTTTACCTTGAGATGTTACCTCTGTTAGAGGCAAAGGCTCCTTGCTAAGTGTTTGACTCACATTCACCCCTCTTTTCCCCAGCCCCCCACTTGTCACCCGCCTGCAGGCTTGCTTCTGTCCAGGACCCCTCAGCACAAGAGGCCACTCAAGCCACAGCCCTGTGGGCAGGGTCCACGCTTGCGCACAGCCTCCCCTCCCGGTGCCTCACTGCGCTTGCTCCTGCAGCTGCATCAGGGCTCACGTTCGTCCCACTGCTCCCGCCTCTCCTGGTGAAGAGCGCACTTGCCCATAACCCAGTCCCCAAGGCCCTGAAATGTGAGCGTCAGCCTCTCGGGGAGAGCCACGGTCCTCGAGACCTGCTAGGCAAGACTGAAGCACGTGTCGATCCGCCAGCAGTGGACTGCTGTTGAGGTTTGCCCCAAGGTTGAAGGCAGACGTTCTTGCTGCTCAGAGGAAGGAGGAGACAAGCAGCAAACGCAGGAGTGGCTTTGAGGCTCTTTCTCACCCTGTGCCTGAGAAAAGCAGAGAAGAAACAGATGTGGAGCCAAGAAACCAGACAGACATTGGGCATTAGGATCACTGGAAAAAATCCGGGTTTGAGGGTGAGTGGGAGAAGCAGAAAGAAGACAAGACACGATTCTCTGCATACAAGGAGGGTGGAGCCCCGAGTCATCCAGGTCCGACAGGCAGAAGAGAAGGGCTTTTCAGCCATTTGACTCTTAAACCTGCTGCCCTGGGTTCAGTGCTTGGATCTGACACTTGGTGGCTGAGTGGCCTCTGCTCCGTTTTCTCCGTGGTCGGGATACTGGTAGCATCTGCCTCAGAGGTCACTGGGAGGACTGCCTGGGTGGTACGTGTGGCAGCACTTAGCAGAGCCTGGCACATGGTATGTGCTCCACGAGTCCCAGTTCTTGATGCTGCCTTCCTAGGGCTTTGGTTTCAGTGACAAGTAAAGGGACTGGGGGGGCAGTTGGCTCTGTCATGTCCTTTGGTGGAGATGCACACAGTCTACCTCTTGAGGATGTGCAGAGCAGGACTGTAGGTGCCCCTGGCTGGAGCTGGCTGGGCCTCTGCAGGGTGGGCCCACAGACGTGACTGAATTGTACACGTGGCCAGGTTTTCATGTCTTTGGGACATGAAGATGAAAGGAGGAGATCAAAGTCTGCCTGTTAGAAGTGAAATTTGTTGATCAGAACCCAGAGCACCAAGGATACACCTGAAGAGCCTTATTTATGCAAACATCTCTGCAACCCCAAAATCCTGTTGGGAAAGCAGAAGCACAAACAGCCTTCTCTCTCAGGTTTTGTCTCTGGAACATGAGTACCCTGTGTGGCTCTTCTGCATTAATTTGAATACCATCCAGCACTAGACTTGAGTAAAACCCGAACAGGAAGCTGAATGTTGACAAGTTGTTTTCATTCTGGAAAGTGAAGCTTAGTGTGATCCTCAGGCGTGGACTCCTTATAACCTCCTATGTTGAGATTCCCGAGCTGCGGCCACAGTCCACCTGGTTAAGCCGGTCGTGGGGTCTCAGGAGCCCCCTCGGAGGAGATGGGACTCAGACATCCGGGATAAACAGTGTGGAGGAGATGAAAAGATGCAACAAAGCATCACACAGTCCAAGGCCAGTGGTCAACAAAGACCCATCAGGTCCCGTTAAGGGCTTCTTTGTTTTGTTTCCAAACCTCCCTCCCCAGCTTGGCTCGTTTGCAGGCCTCAAGCTCCACGTGCTTGGATACATTGCCTTGTCTTTCTGGATGCCTCCTGGGCGTTTCTGATGCTCCTGTCTTGCCAGGCCGAGACCAGAACCCACACTCATGCCCTCAGAGGCTGAAGAGATGACGTCTCAGTTTTGCATGAAAATTCATGGCGCTGCAGTAGCATTCACGTTGAAGAAACATGTCTTCTGCTTGCATTGGGAGGAACCCCTGCTTTGCAGTGGTAACAGCACCAAACTGGCCAAGTCTAGCAGGGTGGCAGCAGAATTCCAGCTTTCCTAGATCTCGGGGCACCTTCCCTTTTTAATCCTCCCCCTCCAACACACACACTCTCAGTGCAGTGTCTTAGTGCAAGAGTCTTGGTAGCCTTCCCTGCCACCAGGCCTTGGTTTCTGAAACTCTGAATCTTGGTGCGACGAGGGTTGGAGGCAGGGTGGAGGGAATCATGCTTCTTTCCCTTCTAGAACAGGAACTATGCAGATTGGCCCATCTTCCAGATTTCGGCCATGCAAGGTGTCAGGTGTGAATTCTCTGTCCCCCAGGTGCAGAGGGCAGATGGAAGGTACTGTCACATTCCCCTGGGGGTGGGTGCTTGGGTGCCCAAGGACTCACCTCTAGAAACATCCAAGCAGCAGCTTCTTTCCCTGAGAAAACTTAAGCTCTGTCTAACCAGGCACTTCGCTGGACATGCTGTGTGGGAAGCAGTTCTGACTCAGCCTTTCACCGTCTCCCCTTACCCTCCGTGAAGTGCACACAGGTAATCAGACCACTGTTAAGAGAACTCCCTTCCCTTCACAGCTCTGAGGAATCTTTGGTGGAAGACGGATGTGGGACGTCTCATTGTGCCACATAATCCAAGATGACATGCAGTCACTATACAACTACTGCGGAGATCAGAATCCAAGTGTTCCTGGTAAATGTGGAAGCAATCTAATTTACATCTATTTTAAAAAAATAGGTTTTCAGTAACTGAAGGAAAAAAATGTAGCCTACAATATATTTTATTTAGCTCTGGACAACGGTTCCCAGTTTTATAGAATGCAGGTCCCTGCAACACTGTTTTCTGTACGTATTTTATGTTATAGCATAGCAGCTCTCAACATGGAGCATGACATTACTAGGTACAGCTTTTTAAAGTAAGCTGTTCTGGGAAGAATGTGTATAGAAGGAACTCTCAAGTGTCCAATAAAGCCTCTTCACTCAGCCCCAAACATAAAATTCCCCTCTGTGCCTCCACTGCATGCAGATGGCGCATGCACTGGCTTTGGAAACGTGCTTGATGCAGGTTCTGCAAAAATTAGTGAAATGCAATGGGGAGAGATGCCCCTGAAGCTGGCAAACATTCGGTGTGGGGTGGGGGCTGGTGGGCGGGTGCTGAGCCACAGCAGAAGAGCAGCCAGCTGTGTTCATACCGTGACCAGCATGATGGTGGCATCTGTGTTGCGTAGGCTGGTCCTTCCATCTGGATAAGTGGAATTCCTGATGTCAGTCCCTGCTCAGGCCCACGACTTGCAACTTGGCTTGTGGGCTGGATGGCTGCATCACACACTATTGGGATCAAGAAGCCCCATCTGGCTCCCATGCTCAACTACTGGATCTTCAAAGCAGGTTTCATCAGAGATATATTAATCTTGGTCACAAAGCCAAGAATGATTGTGTGTGAGTGTATTTTAGTGACCAGAAGAGGAAAGGTGGAGAAAGAACCATTGAGAAATGACAAAAGATTCATTGCAAAATCTTGCCTGAATTCTATCTGTGTAACTCTTAGAGGGTGGCAGTGTAGTACATATAACAGAGCACTGTATCCTAACTTTTCCCCCCCAAAATGGAGAGGCAGGAACGCTTCCCACCTTACTCTAGAAGGCCAGTATAACCCCAATACCAAAGCCAGACAAAGACACTACAAAGTAAGAAAAGTAAAGACCAATATCCTTTGGACATTGATGTAAAAATCCTCAACAAAATACTAGCAAACAGGTTTCAGCAGCATGTTGAAAGGATTAGGGCTTCCCTGGTGGCACAGTGGTTAAGAATCCGCCTACCAATGCAGGGGACATGGGTTCGTGCCCTGGTCCGGGAAGTTACCACATGCCACGGAGCAACTAAGCCTGTGTGCCACAACTACTGAGCCTGCATTCTAGAGCCCACTGTCCACAACTACTGAGCCCGTGTGCCACAACTGCTGAAGCCCATGTGCCTAGAGCCCATGCTCCACAACAAGAGAAGACACTGCAATGAGAAGCCTGTGCACTGCAACCAAGAGTAGCCCCCACTCGCCTCAACTAGAGAAAGCCCACATGCAGCAGTGAAGACCCAATGCAGCCAAAAGTAATAAATTTTAAAACTTTAAAAAACTAGCCTTAAAAAAAAAGGGTTATACACCATAACCAAGTGGGATATATTCCTGGAATGCAAAGTTCGACACAGGAAAGTCAATGTTACATGCCACATCAACAAAATGATAGGAAAAACCACATGATCATCTCAAATCATGCAGGAAAAAACGAGACGAAATTCAACACCCTTTCATGAAAAAACACTCAACAAAATAGGAATAGGAGACCTTAATATTTATAATATCTGTATATGAGAAACCCACAGCAAACATAATAATGGTGAAAGACTGAATCCTTTTCCTCTAAGGTCAGGAACAAGACAAAGATGTGTGCCTGCTTTCACCATTTCTATTCAACATAGTACTGAAAGTTCCAGCCAGAGCAAGTAGGTAAGAAAAAGGAAAGGCCTCAAATTAGAAAGGAAAAAGGAAACTCATCTGTGTGCAGATGAATGGCCTTATGTGTAGAATATCGTAAAGACACCACATACAAAAAGCTGTTAGATCCAACAAATGAATTCTACAAAGTAGCAGGATTAGAAGTCAACACACAAAAAGCAGTTGCATTTCCATACATGAGGAATGAATGATCTGAAAACATTACAGAGAATTCCCTGGCAGTCTAGTGGTTAGGACTCAGCGCTTTCACTGCCAGGGCCTGGGTTCAATCCCTGGTTGGGGAATGAAGATCCCACAAGCTGTGTGGTGCAGCCAAAAAAACAAACAACCCCCCCCACCATATTACAATAATAATTACATTTACAATAGCACCAAAAAGAATAGAATACTTAGGAAATAACCAAGAAGGAGAAAGACTTGTACAATGAAAACTACAAGACGTTCTGAAAGAAAGAAGAGAAATCAGTGGAAACCTCCTGTGTTCACTAATTGGAAGACTTACCATTAAAACACCAATATTACTCAAAAGTGTTCTGCAGGCTCAGTGCAATCCCGATCAAAATCCTGATGATTTTTTCTCAGAAATTGTAAAACTTATACTAAATTTCATAAGGAATCTCAAGGGATCCTGATAGTCGACACAATCCTGCAAAAGAACAAAACTGGATGATTTTCGGTTCCCAGTTTCAAAACTTACTGCAAAAACTAGTCGAAACAGGGTGCTACTGGCTTAAAGACAGACATATAGACCAATGGAATAGAATAGAGAGCCCAGAAGTGAACCCTCACGTATATGGCCAGATGATTTTTGTTTTTTAATATTTTACTTTTTATTTATTTATGGCTGCATTGAGTCTTAGTTGCAGCACACAGGATCTTCGTTGCGGCACACAAGCTTCTCTCTAGTTGTGGTGGGTGGGCTCAGTAGTTGTGGTGCACGGGATTAGTTGCGCTGTGGCATGTGGGATCTTAGTTCCCTGATCAGGGATCGAAGCCATGTGCCATGCATTGGAAGGCGGATTCTTAACCACCGGACCACCAGGAAAGTCCCTGGCCAGATGATTTTTGACAAAGGTGCCAAGATCATTCAATGGGGAAAGGAGAGTCTTCTCAGTAAATGATGCTGGGAAACCTAGATATCCACATGCAGAAGTATGAAGTTGGGTCTTTACCTAACACCAAATACAAAAATTGACTTAAAATGTATCAAAGACTTAAATGTAAGGCTTAACAGTATAGGGAGTAACCTGGCAGTCCAGTGGTTAGGACTCCATGCTCTCACTGCCGAGGGCACAGGTTCGACCCCTGGTTGGGGAACTAAGATCCCAGAAGCCGTGCAATGCAGCAAAACAAACAAAACCCACTATAAAACTCTTCAAAGAAAACATAGGACTAAAGCTTCAGAACATTGAATTTGGCAATGATTTCTTGGACGTGTCACAAAATGCACAGGAAACAAAAGAAAAAATAGGAACTTCCCTGGTGGTCCAGTGGCAGGGGTTAAGACTCCATGCTTCCAGGCTTCCCTGGTGGTGCAGTGGTTAAGAATCTGCCTGCCAATGCAGGGGACACGGGTTCGAGCTCTGGTCCGGGAAGATCCCACATGCCGCAGAGCAACCAAGCCCGTGCACCACAACTAGTGAGCCCACGAGCCACAACTACTGAGCTCACACGCCTAGAGCCCATGCTCTGCAACAAGAGAAGCCAACGCAATGAGAAGCCCGCACACCACAATGAAGAGTAGCCCCCACTTGCCACAACTGGAGAAAGCCCGTGCATAGCAACGAAGACCCAACGCAGCCAAATAATAATAATGAAAAGAAATTCATGAATCCTGATTGGTTCATAGATTTAACAAAAAAAAAAAAGACTCCACGCTTCCACTGCAGGGGGTGTGGGTTTAGTCCCTGGCCGGGGAACTAGGATCCTGCATGCTGCATGGTGTGGCCAAAAAGAAAAAGAAAAATTAGACAAATTGGACTTCATGAAAATCTTAAAATTTTGTGCAGAGCCAGTATCAGTAAAATAAAAAGGCAGTCCACAGAATGGGAGATAATATTTGCAAATCATATATCTGATAAGGAATTAATATCTAGAATATATTAAAAATGACTACAACTCAATGACAAGGACAACAAAACAATTCAAAAACAAAGGACTTGAATAGAAATCTCTCCAGAGAAGATGTACAAATGACCAAAAACCTTATGAAAAGATGCTCAATATCACTAATCATTAGGGAAATGCAAATCAAAACTACAAGATACCAACTCACAACCATTAGGATGGCTACTATTTTAAAAAATAACAGAAAATTACAAGTGTTTTCGGGAATGTGGAGAAATTTGAACCCTTGTGCACTGTTGCTGGGAATGTAAAATTGTATAGCCACTGGAAAACAGTATGGCTGTTCCTCAAAAAATTAAAAATGGAACTGCCAAATGATACAGCAATTCCGCTCTTGGGTATACACCCCAAAGAATGGGTAAACAAAATGTGGTATGTCCATACAATGGAATATCATTCAGCCTTAAAAAGGCAGGAAACTTTGCAATATGCTACAACATTGATGAGCCTTGAGGACATTATGCTAAGTGAAATAAGCCAGTGACAAAAACCCAAATTACTGTATGATTCCACTTACATGCAGTACGAGTGCTCAAAAATCATAGAGACAGTCAGTAGAGTAGTGGTTGCCGGGAGCTGAGGGGAGAGGGGATAGGCAGTTAGTTTTTAATTCTTATAGAATTTCAGCTTTACAAGATGAAAAGAGTTATGGAGATGGATGGCGGTGATGGTTGCACCCCAATATGAATATTTCATACCACTGAACTGTACACTTAAAAATAGTTAGGATGGTATATTTTGTTTCGTATATTTTACCACAATAAAAAGTTTGGGAAAATGTGTGCAAATAGCTGACATACAAAGATTCAAGAAAGACAAAATTTTATCTTATTTATACTAGTAACACCTGTGAAAAGTATCCATAGGCCTGTGATCCCTTATCTGAAATCCTTACGGCCGGAGGCAGCGCACTCTGTCAAAAACATTAGTATTTATGCAGTTAAGCATTTAAGTCTCCACACTAAGTAGTTTAAGTAGAGGAAGGCCCTTGGGAGAAAGGAGGTAATGGTAGTCGTAGCAGCTGACATTCACCACACGCTGACCGAGGGCAGTCTCGGGTGTTCCTTAACAACAACCGGAGGATGCAGGTGCTGGCAACCCCACATGACAGAGGAAGCTCTTTAGCTCTGGGCGCTCCAGTAACTCGTAGCAGTAACTGCTAGTAACTGGCAGGTCTGGACTGTCTACCAGTTTGACCAAAGTCCCACTGTTCCTGGTGGGCTTCTTGGGGTCGAAGCATCACAGCATGTGGGGGTAATGGGGTCCCCCCTCCTCCTTGCTAACCAAAATCCTACTGGGGCAGCATGTGTTCCCTGCTCTTCGTGCCAGCACTGGGTTTAGAAATGGACACTCGGCCGATGAGAAGTGGGGGCCAGAGGACACCGCCCCTTTTTCTGCCTCTGGACGCCGTGGCTGAGGTGTGCTGGGCAGACGTGACGCAGCACAGAGAACCATGGCCTGGGCATCTCTGCCCCTTTCTCTCGTTAGTGAGATGAGGAGTAGCTGTACTGTTAAAGCACATTCACTTGTCCTGTCAATTGCGTCCAGACGTACCCTGACAGATGTAATCCCTGAGAATTCCCCAACTGAAATCCAGATGCTGCACGGAGGGGGATAGGCTAACTCACTACTGGCCATGAACACCTCAGTGGTGATGAGTTTATCAGACACAACCTACCACGTTTGAGAGCAGAAGCCTATGGTGCCAAGGAGGGTAACAATAGAGCGCTTTCGGCATCCGCGGAGGCAGACTCCATTATCGCCTTTATTTATAGATGAGGGCAGAGGCTACGTAACCAGCCCAAGGCCGCAGAGCCAGAGGCAGCCTGCCGTCCTGACCTCCGCTGCGCACCCTCATCGGTGGGCGGGGAGAGGGCGCTCTGATGCCACCTTTAGTAGGGAAGCGTGCATCCCTGGACACACCTAAGATGGGCAGGCTATTTTCTTGCTACCAAAGATATTGTTGCCTTCGTTTTGTCTCTGGGGCCCTTTCCAGCGTGTGACAGGACTGGTGTGTCCCGGGGCGGTGAGGCCGGCACACTGGAGAAATCCAGGGACGGGAAAAGGCAAAGGGGGGGTCGGTGTGGAGAGCGGGACAGACAGGCACGGGCTTGCAAGCTCAGTCCTCATCTTACAAACAGGGAAACAGGTCCAGGCAGAGGTGAAATGCTGCGCTGGAGGAGCTGACCAGTGTCTGGATCAGAGCCGGGCTCCTACTAGCGAGTGCTTAGTGTCTCCAAAAGGGCAGCAGTGGGCACGTCTCCGAGATACTGTCCTAGATCTTGCTGTTCGCAGAGTGAACCCAGTTAGAGATGCAGAACCTCGCTCCCTGTCCTGCGAGACAGTCCACACCTGGGGGTTTCCCGAGCCCCCCGGATACCTCAGTCCACAGTAAGCACGAGAGGCTGGGAAGTGCTGATCTAGTGAAGTCCTCAAACTAGCTTTGTGAGCACATCCGTGAACCCATTCTCTGCAAACACCTCTCGCTGCGAACGCGAGTCTACGCGTTTCAGCCTGAGAAACTATTGTATCAGCGCCTGTTATTTTGTTAGATAGGTCAGCGGTTCTCAAGCTTCAGTGTACACCCCTGGGGCGCTGGTAAGATCAGACGCAGGCCAACGCTAGCCCTCCGGATTCGCAGGCCTGAGGCCCGAGCACCTGAACTTCTGTCGAGCTCCCTGGAGATACGCATGCTGCCGGCCCAGGAAGTACACTCTGCAAACCACCGAGGCATGTCCAGGAGAACTCCTCCCAGGAGGTAGCACCACTCGCCGTTCCCCGCTGCACCACGGGGGCTGCGCGCGGACCGGCTGCACGCGTGGACCGGAGTTCTCATGGGCAACACTGGCCGTCTCGGGGCCGCCAGCGCAGCGCGGGCCGCCGCGGAGTGACCGAGACACACCTGCGTCCGGACCCGGGCTCAGGGCTTGGAGACCTGGGCGAGCCTCTTCCCCTTGCGAACCTCCGTCTCTCGTCTGGGTCGGGGGACAAGGCCCCCAGCCTCCGGCCAGCGATACCGGCCCGGCAGAGGTAGCGGGTAGGAGTTGGCGCCGCGTCTGCGCCGCCCTGAACCGCAGCCCCGGCTCAGGACGGGCCCCTGAGCGCGCACAGGTGTATTATCTTTGGGCCTCATCCCCGGCCCCCTCCCGCCGCCCCGCCCCTCCCGCCGCCCCGCCCCCCCCCCCCCCCCCGCCCCCCCCCGCCGCCCCGCCCCCAGCCCCTGGTTATAGTCCGGGGCCCCGACCGCCTCCCGCACCTTTCCGTCCTTGGCTCCTGCGCCGAGAGCAGGACCCGCGCCCCGCCCGCCCAGGCTGCGCCCATGCACGTGCGTGGGTCCTGCGCACCGAGGCTGCCCGCCTAGCTGACCCGGCTCCGCGGCTCTCCGCCCGGCTCTCAGGAGGGTGGTCTTCCATCGGCCCGGCAGCCGTTCACCTCTCCCGCGCCCCGGGCCGGGGTCGCCTGCAACGGTGGAAGTAAGGGCGGGAACCCTGAAGCCTCGCCTTCTCCGAGGTCTGAGGAGGAAACTACTCGAGCCGCCGAGCCAAGTGGACGACCTTCGCTCCGGGCCCCTCGTCCCGGCCCTTTTCACCTGCAGGCGGACCTGGGAGCTCGCGCAGGTGCGGCGCGGGGTGGGTCCGGGACACGGCGCGTGCGGGGCTCAGTGGCAGTGGCAGGGCGCTGCGGGCCGGCGCAGCCTTCCCCCAGGCCGAGCGGGAGCAGCTGCCGGCCCCGCCCGATGCCCCGGACACGTGGCGCCGGCGACCCCGGGCTGTCCCCCTCCCCTGACCGCGGGCAGGCAACTCCGAGGGCGACGTGCTCTGGCCGCGCGGGTGCCGGCGGAGACGCGGGTCTCCAGCTGTTGCAAGTACCGCCCACCTCCTTTGAGCCGGGGAGCGGACCTTCTCTTTAGCCTGGATTGGGGCGGGGGACGGCGGGGTGAGGGGCGGGGTTGGGAAGAGGAGTCTCTGACCCTGGGCCGTGGGGCAGCCGGCGGGGAGCCTGCTCCCAGAGTTTGCTGCCCGCGAGGTCGCAGATCCCGCCCAGGCCGGTCGGCTTCGGCGGCTCTAGGTGGGAGAACCGCTAAATGTTCTTCGCAGGCTTGTAAAGCAGAACGTGGAAGCAAGGTCGAGGGGAAAAGACGTTAGTCCCTTGTTTAAAAGAAAATCTAGCAGATGGTTTTCTCCTGTGTTTTGTGAAAGTCAGCAGGTAAAGGGGGCGGGGACCGGACCACCTGCTAGAAACCCCTCAAGTGTGAAGCCCGGTCTCTGGTGCTCTCGCCAGATTCCTGAGCGACTTTGAAGGGACTGGATCATTCGTCCTGGGAAGGAATGCGCCAAAGGACGGGGTAGTGTGGTCTTTTCTGAGCAGACGATTATAAGCAAAACATCCATTTGCGTTTTCTTGGTCTGAGAGCCAAAACCCAGGAGCCCTCTGCTCAGCTGTCCTTGTGAATCCCACGAAATGGATTGCTGGATCTTATGGTAGTTCTATTTTTAATTTTTAAAAGAACTTCCAGAGAGGCTGCACCAATTTACATTCCCACCAGCAGTGCATGGGGATTCCCCTTTCTCCACACCCTCACCAACATTTGTTATTTGTTGTCTTTTTGATAATAGCCATTCTTCTAACAGGTGTGAGGTGACATCTCGTAGTTTTAGTTTGCATTCCCCTGATGATTAGATGTTGAGCATCTTTTCATGTGTCTGTTGGCCATCTGTATGTCTTCTTTGGAAAAATGTCTATTCAGGTCCTCTGCCCGTTTTTTAATTGGGTGGCTTGTTGTTTTGGTGGGGGGAGACCAGGGAGGGGCCCTGGTGAGCGTCTGTCTTGGACTAGAAAGGGGCGCGGGAGGCCCAGGGACTCCTGTTGGCAGCGGCTGTGCCCCCCCGTTCTGAGTCTGAGGGACTTTGGGAGGCTGGGGCCCTGGAGGCCCCTCTAAAGGCTGGAAGCAGGCGCTGTCGCAGGACATCAAAACAGGACTGCACTGCCCGCTGGTCCTCACCCTCCTGCAGCTGCCGCTGGGGGCGCAGCTGTCCCCCAGGACGGCCAAGAGCTAGTGCAAACCCAAACTGTCTACAGGGCAGACGACGTAGGTTCCTGTTTATGATTTTTGAGCATTAGCAGTGTAGCAGGGCAAAGCCAGACGCAAATTTTACTTCTAATTTTATAATTTGGAGTTAGATAAAGGACAGTAAAACCCCAAAGGAGAAGGATGGGAGAAGATCACTAAGGAAGAAAAAAGAAGTGAATAGACGACACATATAAAAGTTACACTACGTTGTGCAGACAAGCTTCTGTGTGACGTGCGACGCTGGAGACGGGGGAGACTGCTTTTATCTTAAAGCCTAACTTTTAAGCTTTGTGCCTGTTTGAAGAATGGTGAGCATTCTGCTTTTATAGGAAAAGGAGTAAAATTTATTAAAACATGACAATTATGATAAAGGAGAAATTCTGAATTAGGTATCGTACTGTTTTGTTTTCTATATAAAATATATAGTTTGAATTTTTGTAAATGTCTACTTTTAAAGCTTCCTTCACCGCATTCCATTTCATCTGCACCTGCCAGGGTGCTCGGCAGAGTAGGTGTGACTGTATGTATGTTGCCTGCAGAGCCATCCTCTTAGCTGAGTGATTTCAAGTGAGTTCTCAAAGTGAGCCTCACTGACATTTTATTTTAAAATGCAGTCATAAAATTTTCCTCTAAACAATTCAGAAATTATTTTTTCCATGGCTTTTTGAAAGAAAGTGTGTTCTGGTATGTAAATGAACAAGAATCACCTCCATTTCCAGCTGGTTGGGACCAACACTTTATGAAAGAAAAGAAAGGCTGTGACAAAGGCAGGAGTGGAGAGGTGTGTCCGGCAGTAAAAGCTGTTTCAATCACAATGGGGAGAACGCGGAGGAATGACTTGGCAGACAAGTCCCAGTGTCATTAAGTGGTGTCTCTGAACTTGAACAAAACCTAGAAAGTGAACCTAAATTAGATATGGAGGGAGAAGATGACCAAAAACGAGGTTTAGAAGACCTCAGTGTTTGGGTAGTTCTCTGCTCAACTCCCGCGCCTCATGGGGGGTTTGCACTCCACCTGCCGTGCGGGCTCCGTTCCGGTGTCGGAGGTGATTATGACACCTGTGGCAGTCGTGCAGGAAAATGGGAAGGACCAGGAGCGTGCAGTCCGGTGGCCTGTCTCTGCACACAGTTGGGGGTGTGAATTCAGTCACCTCCTTCGTCTCTCTGAGTTGCAGTTGCCTCACCTGTAAAATGAGACAATAACATCTCTGTGATTTTTGAGAATTAAGTATTAATTCTCCTTTCCCTTTGCTACCTTTTATGATAACTGTGTGTTTGTATTTTAGTTTGGGAATAAGTGTGTGTAAACCAATTTTTAAATGATGACTTTTTCCCCCTAAAAATACTTGCATTCCTCTTCTTTTTTTTTTTTTTTTTTTTTTTTGTTTGCGGGGCCCTCACTGTTGTGGGCTCTCCCGTTGCGGAGCCCAGGCTCCGGACACGCAGGCTCAGCGGCCATGGCTCACGGGCCCAGCCGCTCCGCGGCATGTGGGATCCTCCCGGACCGGGGCACGAACCCGCGTCCCCTGCATCGGCAGGCGGACTCTCGACCACTGCGCCACCAGGGAAGCCCTCCTCTTCTTTTTTAAGATTTTTTTATTTGGCTGTGCTGGGTCTTCATTGTGACATGCGGGCTCTCTAGTTTTGGCGCTCGGGCTTAGTTGACCCGCAGCATGTGGGATCTTAGGTCCCCGACCAGGGATCGAACCCACATGCCCTACGTTGGAAGGCGGGTTCTTAACCACTGGACCACCAGGGAAGTCCCACTTGTATCCCTCTTCTAATAAAAACTTAAAAATACCACTGGGAGGCCAGAAGTTCCCAATGTTTTGCTATTTCTCCATTATGGCGGGATGAATCTGATTAAAACAGCTCGTGAGACTTAATTCTGGGGAACCTGAGAAGCAGAAGGAAATGACTGGAGGAAAGACTGGAAACACGAAAGGAAATGGTGAAGCGAGGAGGGGCTCGGGATGCAGCCACTCTGCTCTGTTAACAGTCTACTCTGTGGTGGGACATTGTTGGCTGTGTTCTCTTCCATCAAAGGGGCAGAGGGTCGTGCTCTGCAGAGCACCACAGGGGCACATACAGTTGATTCTTATGATCTGAGGTCCTTACGCACAAAAAGCCACTGTGAACCCTGAAGCCTGGCTCCTCGGGAATTACCCGGGCAGCTTCCCCCAGGCCTCTGGTCACAGCATTCTCCTCACCCGACCAACAGAACGTTGCTTTGTGTGTGCTTTTGCTTAAAGATGCCCTTCCTCTACATATTGTTGATGCATTAACGTTGACCTTGTGGCCAGCAGCGCCTGATTCAGCCTCAATGCAGCTCATCTAACACTGCGTTTTCTCCTCCTGGGCTCAGGAACCCTGAAAACACAAAGAAAAGGCACCAAAATGCAAAAAAAGTGTCACTAAATGGACCACAAAAGAATATGTGTACCTGTGAGCTGAAACAGGAAGGCGGAGTGTGGCCTGTGCCGCGTCAGCTAAGTCAGGGTGTCCAGAGCACGCGGCGGATACTCAGAAATCAGCCTTGTAGTCAAAGGCTGCGAGGCTCCCAGGAGGAACCAGAGAGGGTGCCGCTCTCGAGATGCTGGCTGGGTGGCCCAGGAAGGATGTGCACTTCATACCTCACTGGTAGAAAGCTTGCTTAGTAACAGTAAGTTTTTACTTTTTTTTTCCTTTTTTTTTTTTGGCCGCGTCACGTGGCTTGTGGGATCTTAGTTCCCCAAGCAGGGATTGAACCTGGGCCCTGGCAGTGAAAGCGCCGAGCCCTAACCAGTGGACCGCCAGGGAATTCCCCTTTACTTTCTATTTGAAAGCAGAATAAACCCAGCAAAGTAAGGCTTCAAGGAGCGAGAGTGACTGCGTTCTTCTCTAAATTCGCTTCTTCTCTTGACCTTGAGCCTGCCCTAGGCTTTCTAGGGCCTCTGCCCCACACCCTCCAGCGTATTTCAGCTCTGGTCTGTGGTGCACGTGTGAGCTGCGGCCTCCACACCTCTGTGCTGTGAAGGTCCCCACTTAGCTTCTCCTATCTAAGCCATCACTGCTGTTTTCCGAAACACCAGACAGCTTTGGAAACTTTCTCCTCCTCCTCTTCTCTGAATGACGCTGTACTTCCTCTTTTTTTTTTTTTTTAAATTGGAATATAGTTGATTTACAATGTTGTATTAGTTTCAGGTGTACTGCAAAGTGAATCAGTTATACATACATCCACTTTTTGGTTTGTTTTTTAGAATCTTTTCCCACATAGGCCATTACAGAGTATTGAGTAGATTTCACTGTGCTCTACAGTAGGTCCTTATCAGTTATCTATTTTTTAAAAATTATTTATTTATTTATTTATTTAATTTTGGGCTGTGTTGGGTTTTCGTTGCTGCATACGGGCTTCTTCTAGTTGCGCGAGCGGGGGCCACTCCTCGCCGCGGTGTGCGGGCTTCTCACCATGGTGGACTCCCCACCGTTGCGGAGCACGGGCTCCAGGCTCACGGGCTTCAGTAGTTGCAGCATTCGGGTGCAGCAGCTGTGGCTTGCGGGCTCTAGAGCTCAGGCTCAGTAGTTGTGGCGCATGGGCCCAGTTGCTCCACAGCATGTGGGATCCTCCCGGACCAGGGCTCGAACCCGTGTCCCTGCATTGGCAGGCAGATTCCCAACCACTGCCCCACCAGGGAAGTCCTAGTTATATATTTTATACATAGTAGTGTATATATGTCAATGCCAATCTCCCAATTTATCCCCCCTACCTTATCCCCTGGTAACCATAAGTTTGTTTTCTACCTTTGTGACTCTATTTATGTTTTGTAAATAGGTTCATTGGTACAGTTTTTTAGATTCCACATAGAAGCAATATCATATGATATTTCTCTTTGTCTGACTCACTTCACTCAGTATGACAATCTCTAGGTCCATCCATGTTGCTGGAAATGGCATTATTTCATTCTTTTTTATGGCTGAGTAATACTCCATTGTATATGTGTACCACATCTTCTTTATCCACTCCTCTGTTGAACATTTAAGTTGCTTCCATGTCTTGGCTATTGTAAATAATGCTGCAGTGTAAATTGGGGTGCATGTATCTTTTCAAATTATGGTTTTCTCAAGATATATGCCCAGGAGTGGGATTGCTGTGTCATATGGTAGTTCTATATTTAGTTTTTTAAGGAACCTCCATACTGTTCTCCATAATGGTTTACATTCCCACCAACACCGTGGGAGGGTTCCCTTTTCTCCACACCCTCACCAGCACTTATTGTTTGTAGATTTTTTTGATGATGCCCATTCTGACTGGTGTGAGGTGATACCTCATTGTAGTTTTGATTTGCATTTCTCTAATAATTTGTGATGTTGAGCATTTTTCATGTGCTTTTTGGCCACCTGTATGTCTTTGTTGTCTACTTAGATCTTCCACGCATTTTTTGATTGGGTTGTTTGTTTATTTGTTTTTTGATATTGAGCTGCATGAGCTGTTTGTGTACTTTGGAGATTAATCCCTTGTTGGTCCCTTCATTTGCAAATATTTTCTCCCATTCTGAGGGTTGTCTCTTCTTTTTATTTATGGTTTCCTCTGCTGTGCAAAAGCTTTTAAGTTTCATTAGGTCCCATTTGTTTATTTTTGTTTTTATTTTCATTACTCTAGGAGATGGATCAAAAAAGATATTGCTGCAATTTATGTCAGAGAGTGTTCCTGCCTATGGTTTCCTCTAAGAGTTTTATAGTATACGGCCTTACATTTAGGTCTTTAATCCATTTTGAGTTTTTTTATGTGTATGGTGTTAGAGAGTGTTCTAATTTCATTCTTTTACATGTAGCTGTCCGGTTTTCCCAGCACCACTTATTGAAGAGACTGTCTTTTCTCCATTGTATATTCTTGCCTCCTTTGTCATAGATTAGGTGAGCATAGGTGCATGCGTTTATCTCTGGACTTTCTGTCCTGTTCCATTGATCTATATTTCTGTTTTAGTGCCAGTACCATACTGTCTTGATTACTGTAGCTTTGTAGTATAGTCTGAAGTTTGGGAGCCTGATTCCTCCAGCTCCGTTTTGCTTTCTCAAGATTGCTTTGGCTATTCGGGGTCTTTTGTGTTTCCATACAAATTGTAAACATGCTTTTTTCTAATTCTGTGAAAATGCCATTGGTAATTTGATAGGTATTGCATTGAATCTGTAGATTGCTTTGGGTAGTATAGTCATTTTGACAATATTGATTCTTCCAATCCAAGAACATGATATATCTCTCTGAATCTGTTTGTGTCCTCTTTGATTTCTTTCATCAGCATCTTATAGTTTTCTGAGTACAGGTCTTTTGCCTCCTTAGGTAGGTTTATCCCTAGGTATTTTATTCTTTTCGATGCAATGGTAAATGGGATTGTTTCTTTAATTTCTCTTTCTGATCTTTCGTTGTTAGTGTATAGAAATGCAACAGATTTCTGTGTATTAATTTTGTATCCTGGAACTTCCCCAAGTTCATTGAAGAGCTCTAGTAGTTTTCTGGTAGCATCTTTAGAACTTTCTATGTATAGTATCATGTCATCTGTAAACAGTGACAGTTTTACTTCTTCTTTTCCAGTTTGGATTCCTTTTATTTGTTTTTCTTCTCTGATTGCCTTGGCTAGGACTTCCAAAACTATGTTGAATAAGAGTGGCAAGAGTGGAAATCCTTGTCTTGTTCCTGATTTTAGAGGAAATGCTTTCAGTTTTTCACCATTAAGATAGATGTTAGTTGAGGGTTTGTTGTATATGGTCTTTATTATCTGAGGTAGGTTCCCTCTATGCCCACTTTCTGGAGAGTTTTTATCATAAGTAGGTGTTGAATTTTGTCAAAAGCTTTTCTGCATTTATTGAGATGACCATATGGTTTTTATTCTTCAGTTTGCTAATGTAGTGTATTACATTGATTGATTTGCATATATTGAAGAATCCTTGCATCCCTGGGATAAATCCCACTTGGTCGTGGTGTATGATTCTTTTAATGTGTTGTTGGATTCTGTTGGCTAGAATTTTGTTGAGGATTTTTGTGTCTATGTTCATCATAGATATTGGCCTGTAATTTTCTTTCTTTCTTTTTTTGTGTGGTATCTTTGCCTGGTTTTGGTATCAGGGTGATGGTGGCCTCATAGAATGAGCTTGGGAGTGTTCCTTCCTCTGCAATTTTTTGGAATGGTTTCAGAAGGATAGGTGTTAGCTCTTCTCTAAATGTTTGATAGAATTCACCTGTGAAGCCATCTGCTTCTGGACTTTTGTTTGTTGGAAGTTTTTTAATTGCAGTTTCAATTTCATTACTTGTGATTGGTCTGTTCATATTTTCTATTTCTTCCTGGTTCAGTCTTGGAAGGTTGTACCTTTCTAAGAATTTCTCTATTTCTCTACTTCCTCTTAAAAGGAGTTTGTTCACACAGGGCCACTTCATTTTACTACCTTGACTCCTAAAATGGTCAGACCTTTATTCTGGCTTTTGAAAGCACTAAATCAAACAAAACATGAACTGACAGCATTAAAAAGGGGTGTGTGTGTGTGTGTGTGTGTGTGTGTGTGTGTGTGTGTTTTAATTATGGAGCTTCTCTGAGCTTCTAAGAGAAACTCATTACAAATCTCTAAGAGAAGCCCGTGAGGATCCCCTCAAGGGTGAGGGGCCTTCAGGGTTGTCTCAGATAACTCTCAGGCAGGGTGGAGACAGAAAGCAGTAATGAGGACATAAACGAGGTGAAGGATCCAGAGAGGAGAGCTCAGAGCAAGAAACTTTCTCAGAGTAATAAAAGCAGGGATTGTGGAAAGGGGCTAAAAGGAAATCAGGGAATACTGTGTGGGAACTGAGGTCTTGGAGGTACTGATGGGAAAGGGGCTTGATGGGCTGGGCAGGGACTTCCTGCACACAGAGTCCCAAGGACACCAGGTTGGTTATATTTTCCTAAGCTGTTCTCATTTAGAATCAAAAGCAGGTGGACTGGGCCCCAAGCTGTGAAAGAGCCCACTTCTCTGTGTTTGACCCAAATCTTATCCTTCAGGTTTCTGAAGAACAACACAAGATGACGTCACACCTCTCCAGGCATTTTACCAAAAGTTAGGGCATTGACTGGGGAAGAGAGGAGCCCTCAGCAGTGGAATAGGGATCCTTGGGTGGATTCTGATGAGTATGAGAAGCTTGAACCTGCAAGTTCCTCTGTACCTCCCTCACTGCTAGAGTCCAGTGTCCTTCTCCCATCCGAGGAGACCAACCTCCCCTTGTGAAGACTTTGTAATGTTCTCAGCGAGACAGTTAGCTTTCAAGAGAATGCCATTCTCAAGACCCACCCACCACAGTCAGATCCCTGTGCATGGGGGATGCATACCAAGTCTGGCCCGGGGAGAGAGGTATGCAAAAGGCTTGTTCTAGTTGTTATCAACGGATATCTGAGCATAACGTTTGAAAATGGATTCTATTGATATTATACGAGGAGGAAAACAATGTTGGGTTGAACAGAATCTATTGATATGGGGTACTTAGCAGATATTCTGGACTCAGCGTTAGCCTCAGCAGCTGGGAGTTGTTCTCACAATTTTCTTAGTTGGTTGACTGACAGCCAGAGTAATTGGTGGCCACATTAAATGAATTTGAGATCCATAACTTTCTTGATTTAATGTATACAAAGGAATCTCCTGGCTTAAGGAGTTAAAAAATAATGGAATGGGTATGTCAAGTAAGACCCACTTACACATTTCCTCCCTAGGTTCTGGTAAGAAGGCACTGAGACACTCTTACCAAAGCATGGAGAAATATATTAATTAAGAGAACACTAATATAACCCACTTCTGCTTGATAATGGGATGCTGCTGCACGTGCACAATTTGATGCCTCTCTTGCCTCAGCCTGAGGATGCCCCTGGGGTGGGTGTCTCTTATCTGGAATCAGAGCCAAGCCTCATTATTGCTTTCTCCTTGGGTAGCAGGAACTCTGGAGAAGGTGCTCATTTTAGGTGCGGTCATAGGGTGGTAAGAGAAAAATTAGACTGTTCTGTGATACAGGAAGACTCCTCGTGCAGCAACTAAGATCCAACACATCCAAAAATAAATAAATAAAAATAAATTAATTTAAAAAAAAAGAACAGACATTCACTGTTGATTCAAAATTTAATGACCAACGTGCACTTAAGAATGTGTATTCTGCTGCTGTTGAGTGGAGTTTTCTGTATATGTCTGTTAGGTTTAATTGGTTTTTAACGTTGTTCAAGTCCTCTGTTTCCTTATTGATCTCCTGTTTAGATGTTCTATCCATTATTGAAAGTAGAGAATTGAAATCTCCAACTGTTCTGGTAGAACTGTCTATCTTCCCCTCCAATTCTGTCAATATTTGCTTCATATGTTTTGAGACTCCACCTTTTTAGTGCATATATAATTATAACTGTTATATCTTTTTAAAAAATTATTGAAGTATAGTTGATTTACAATGTGTTAGTTTCTGCTGTACAGCAAAGTGACTCAGTTATATATATATATATATATGCACTCATATATTTCTGTATATATATATATTTTTTTCATATCTTTTCCATTATGGTTTATCACAGGATATTAAATATAGTTCCCTGTGCTATACAGTAAAACCTTGCTGTTTATCCATCCTATATATAATAGTTTGTATTTGCTAATCCCAAACTCCCAATCCTTCCATCCCCCCTACCCTTGGAAACCACCAGTCTGTTCTCTATGTCTGTGACTCTGTTTCTGTTTTATAGATATGTTCATTTGCGTCGTACTTTAGATTCCATGTGTAAATGATATCATATGGCATTTTTCTTTCTTTCTGACTTACATCACTAAGTATGATCATCTCTAGGTCCGTCCATGTTGCTGCAGATGGCATTATTTCATTCTTTTTTAAAAACATCTTTATTAGACTATAATTGCTTTATAATAGTGTGTTAGTTTCTGCTGTATAACAAAGTGAATCAGCTATACGTATACATATATCCCCATATCCCCTCCCTCTTGCATCTCCCTGCCCCCGCCTCCCTATCCCACCCCTCTAGGTGGTCACAAAGCACCGAGCTGATCTGCCTATGCTATGCAGCCGCTTCCCAGTAGCTCTCTATTTTACATTTGGTAGTGTATATATGTCCATGCCACTCTCTCCCTTCGTCCCAGCTTACCCTTCCCCCTCCCCATGTCCTCAAGTCCGTTCTCTACATCTGCATCTTTATTCCTGTCCTGCCACTAGGTTCTCCAGAACCATTTATTTATTTAGATTCCATATATATGTGTTAGTGTATGGTATTTGTTTTACTCTTTCTGACTTATTTCACTCTGTATGACAGACTCTAGGTCCATCCACCTCACTACAAATAACTCAGTTTCATTTCTTTTTATGGTTGAGTAATATTCCATTGTATATATGTGCCACATCTTCTTTATCCATCCGTCGATGGACACTTAGGTTGATTCCATGTCCTGGCTATTGTAAATAGAGCTGCAATGAACATTGTGGTACATGACCCTTTTTTTTTTATAATTTTAAAAAACTTATTTATTTGTTTGTTTATTTATTTATTTGGCTGCATTGGGTCTTTGTTGCTGCCCATGGGCTTTCTCTAATTGCGGCGAGCGTGGGCTACTCTTCGTTGCGGTGTGCAGGCTTCTCATTGCAGTGGCTTCTCTTGTTGCGGAGCATGGGCTCTAGGTGCGTGGGCTTCAGTAGTTGTGGCACACAGGCTCAGGAGTCGTGGCTTGTGGGCTCTAGAGCACAGGCTCAGTAGTTGTGGCACACGGGCTTAGTTACTCCGCGGCATGTGGGATCTTCCCAGACAAGGGCTCGAACCTGTGTCCCCTGCATTGGCAGGCGGATTCTTAACCACTGCGCCACCAGGGAAGTCCCCATGACTCTTTTTGAATTATGGTTTTCTCCAGGCATATGCCCTGTAGTGGGATTGCTGGGTTGTATGGTAGTTCTATTTTTAGTTTTCTAAGGAACCTCCATACTGTTCTCTATAGTGGCTGTATCAATTTACATTCCCACCAACAGTGCATGAGGGTTCCCTTTTCTCCACACCCTCTCCAGCATTTGTTGTTTGTAGATTTTTTGATGATGGCCATTCTGACCAGTGTGAGCTGATACCTCATTGTAGTTTTGATCTGCATTTCTCTAATGATTAGTGATGTTGAGCATCTTTAATGTGTTTGTTGGCAATCTGTATATCTTCTTTGGAGAAATGTCTATTTAGGTCTTCTGCCCATTTTTGGGTTGGGTTGTTTGTTTTTTTGATATTGATGTGCATGAGCTGCTTGTATATTTTGGAGATTAATCCTTTGTCAGTTGCTTCGTTTGCAAATATTTTCTCCCATTCTGAGCGTTGTCTTTTCGTCTTAAGGTTTCTTTTGCTGTGCAAAAGCTTTTAAGTTTCATTAGGTCCCATTTGTTTATTTTATTTCCCTTTCTCTAGGAAGTGGGTCGAAAAGGATCTTGCTGTGATTTATGTCATAGAGTGTTCTGCCTATGGTTTCCTCTAAGAGTTTTATAGTATACGGCCTTACATTTAGGTCTTTAATCCATTTTGAGTTTATTTTTGTGTATCGTGTTAGGGAGTGTTCTAATTTCATTCTTTTACATGTAGCTGTCCAGTCTTTCCAGCACCACTTATTGAAGAGGCTGTCTTTTCTCCATTGTATATTCTTACCTCCTTTATCAAAGATAAGGTGACCATATGTATGTGGATTTATCTCTGTGCTTTCTATCCTATTCCATTGATCTGTATTTCTGTTTTTGTGCCAGTACCATACTGTCTTGATTACTGTAGCTTTGTAGTATAGCCTGAAGTCCCAGAGCCTGATTCCTTCAGCCCCATTTTTCTTTCTCAAGATTGCTTTGGCTATTCGGGGTCTTTGGTGTTTCCATACAAATTGTGAAAGTTTTTGTTTTAGTTCTGTGAAAAATGCCATTGGTAGTTTGACAGGGATTGCATTGAATCTGTATATTGCTTTGGGTAGTATAGTCATTTTCACAATGTTGATTCTCCCAATCCAAGAACATGGTATATCTCTCCATCTGTTTGTATCATCTTTAGTTTCTTTCATCAGTGTCTTATAGTTTTCTGCATACTGGTTTTTTGTCTCTTTAGGTAGGTTTATTCCTAGGTATTTTATTCTTTTTGTTGCAGTGGTAAATGGGAGTGTTTCCTTAATTTCTCTTTCAGATTTTTCCTCGTTAGTGTATAGGATTGCAAGAGATTGCTGTGCATTAATTTTGTATCCTGCTACTTTACCAAATTCATTGATTAGCTCTAGTATTTTTCTGGTAGCATCTTTAGGATTCTCTGTGTATACTATCAAGTCATCTGCAAACAGTGACAGTTTTACTTCTTCTTTTCTGATTTGGATTCCCTTTATTTCTTTTTCTTCTCTGATTGCTGTGGCTAAAACTTCCATAACTATGTTGAATAATAGAGGTGAGAGTGGGCAACCTTGTCTTCTTCCTGATCTTAGTGGAAATGCTTTCAGTTTTTCACCATTGAGAACGATGTTGGCTGTGGGTTTGTCATATATGGCCTTAATTATGTTGAGGTAAGTTCCCTCTGTGCTTACTTTATGGAGGGGTTTTGTCATAAATGGATGTTGAATTTTGTCAAAAGCTTTTCCTGCATCTATTGAGATGATCATATGGTTTTTCTCCTTCTGTTTGTTAATATGGTTTATCACATTGATTGATTTGCATATATTGAAGAATCCTTGCATTCCTGGGATAAACCCCACCGTTCATGGTGTATGATCCTTTTAATGTTCTGTTGGATTCTGTTTGCTAGTATTTTGTTGAGGATTTTTGCATCTATGTTCATCAGTGATATTGGCCTGTAGTTTTCTTTTTTTGTGACATCTTTGTCTGGTTTTGGTATCTGGGTGATGGTGGCCTTGAAGAATGAGTTTGGGAATGTTCTTCCTCCTGCTATATTTTGGAAGAGTTTGAGAAGGATAGGTGTTACCTCTTCTCTAAATGTTTGATAGAATTCACCTGTGAAGCCATCTGGTCCTGGGCTTTTGTTTGTTGGAAGGTTTTTAATCACAGTTTCAATTTCAGTGCTTGTGATTGGTTTGTTTATATTTTCTATTTCTTCCTGGTTCAGTTTGGGAAGGCTGTGCTTTTCTAAGAATTTGTCCTTTTCTTCCAGGTTGACTATTTTATTGGCATATTGTTGCTTGTAGTAATCTCTCATTATCCTTTGTATTTCTGCAGTGTCAGTTGTTACTTCTCCTTTTTTCATTTCTAATTATATTGATTTGAGTCTTTTCCCTTTTTTCTTTATGAGTCTGGCTAATGGTTTATCAATATTGTTTATCTTCTCAAAGAACCAGCTTTTAGTTTTATTGATCTTTGCTGTTGTTTCCTTCATTTCTTTTTCATTTGTTTCTGATCTGATCTTTATGATTTCTTTCCTTCTGCTAACTTTGGTGTTTTTGTGTTCTTCTTTCTCTAATTGCTTTCTTATTTGAGATTTTTCTTGTTTCCTGAGTTAGGATTGTATTGCTATAAACTTTCCTCTTAGAACTGCTTTTGCTGCATCCCATAGGTTTTGGGTCATCGTGTTTTTATTGTCATTTCTTTCTAGGTATTTTTTGATTTCCTCTTTGATTTCTTCAATGATCTCTTGGTTATTTAGTAGTATATCATTTAGCCTCCATGTATTTGTATTTTTTATAGTTTTTTTTTTCCTGTAATTGGTATCTAGTCTTATAGCGTTGTGGTCGGAAAAGATACTTGACACAATTTCAGTTTTCTTAAATTTACCAAGGCTTGATTTGTGACCCAAGATATGATCTATCCTGAAGAATGTTCCATGAGCACTTGAGAAGAAAGTATATTCTGTTGTTTTTGGATGGAATGTCCTATAAATATCAATGAAGTCCATCTTGTTTAATGTGTCACTTAAAGCTTGTGTTTCCTTATTTATTTCATTTTGGATGATCTGTCCATTGGTGAAAGTGGGGTGTTAAAGTCCCCTACTATTATTGTGTTACTGTCGATTTCCCCTTTTATGGCTGTTAGCATTTGCCTTATGTATTGAGGTGCTCCTCTGTTGGGTGCATAAATATTTACAACTGTTATATCTTCTTTTTTGTGTGTGTGGTACACGGGCCTCTCACTGTTGTGGCCTCTCCCACTGTGGAGCACAGGCTCTGGACACACAGGCTCAGTGGTCATGGCTCACGGGCCCAGCCACTCCACGGCATGTAGGATCTTCCCGGACCGGGGCACGAACCTGTTTCCCCTGCATCGGCAGGCGGACTCTCAACCACTGAGCCACCAGGGAAGCCCTGCTATCTTCTTCTTGGATTGGTCCCTTGATCATTATGTAGTGTCCTTGTTTGTCTCTTGTAATAGTCTTTATTTTAAAGTCCATTTTGTCTGATATAAGAATTGCTACTCCAGCTTTCTTTTGATTTCCATTTGCATGGAATATCTTTTTCCATCCCCTCACTTTCAGTCTGTATGTGTCCCTAGGTCTGAAATGGGTGTCTTGTAGACAGCATATATATGGATCTTGTTTTTGTATCCATTCAGCCAGTCTGTGTCTTTTGGTTGGAGCATTTAATCCATTTACATTTAAGGTAATTATCGATATGTATGTTCCTATTACCATTTTTTAAATTGTTTTGAGTTTGTTATTGTAGGTCTTTTCCTTCTCTTGTCTTTCCTGCCTAGAGAAGTTCCTTTAGCATTTGTTGTAAAGCTGGTTTGGTGGTGCTGAATTCTCTTTTGCTTGTCTGTAAAGGTTTTAATTTCTCCGTCAAATCTGAATGAGATCCTTGCTGGGTAGAGTGATCTTGGTTGTAGGTTTTTCCCTTTCATCACTTTAAATATGTCTTGCCACACCCTTCTGGCTTGCAGAGTTTCTGCTGAAAGATCAGCTATTAACCTTATGGGGATTCCTTTTATGTTTTTTGCTGCTTTTCCCTTGTTGCTTTTAATATTTTTTCTTTGTATTTAATTTTTGATAGTTTGATTAGCCTGTATCTTGGCATGTTTCTCCTTGGATTTATCCTGTATGGGACTCTCTGTGCTTCCTGGACTTGATTGACTATTTCCTTTCCCATAGTAGGGAAGTTTTCAACTATAATCTCTTCAAATATTTTCTCAGTCCCTTTCTTTTTCTCTTCTTCTTCTGGGACCCCTATAATTCGAATGTTGGTGTGTTTAATGTTGTCCCAGAGGTCTCTGAGACTGTCCTCAATTCTTTTCATTCTTTTTTCTTTATTCTGCTCTGTGGTAGTTATTTCCACTATTTTGTCTTCCAGGTCACTTATCTGTTCTTCTTCCTCAGTTATTCTAGTATTGATTCCTTCTAAAGAATTTGTAATTTCATTTATTGTGTTGTTCATCATTGTTTGTTTGCTCTGTTAAGCGTTTCTTGTATTTTCTCCATTCTATTTCCAAGATTTTGGATCATCTTTACTGTCATTACTCTGAATTCTTTTTCAGGTAGACTGCCTATTTCCTCTTCATTTGTTTGGTCTGGTGGGTTTTTACCTGCTCTTTCATCTGCTGTGTGTTTCTCTGTCTTCTCATTTTGCTTAACTTACTGTGTTTGGGGTCTCCTTTTTGCAGGCTGCAGGTTCGTAGTTCCCATTGTTTTTGGTGTCTGCCCCCAATGGGCAAGGTTGGTTCAGTGGGTTATGTAGGCTTCCTGGTGGAGGGGCCTGATGCCTGTGTTCTGGTGGATGAGGCTGGATCTTGTCTTTCTGGTGGGCAGGACTGCACCTGTTGATGTGTTTGGGGGTGTTTGTGAACTTATTATGATTTTCGGCACCCTCTGTGCTAATGAGTGGGGTTGTGTTCCTGTCTTGCTAGTTGTTTGGCATGGGGTATCCAGCACTGTAGCTTGCTGGTCGTTGAGTGGAGCTGGGTCCTAGTGTTGAGATGGAGATCTCTGGGAGACCTCTTGCTGATTGATATTATGAGGGAATGGGAGGTCTCTGGTGGATCAATGTCCTGAACTCAGCTCTCCCACCTCAAAGTCTCAGGCCTGACAACCGGCCAGAGCACCAAGACCCTGTAAGCCACGTGGCTCTCGGCCCTGGTTCTTGCACTTCCCATCACTCTGCCAGCTCCTGCCTCTGTGCTTCCCTCACTTTCGGTTTGATATTTACTTCCCACGCCAGGTGGGGGGGCGGAGGGCAGTGCAGAGAATGCCAGCAGGCAGCTGCCCCACCGCATCCTCGTCCGCACCACACACCAGGCTTGCCAGGTCCCTCCCAGTCATGGGGCAGTGTCCACAAAGACAGCCTGACCGCTGACAGATCCACAGACCTGGCGAGGAGGGAGGGATTGGAGCAGGCATGGCCTACATGTCACCCACCGGCAGCAGCGCCAACCTATTTCGTTCACTTTAATGGCTGAATAGTATTCCGTTTTATATCTATATATATACCATATCTTCTATATCCATTCATCTGTCAATGGACATTTAGGTTGCTTCCATGTCTTGGCTATTGTAAATATTACTCTTATATCTTATTGATGAATTGACTGTTTTATCAATACGTAATGCCCTTCTTTTTCTCTTGTAATAATTTTTGACTTAAATCTACTGTCTCATATTAGTATAACCAGCCACCCTGGCTCTTTTGGTAACTATTTGTATAGAATATCTTTTCCCATCATTTCACTTTCAGCCTATTTTTCTCTTTGCATCTAAAGTGAGTCTCCTGTAGGCAGCACATAGTTGGATCATGTTTTAAAATCCATTCTGCCAATATCTGCCTTTTAATTGATGAGTTTAATCTATTTACATTTAAAGTGATTACTTACAATGATGGATTTACTTCTGCCAATTTGCTATTTGTTTTCTATATTTGTTATTATTTTTGTTCTTTAATTCCTCTGATACTGCCACCTTTTTTGGGGATTGATTTTGGTTCCCTTTTTTTTTCTGTATAATTTTTAGGTTTTTTCTTAGTGGTTACTATGGGGATTAGAGTGAAATTCTAAATTTACATGACTCTAGACTGAATAAACACAGACTTAGCTTCAACAGCATATGTTGACTCTGCTCCGATCCAGCATCATCTCCCCTTTGTGTTGCTGTCATCACTAATTGCATCTATATATGTTGTGTACCCATTAACATAGATGTAGAATAATTGTTTTATGCATGTGTCTCCTAAATCATATAGGAAAAAAAGAAGAGGAGTTATAACCCAACAACACAATAATACTAACTTTTATATTTATGTATATATTTACCTTTCCCAGAGATCTTTATTTCTTTGTATGACTTTGTGTTACCATCTAGGTTCCTTTAATTTCACCCTGAATTTCCTTTAGAATTTCTTGTAGGGGAGGTCTACCCATGATGAATTCTCTTAGCTTTTGTTTCTCTGAGAATTTCTTAATTTCTCCTTCTTGAAGGATAATTTTGCTGGACATAAAATTCTTAGTTGACAGTCTTTTTTCCCCAGTAATTTAAATATATTTTCCCATTACCTACTGGCTTCAATGGTTTCTGAAGAGAAATTGACTTATTGGCTTATTGAAGAGTGCTTGTACAAGTTGCTTCTCTCTTGCTGCTTTCAGGATTTTCTCTTTGTCTTTTGACAGTTTGATTGTAACATGTTTCAGTGATATCTCTTAGAGTTTATCCTGCTTGGAGTTCATGGAACTTGAGTGTGTAGATTCAAATTTGGGAAATTTCTGGCCATTATTTCTTCAAATATTTTCTGCTTCCTTTCTATCCTACTTCTTCTTCTGGGACTCCATAATGTGGATATTGATACACTTGATGTCTTGTAGGTCTTTTTTTCTTTCTGCTCCTCGGACTGGGTAATTTCAGTTGCCCTGTATCCAAGTTTGCTAATCCTTTCTTCTGCCTGCTCAAATCTGCTGCTAGATCTCTCTAGTGGATTTTTTTTTTTTTGATGTGGACCATTTTTAAAGTCTTTATTGAATTTGTTACAATATTGTTTCTATTTTATGTTTTTTTTTAGGCCACGAGGCATGTGGGATCTTAGCTCCCCAACCAGGGATCAAACCCGCACCCCCGTGCATTGGAAGGCAAAGTCTTAATCACTGGACCACCAGGGAGGTATCTCTAGTGAATTTTTAATTTCAGCTATTGTACTTTTCAGCTCCAGAATTTCCATTTGGTTCCTTTTTTATAATTTCTATCTCTTTATTGATATTTCCTACTGTTTATGCATTGTTCCCCTGATTGCCCTTAGTTCCTTGTGCATGTTTTTTTTCTGCTTCCTGAGCACATTTAAGACAGCTAAAGTCTTCATCTAGTAAATCCAGTGTCTTGGTTTCTTCAGAGATGTTTATGGCCAGTTGCTTTTTTCCCCCTGTGAATACACCATATTTTTCTGTTGCTTTGTATGCCATGTAAATTTTTTGTTGAGAACTGGATATTTTGAACATTGCTATGTGGTAATTCTGAAAATCAGCTTCTTCCCCTTCCACAGGGATTGGTGATGTTGCTTGTTGAGGGGTTCAGTCATCTGTACAGTGACTTTTCCAAAGATAGATCATATGTAAGGCATATAACAATTCTCAATAAATTTTAAAAGGTTGAAATCATACAAAGTATCTCTTCTGACTACAGTAGAATGAAGCTAGATATCAATAACACAGGAACACTGGAAAATTCAAAACTATATGGAAATTAAACAACATATTCCTAAACAACCAATGGACCAAAGAAGAAATAGCTAAGCAAATTAGAAAATAATGTGAGATGAGTGAAAACAAAACCACAATATACCAAAACTCATGGCCTGCAGTGACAATAGTGCTCACAGAGAAATATATAGCTACAAATGCTTACACTATTAAAAAAAGAAAGATATCAACAGTCTAACTTATACACCTTAGGAATGAGGAAAAAGAGAGCAAGCCAAACCCAAAGCCAGCAGAAGGAAGAAAATAATGAAGATTAGAGCAGATTTAAATGAAATAGAGAATATAAACATGATAAAGTCAATGAAACCAAAAGTTGGTTCTTTGAAAAAATCAACAAAACTGACAAACGTTTGCTAGATCAACAAAGGAAAAAACAGAGAAGATGCATATAACTAAAATTACAAATGAAGGGAGGTCATTATTACCTAACTTATAGAAATAAGAAGGATTAGAAGAGAATACTATGAACAACTGTATGCCAACACATTAGATAATCTGGGGGAGTTTGACAAATTCTTGGAAACAGACAAATTACCAATACTGACTCAAGAAGAAATAGAATATTTCAACAGACCTATAACAAGTAAAGATTGAATCAATAAACAAAAATCTCTCCCCAAAAGAAAAGCCCAGGGCTTCCCTGGTGGCACAGTGGTTATGAATTCGCCTGCCAACGCAGCGGACAGGTGTTCAAGCCCTGGTCTGGGAAGATCCCACATGCCACAGAGCAACCAAGCCCGTGCACTACAACTACTGATCCTGTACTATAGAGCCCATGAGCCACCACTACTGAGCCCACACGCAACAACTACTGAAGCCCACGTGCCTAGAGCCCATGCTCCACAACAAGAGAAGCCACCGCAATGAGAAGCCCGCGCACCGCAACGAAGAGTAGCCCCCAGTTACCACAACTAGAGAACACCCACGTGCAGCAATGAAGACCCAACACAGCCAAAACTAAATTAATTAATTAATTAATTAGTTAGTTAGTTAGTTAGTTAAAAAAAAAAAGCCCAGAACCAGATGGCTTCACTGATGAATTGTACCAAACATTTAAATAAGACTTAAACACCAATCATACTTAAACTTTTCCAAAAAACAGAAGAGGGAACACTTCTTAACACATTTTCTGAGGCTACTATTACCTTGATTCCAAAGCCAGATGAATATACCACAAGAAATGAAAACTACAGACCAATGTCTCTTACGAATATAGTGTATTAGCTTCCTAGGGCTTCCATAACAAAGTACCACAAACTAAGTAGCTTAATACAACACAAATCATTGTCTCAAAGTTTGGGAAACTAGAAATCCAAAGTCAGTGTCAGCAGGGCCATGCTCCCTCCAAAACCTGTGGAGGAATCCTTCCTTCCTCTTCCTAGCCTCTTGTGGTTTGTCAGAAATCTTTGGTGTTCTTTGGTTTGCACTGCATAACTTCAGTCTCTGTCTTCATCTTTACATAGCATTCTCCCTCTGTGTCTCTGTCTTCACATGGCTGTCTTCTTATAAGGGCATCTGGAACATTGAATTAGAGGTTCCTTCAACTCTAGTATGACCTCATTTAAACTAATTTCATCTGCAGTGAGCTCATTTCCAAATAAGGTCACATTCATAGGTATCTGGGATTAGGACTTCAACATACCTTTTCTTAAGGGGAACAGAATTCAATTCATAACCTAAAAATTGAGCAAATTGAGTCCAAAAGCACATTAAAGAATTATACCCCAAGACCAAGTGGGATTTATTCTAGGCATGTGAGGGTGGCTCAACATAAGAAAATCAATCAATGTAACCCACCATATTAATAGAATGAAGGAAACCCCCTCCCATATGATCACCTCAACAGAGGCAGAGAAAACACTTGACAAAATTCAACAGTCTTTCACGATCAAAATGCTCAGCAAACTAGAAATAGAAACTTCCTTAACATGATAGAGGACATTTATGAAAATCCACAGCTACTAAAAACCAACATCCTACTCAATGATAAAAGACTTTCTCCCAAAGATAGGAAACAAAACAAGGATACTCCCTTTCACTACTGCTATTCAACATTGTACTGTATTTCCTAGCCAGAGCAATTATGCAAGAAAAATAAATAAAAGGCATCTAAATTGGAAAGAAAGAAGTAAAACTATCTCGAATTGCAGATGATTCTACATATAGAAAATCCCAAAGAATAATTTTTAAAAAGTAGAGCTAATAAATAAATTTAGCAAAATTGCTTGTAGATTAACATACAAAGAGCAGTTGTGTTTCTCTGCATCAACAATGAACAGTCTAAAAGAAAATTAAGAAACAATTCTATTTACAATAGCATCCCTCCAAAATACCTAGGATCTGATTTACCCAAGGAGGTAAAAGACTTGTTTATTGAAAACTACAAAACATTAATGAAAGAAAGTAAAGAAGACCTAAATAAGTGGGAAAATATGCTATATTCTTGAATTGGAAGTCAATACTGTTAAGATGACAATACTCCAGAAGCAAACTACATATTCAATGCAACCCCTATAAAAATTACAATGGCTTTTTTTTTTGCAGAAATGGAAAAGCCACTACTCAAATTCATTAGAATTCAAAAGAATTGCAAGGGTTCCCAAATAACCAACAACAAATATAAAAAGAAAAACAAATTTGGGAGACTCATACTTCTGGTTTTAAACCTGATCACAAAGCTGCAGTAATCAAAACAGTATTGGTACTAGCATAGGGATAGACACATGTACTAATGGAATAGAAGAGTCAAGTAATAAACCTATATATTTATGGCCAATTGACAAGGGTGCTGAGACCCTTCAGTATGAGAAAGAAGAGTCTCTTCAACAAATAGTGATGCAGCAACTGGATGTGCACACAGGAAATAACAGAGTTGGATTCCTACCTCACTCCGTATACAAAAATTAACTCAAAATCAACAGCCAAAGTGTGAAAGCTAAAACCATACAACTCTTTGTAAAAAATATAGGGGTAAATCTCTTTGTCCTTGGATTTGGCAAAGGCATTCTTAGGTTTGACACCAAAACATGGGCAACATAAGAAATAATAACTGGACTTCATCAAAATTAAAACTTTTGTATATCAAAGGACATCATCAAACAAATAAAAAGTACAGAGTAGAGAAGATATTTGCAAATCATGTGTTGATAAGTTTAGTATTCATAACACATAAAGAATTCTAACAACAACAAAAGGCAAACAACCCAGTTTAAAAATGGGTAAAGACAGGCTTCCCTGGTCGTGCAGTGGTTAAGTATCCACCTGCCAATGCAGGGGGCACGGGTTCGAGCCCTGGTCCGGGAAGATCCCACATGCCGCGGAGCAACTAAGCCCGTGCGCCACAACTACTGAACCTGCGCTCTAGAGCCTGTGAGCCACAACTACTGAGCCTGAGTGCTACAACTACTGAAGCCCGTGCGCCTAGAGCCCATGCTCCACAACAAGAGAAGCCACTGCAAGGGAAAGCCTGCACACCACGACGAAGAGTAGCCCCTGCTTGCCACAACTAGAGAAAGCCTGTGCACAGCAACGGAGACCAAACACAGCCAAAAATAAATAAATAACGTTTTTAAAAATGGGTCAAGAATCTTAGTAGACATTTCTCCAAAGAAGTATATAAATGGCCAACATGTACATGAAAAGATGTTCAACATCACTGGTCATTAATGAAATGCAAATCAAAACCATAATGAGATACAGCTTCACATCCATGAGGATGGTAACAACAACAAAAACAGCAACAGCAACGAAAAATAGCAGGTATTGGCAGCATGTGAATAAATTGGAGCTTTCCTAAATTGTTGTAAAATGGTGAAACCACTATAGAAAAAGGGTTTGGCAGTTCCTCAAAAAGGTAAACACAGAATTACCACGTGATCCAGCAATTTCACTCCTGTATATATAACCAAAAGATATAAAAACATATATCCTCATAAAAACTTGCACATGAATGTTTATAACAGCATTATTCCTAATAGCCCAACATGGAAATACCTCTAACGTTCATCAGTGGATGAATGGATTAAAAAGTGTGCATATGTACAGTGGAATATTATTCAGCCATTAAAGGGAATGAATTATGATAGATGCTATAATTCGGACGAACCTCAAGAACATTATTCTAAACGTAAGTAGCCAGTTACAAAAGATCACATATTGTCTGATTCCTTTTATATGAGTGTCCAGAATAGCCAAATCCATAGACAGAAGAGGCCAGTGGTTGTCAGGGGCTGGGGGTGAGGGAGAGGGAGTGACTACTTCATGGATACGAATGTGATCCTGGGGGGATGAAAATGTTTTTAAACAAGAAAGAGGTAGTGGCTGCATAGCACTCTGAATGCACTAAATGCTCCTGAATTGTGCACTTTAAAATGATTCAGTGTACATTGTATAAATTTCACCACAGTGAAAGCAAACGTTAGTGATCCGTGGATCACCCTCTGCCTTCCTCTCATCACCTTCACTCAAAAATGACAATTTCTCTTAGATTTTTGACCCTACGTAAACACTGCCGTGACATATTGCTATGTATTGAAGCCCTCCCCCCATTCTCCCTTCTCCATCTACATAATCTTGTAAAATCAGGTAATAAAGTAAATTATTGGGACTCTTTTGCCATCTTCCAATCAGTAATGGACAATTACAACTTATCTTTGATGCTACCATTCTCTACAAGTAAGGCTGATAGCACTCAACTGACACAGATACACGTCTGCAAGCAGAGACAGGTCACCCGAGTGCTGGCTGGTTTCAGGCACCGTGCCCAGATACTTAGACACGACATCTCATTCCACCTTCACACAAAATCCTGAGATAAATCTGATCGCCAACTCATAAATGTGGCGGTGGCAGTGGGGTCCCGCCGCGGTCACTGCCCAAAAGGGCGTCCAAGGCGGGGGACTGGACGCCCAGGGTGAGGCTGCCCATCCCCGGGCTGTTATTGCGCGGCCGCAGAGGGGCCTGGACGGCCCTAGGGGTCAGGAGGAACAGACCCTTTCTCAGGTGAGCAGGTCCCGAGAGCCACCAGTCCACCGTCACAACTTCACTCCCTGCGTCTTAAGGACTTTCTGGGGTTGAAGCACAGACGCCTCAGGGGAGGCCAGGTTCCCCTGACTTACGCCCCTTTGTCTGCACACAGGTCAGGTGAGCGCAAAGACCCCGAGCTTCAGCCCCGGCTCCAGGGCCTGAGAGAGGAGGTGGGACGTGGCCAGTGATGCAGCCGCCTGGTCTCTCACCCTGCTTCCAGCTCAGAGAAGGCCAAGCCTGAGACACGGGACGCCCTGCTTCAAGGAGCCACCTGCAGCGCCCTGGTCCCGGAGCCTCCTTGCAACACACAGAGGCTTCCCTTTGACCCACTCCGAGGCTCTCCCACGCCCCGCCAGCCTGTGACGGGGGCGGCTGACCCCTGGCCACAGCAGCTCTGATACCCAGCCTCTGCTTGCTCTCATTTCCAGTCTGTCCTGCCTGTCACTTGCGGACCCCTGCCTCTGACCAGCTGTGGTCCCCACAGAAACCCTTGCGGGAGGTCCCACTCTCTTTGATGTGAGTTCCTAAGCGTTTACTGCACTTGGTGCCCAGGTCTTGTTATTGGTTCCCATCTGTGCGGCATCCTTGCTGGAATCAGACCATTCCTTTCTATCCTTTTTTGCTGTCTTGGCGTTGCTGTTTTGCGCTGTGCTGACTAAAAGTAGTTTGGTCATAATTATAATCACAGAGTAGAACCTGGCATAGGTCCCATGAGCCTGTGGCTGGAGCTGGCCTCCCAGACCAGCGGTTTGTGATTCCTGTGGACCAGCGTCCTCTTGGGCAAACTCTGCTCGGGGTCGGCAGTGACATAGGATGAGATTGTTCTTTCATCTCAAGCTTGTGTCCTGAGAGCCTGGCTTTGGTCCAGAGACAGCGGTTCTCTCTGGTTTCCACCTGCTGGGGCCAACGGTCAGGGGGGAGCTAAAGGCACCATGTTCAAGAGCATCACATTCCTTCCGACTGTCAGCAGCTCTTGTGGCTCATCCAAGTCTACATCCCCCGCCCCACCCCGCTTCCAGGACAACCCCTGCTTCTTATATGTTCTCTCATTGTAACCCCAGTTCTTGCACCTGTCATTCTCAATGACATCACTTCACCAAGGACAACTTGGGCCTTCAGTGGCCCCTCTGGGGAACATCTGGCTTGAAAAGAAGTCCATTTGAGAGGTATGTAGAAGAGAAAGGGAGTCAGATTTCTCAGGCTCAAATGGCGCTGAGAAATCTCAGCACTGTTTGATTAGTAGAGGCCTCCCAATTAAATTCTGAATCCAAATTCTTTCGCTGGAAGTGTATTTGGCCAAAGCTAATGAACAACTTGACAAACTTCAGCTCCCACCAACTACTCACCTCCCTAGGAAGCCCCGTCCCGAGGGGCCTCCTGCACCCACGTCTCCCTCCCCCACTCCTATCACTTCCCTTCCGCACCTGCATCCACTCTCCCTGCCTCTTCCCCCGTCCAGGCCCCCTGCCTTTCCCCAAAACTCTCCTAAAACCCCAAATTGGCAGGTACCTTTCATAAGCCAAATATGTAGGCAGCTGTAGAATGTAAACCATGGACTCAAGCCAAATTAAAAACTATAATTAAGGATTTCCCTGAACCCAGATAAAACCAGCAACTATTCATAGGATTTAAGTTCTTTCAGATTCAGGGGCCCCCCGGTGGCCCCGTGGTCCTTCTCCCAGTGCGGGGGGCCCGGGTTCATCCCTGGTCAGGGCACTGGATCCCGCATGTCGCAGCTAAATAAATAAATAAGTAAATATTTTAAAAATAAATAAATTCTTTTGGATTCATATGAGCCAGGGTTGCCTGACCTATATCAACAGAACCTCAGATTCTAAATCCTGGATGGCAAAAGCTGACTAGACTGACTTGGAGAGGGATCTACAGAATAAACCTGAGGGTGCAAAGAAGGCCAGATAAGTAGGTCAGAGTTTCCTAAAAGCCATACAGGAAACATTTGCTGTAAAAATTTACTGGACGAAATTCATCATGCAAACAAAGAAAGGTGAAACTATAGGCGATTTTGAGGACATGCTGGAGTTAAAGAAGGTGCTGATGAAATAGCAGCTCTTTTGTCTCATCTGGTCCATGGAGTTAGACCTGAGATTGGAGGCCTAATTCAAGAACAGAAATCAGAACGGGAAATAGCCCTTCACCTGAACGACAGCACCTGGCTTTAGAACAAAAATGAGGCAGGACCCAGAATAAGCCTGGGACCCTGCAGATCAAAGAGCCAGCTGGCCCATCCCCCCAACCAACCATCTCCTGACGGAACGTGTGTAGATACTGTACACAGAGGGACACTCGAACAAAGATCATCCCTTCTTGCAAAAGAAAGACCAAGACCAAGACAAAGCCTCGACTCAGATCACTGAGGGTGCTCCAAGGAGGGAGCAGTGCCCTGAAACACTCAAGGTGAATTAACTCAGTTAAGATCACTGAGGTTATGGTCAACTTCATCAGTTCCTGGTCCATACGGGTGCTACCCTTCCTACATTAAACTCTGCTACCTTTTAGTCAACACATCACGACAGGTGGGAGGTATTTCTGATGACCCCCAGATTTTCCAGATCTCTCAGCCCTTAATTGTAATGTCTGAGCCATTGGCTGAGAAGCATTCCTTCCTGCTCTGTGGTACCACTCCAGCAAATGCAATAGGGAACGACTTATTCTGCTAATGGAATTGTAAGATGAAATGCACACCACAGGGACTATTTCTTGAGTCCCAGAAGACTCCTGTATTCATAATCAAGTTGTGTCTGCCCTGGATATACCTTTGCCTCCCCCATGATATTTATGCAGACCCCAGATAAAGGTCTTGATGAAGTACTTGACAAGGATAAACATACTTGGACCAGACCTGTAATAGTTCAACTAGATCCTACCAAACCATTCCTAAGCTTCCCCCATATTCCTTGAAGCAAGAAGCAAAGGAAGAGATCAAGCCTCTGTGGAAGGCCTTACATCCACAGGCTTCTCATATCCTGCGCTAGCCTTCGCAACACTCCGTCCTGCAAGCAGAGGAACCAAATGAGTGAGGCTACTGCTTTGTTCAAGGCCTCAGGGCCATCAGCAAAATTGTGATTTCTCATTTCCCAGTAGAGCCCAGATACCATCCTACGTCCAATTCCTCTGGAAGCCACTTGGCCACTGTGGTGAACCTCTGCCCCTTTCAGGCTGCCCCCCGGATCCTGAATCAAGACTTAAAGGATCTAAAGTTCTCTCATGATTTAGTTCTGGCACAACATGTACATGATTTCCTACTTTTCTCAGAGAACAAAGCCTGTGAAAAGGACTCCATTCACTTTCTCTCAGCTTTGGAAGAAAAGGGACTTAAGGTTTTGAAAGATAAGTTATCAAATTTTACCAAAACACAGTCCATTATTTAGGGTATGACCTATCTAAAGAGGAAGCCTCACTCCTGGTAGACTAAAGACGAGCCACACTTATCCCAGACCCCTCACCAGATGACACTGGGGAGGATTTCTAGGCTTAACTGGATGTTGCAGACAACGGGGGCCAAATTTTTCTAAGATTGTATCATGTCTTTACGAAGTAAGTCCTCAGTGAGGGTCCTTTTCCTCTTGGAGCCAAACATCAACAGGCATTCAGAACCTGAAGAAAGCTCTTCACCAGCCTCCTTCCCTGCACATCCTGGCTACAAACTCCCCATTGTCTGTTTGCGGAGAAGCAGTCTGGACGAGCCCTTGGAATTTTAACTCGGCGTCCTGGGAACCAGCAAACCCATCACTCACTAGAGACCTGGGCAGAATTGCTCCACTGTGGAGGTCATCAGCTCACTCTGAATGTCCTTTCTGAATGGGCTGCTTCTAAGGAATCCCTGGATTTTGAGGTCCCTTTTGAAATAGTCTTCCAACTAGGTGGAATTCTGGACTGCTTCTTTAGTTGTGAATCATGAACCGAGTTATGAAATGTGACTCTGGAGTTTAACTGCTGGGTTTTGTTGTTAATAGTAGATGGTAAGGGGCCTTTCAGTGAAATTCAGGAGCAGTTTTCTCAGATGTCTGTTCCAACAGACAAGACCCCTGAGCTGAAGACCATGAAGAGACTGTTCAGGATGATGTCGCGGGGAGGTGGCCTCAGCCGCTGTTGATGGGACTGGGTGTAGTAGATGAGTCCTTTGCAATGTTTCGCCATGACCTGTGTGCAGGAAGGCAGAGTCTAGTGTTGGAGGTGAAACCCCTAAATGCATCGGCCTTCCCTGTTATCAGATCATAGGGTAACTCATGTATCCCTGGAGGAGTCAACCATATGCCCATAGGGCTATTGGAGCGCTCTTGGTCCAAGGAGCTCAGGGTTTCTGAAAACAGCTAACTTTTTGGGTTTTTTTTTAGTTTTTTTTTTGCGGTACACGGGCCTCTCACTGTTGTGGCCTCTCCCGTTGCGGAGCACAGGCTCCGGACGCGCAGGCTCAGTGGCCATGGCTCACGGGCCCAGCCGCTCCGTGGCATGTGGGATCTTCCTGGACCGGGGCACGAACCCGTGTCCCCTGCATCGGCAGGCGGACTCTCAACCACTGCACCACCAGGGAAGCCCTGTAACAATCTATTGATCAGATTCTAGGTAATTATAAATTTGAATTTAACAACCTTCATAGAGCAATGGGCCAAACACTTGCCACCTGAAAGAGACCAAAGCATATAACCAGCTGAGGTAAGGCCTTGTGTCCCAGGCAACTTCTCTTTAACTGGATCTCCATGGGCCCCTACTGGGTACTAGTTTTGGGGGACCAGGACCTTTGGTGCTGCTTGCCTCAGACCAACTCCTCATGAACTTTAGGAAGAGTATTCTCAGACTTGTCTATACACAGAGGCCCTAAATCTAGAAGTCACTAAGGCCAGAAATTCTAACTGAGACATGAGCTCTGAAATGAGGCCACCTTGATTACTCAGGCACTTTTCCTGGAGGAATCAGACTCATTGTGATGCCAACAACCAGAGCAGTGTTCCCAAATGTGGGACCATACAAAGAGAAGGGCTCTAAGAGAGTTACCATTAACTCTGGGGAAGCTATGACCACCCCCACCCCCCACCCCCCACCCCCTCCTCCCCACCTCCGGGAGCTGCAGACTGGCAGTGCAGAGAGAGGTGACCACAGTGCTCTAGATTTCGGGTTGGCCAGTCATGTGCCACTGCTAATACTTGCTGTGCTTGGATCAACGAAACAGGCCAAGCAGAACACATGATATGTCACCTTAAAGAAAAAGCTATTTGTCTCTTTAGGGTTAATCGTCATGGTCTACGGGACTTTCTTCTCGCCCTAGGTTGGGCAGTTAGTATTCCTAGTTCAAAGCAACCTACAGGGACTACTGATGGCTCTTGTTTTTGTTGTGGTCATGACATTCTATCCAGCCTCACAGGCTTCTGTGCAGCTGCTCCCTCATCAGCTCAGATGATTGCAATGACGGTACAACTAAAAGAAAAAATAAATCTCGCGATATGATTGTTGATGGAGACAGCTAGAGAATCCCCAAGCCGTGAAGACCAGGATCCCTCACCTTCCCTGAACTGATCAGCTTCCCACAGGTGAGACAGAGACCCAAGTGGGAAGGGGACCGAGAGACTAAATACACAAATGGACAAGGGTCAGACCATTTATGACAGGCTCTGACTCACAGCCTCTGCAGCAATCAGCCCGGAATGATCAGGACTTCGTCAGTGACTGCCAGCTTCCTTATTATTATTATTATTATTATTATTTTTTGCTTCCACTTCCAACTTAGGACCAGCCAGAAAAAGCCAAATGTGCTCCCTAGCCCGGTCTGCTCCACAAACATAAGGGGTCCCAACTCTAATTAGCCGCCTGCAGCTCCCCAGGGCACCTGCCTGAAGCCTTCCCTTCCCACTCCAAAGGTTTCTCACTCATCTGCCTGCCTCTGAGTCTCTACCAAACACAGGTGACGGCGGCTGACACGCTCGCTACAGCAAGACCCAGATAAATAGCCTCTGTTTGTTCTCATTTGGGGGATCTTCATTTATTTCCACGTGACAAACTGGACTTATGTAGATTGTGAAACTGTCTGAAAAAGAAGGATGCTAACAACTGAACCTGGAGTGACCTTTCCAAAGCCTGTGCTTATTTAGATCCCCGCCCCCGCCCTGCTTTAGAGCCTTTACTGGCTCCCCTGCCGCTGCTCTTCTAAGCTATCTTGGTTGGCTTCCAGCCTCTCTCCCTTACACTGGTAACCAAACTGACCTTTTATTTTCTGGAACGTGCCTTGCTTTCTTTTCCTTCCTGGCTTTGGGACAGGCAGCTTCTTCTACCTGGATTTCTCCCCTATTTCTCTCTTCAACTGGATGCATCCTCACTACCCCTCAGGTGTGCGCACGGACATCGCTTTGTCTGGCCAGCTCGCCTCCGTGCCGGCCTGTGTTAATTGCTCCTCCTCTTGTTAGCATAACAGACCATTTTCCCACTGATTATTTGGTTGTGTTCACCCTTCAACTGTGAGCTAAATTATAGTGGTCATATACCACACCAAGCCTAATCCCATCAGCCCTCACAGTAGTTTTGCAATTCCTTATCTAGATAATCTGAATGAACGTTTCCTCTGAAGGAATTATTTCTAGAATTATTTTCTGTCAGTATGGGATCTAATGCTTTGCTGATTAAGTAGTACCACCAACTGACTGTACAGTTCAACTCTTCCGTTATCTTATTTGTCATAACTAACCTAGGAAGGCAGTTGTCTACAAAGTGTTTTGTATTTTAACTTTATTGTTATATTAAAATCAGAGAATCTCAGGGTAGAAGTGACTTCAAGAACAAGTCCCATCTAGTACATTCCTTTGTGTTGGTTCACTCTTTACTCTCTCTCACCCATGTTCATGGCTTTGTAACCGAGCAGGACCCTATGGGGTCTTCTCGGGACAGACCCCTCCCCCACATGCTCTGCTGTAGCTCCTCTCTGAAGTGCCTGGGTAACAGTACCTGATGCACGCTTCCTGAGTTGTTTTACAGATGCTAAAACCACCACCGAGTGGAAGAAATTAACTACCTGATGATCATGAACATGTAGCCCCCAGACCTCCTGGAGCCTAAGGATTGAGCCTAAGGTGCCCTGTGACACCACCTTGGTACCCCATCATCAACCAGTCAGAGAGCTGTGCACGAGCTGATCACATACCCTGCGACCCCCACTCCCTCCCTCACCCGGCCTTTAAAAATGCTTTGCTGAAACCCTTCAGGGAGTTCGGGTTTTTTGAGCACTAGCCACCCTGGACTCCTTGTACGGTGCCTGCGATAAACGCTGCCCTTTCCTTCACCGCAGCCCAGTGTCAGTGGATTGGCTTTGCTGTGCGTAGGCCGGCTGACCCAAGTTTGGTTCAGTAACAGCTTCAATTATTATCTGTATTATGGTGACTTTATATTTCTAACCCAGACCTGCATTCTTAGATCCAGACCTGTATTTCCAACTATTTGAGTTTAGCATCTAGAGGTCTCAACAGCCTTCTTCAACATTGTCAAGACCAAACTTGTGATCCCTTCATTCTCTTTCCAGTGTTTCCGCTATCTGTCCTCCCTGCCCTCGTTCTTGACACTGCACTCACAGCCCCGTCCACTCTGTCAGGTCTGGTTCACTTCACTTCCTAAATACCTCTTGGAGCTGCCTGCTCTCCATCTCCAGGGCTGCCCGCCAAATCCCGGCTCCAAATGGCCATCGTCTTCCCCCTGCACCTCTCTGGTACTCCCCTCTGATTCCCACACCTGCTCTCCTCCACACTAGAGCCAGCTGTGCTCTCCAAAAGCAAATCGCATGCTGTCATCCCACTCACTGAAAACACTTCACTGGCTTCTCACTGGTCTTAAAAAAGACCCAAATGGTTTACTGATCTGGCTCCTAGCTTCCCCTCATAATGTACTTTCTTCCTGTGACCTGACCTGTGATTCAGTCCTTCTGGTTTCCTTGGTCAGCCTGTGCCACACCCGCCCCAGGCACCGGGCTTTGCAGGGCTGTTCCTACTGCCCGGAGTCATCTCCCCTCACCACCTCTCTCTGCCTTGATCAACTCATGCCTCCTTGCCCTTCTGACCTCAGGTTGCCACTGCATCAGGATTGCTCAGCCGGATCAGGTCTTTGGGCTATAGATACCTGGAGAGCCTACCTTCTTCAGGAGCGTTTACTCAGTTGGTAATTAAACTTTCACTGTGTACTTATTTCACTAATGACAATCTCCCTCACTGTTCTCTAAGCTCTGTGAAAGCAGGGATTGAGCTTCTTTTGTTTTCTGCTCATCGCCGTCTCCTTGGCGTCTAGTAGACACACAAATAAACGTAAAACCAAGGTGAGAAAGGGAAGATCCCATGTCGGGTTTACAAGGAATATCATCTCCCCTTCTATAGACATTTCAGCGGTTTTGGATTAAGCGTAGCAATTAATTTTACTGTAGGTGAGCACGTGGACAGTTGTCTCTGTGTGTTGCCAGATGCAGTTGCAGAGGGTGCTAGCCCAGCTCTGCCCAGAGGAAGGGACACTCCTTTCTCTTTCTTTCTTTGTCTGGAAGCTGGGTGGGGTCCTCAGGGCAGCACACACCCAAGGGCTCCCTCTGTGGGCCAACGTGTCAGGCTCTGGGGCCAGTTTAAGATTTCTCTCCATTCTGTGGTCACCCAGATTTTGCTCTTTTTACAGTGGACAGTGAGTTTTGCAAAAGCTGATGCTGATTTTATAGAAGGAACCAGATGAGAGAGTAGGAAAAGCCCAGCACATCTGTAGACTCAACTGAAGCTAAAATCAAAGCATCTGTACTCGTACTGACGCCAAGTAGGTTGAGAAGAAGCAGAACAAACTTGTTTGTGCTACGACGTGCCCAGCATATAAGTCCTCAGGCCTAACTTCTGATTTTGAATGATTTGGTGACTGAGTCCCTCTGGGTCATATTGCTCATTCCTCTGTCATGGGGAGGGACAGTCCTTTCAACGTCAAAGCCGTTGATTGTAGTTTTAAATGTCATTTGTTACATATCCATGCATACTCAAGTGTTTAGCGACATTAGCGACATAGTAGACCAATGTCTGCAATTTCCTTTGAATGCATCCAAAAAACAAAAAAAGATGGAACAAGAGATGAATAGTTGATTCACATTAGCCAAAACATGGAAACAACCTAAATGTCCATCAACAGATGAATGGATAAAGAAGATGTGGTATATATATACAGTGGAATATTACTCAGCTATTAAAAAGGGTGAAATAATGCCATTTGCAGCAACATGGATGGACCTAGAGATGATCACACTAAGTGAAGTAAGTCAGACAGAGAAAGACAAATACCATATGATGTCACTTATATGTGGAATCTGAAATATACCACAAATGAACCTATCTATGAAACAGAAACAGATGCACAGACATAGAGAACAGACTCGGGGTTGCCAAGGGGGAGGGAGGTGAGGGAGGGAAGGACTGGGAGTTTGGGATTAGCAGATGCAAACTGTTGTATACAGGTTGGATGAACAACAAGGTCCTCCTGTAGAGCACAGGAAACTATATTCAATACCCTGTGATAAACCATCATGGAAAAGTATATAAAAAAAGAACGTCTGTGTGTGTAGAACTGAGTCACTTTGCTGTACAGCAGAGATTGGCACAGCATTGTAAACCAACTGTACTTCAATAAAAAAAAGAATTGAAAGAGATGAATAGTTAGATAGCTGGGTGATAAAGCAAATAGAGTAAAATTGTTCATTATAAGATCCAGGTGATGATGGGCTTCCCTGATGGCGCAGTGGATAAGAATCCGCCTGCCAATGCAGGGCACACGGGTTCGAGCCCTTGTCCAGGAAGATCCCACATGACGCAGAGCAACTAAGCCCGTGTGCCACAGCTCAAGCTCTGAGCCCAAGCTCTGGAGCCCATTGAGCGACAACTGATGAGCCTGTGTGCCACAACTACTGAAGCCCACGCACCTAGAGCCCGTGCTCCGCAACAAGAGAAGCCACCGCGATGAGAAGCCCGCGCGCTGCAACGAAGAGTAGCCCCCGCTCGCCGCAACTAGAGAAAGCCCACGCGCAGCAACGAAGACCCAACACGGCAAAAAATAAATTAATTAATTGAAAAAAGAAAAGAATACTGGATACTCTTAAAAATAATTGTTAAAAAAAGGATCTAGGTGATGGTGTTCACTGTGCATTTATTTCAACTTTTCAGTACGTTCAAAGTTTTGCATAAGATGTTGGGAGAAAATTCAACATTTATTAAAACCTTGTGATATTTATTAAAATATTTATAAATATAAATTGTATTAAAGTAACCTAGGCATCAGGGATACAGTGATGATCAGAAGACATGGCTCCTGTTGGTACAGCACTCCCTGAGAGAGACAGACACGTTAGCAGGTGATGATCAAACAGCATGGTGAGTGAAGTGACAGATACACACAGACTTCTCTGGGCATGTCAAGAAGAACCCACCACATTTCGCCATGTGTATTTGTGCGGTGGTGGTGGTCAGGGAGATCTTCCTGGAAGAGAAGCCACCAGAACTCAGCCTCGAATGGCAATGGGATAGAGATCAGGTCAGGTGGTAGGGGAGGAAGGAATTCCATGAACAAACCCTGTATAGTGTTTGCAGCAGCGGGAGATGGGCTGGACTGGTCAGCTCTGGGGAGCTTGTGTTCCAAGCTGGCCAGCTGGGCTTGCTCCTTGGTGGTGGGGGGAGGTGGAATGGCTGAAGGTAAGAATGGAAACGGCAGGGTCAGATTCGCTTTTTGCTGCGCCTCTACCTAGCTGACTGCAGAGCATCCCTGAGACACCAAAGCTGGAGGTCAGGTCGGTGCCTGACTGTGCAGGTGTTCCTGTCAGGAGGTGCACACATGGTAAGAGGGCTCTAGGTGGGGGAACAGATTTGAGGAGCATTAGGATGTAAAATTAGAAAAGTGGAGATGGGAAAGATGAAGGGTGGTAAGCATGCTGCTTACGGTTAGAGGGGCTGTTGAGGAGGGATGATGGGCTCAGCCTTGAACTGAGAGGGGCACCTCTCAGTTAGAGGGGCACCCAAGTGGAGCTGCCAAGTTGGCAGCCAGAAAACAAAGCTGAAACTTAGGGAAGAGGTGGATACACTTCATTACTGGACAAAGCTGAAACTTAGGGAAGAGGTGGATACACTTCATTACTGGAATCGAAATAATGAAGTTTGAATCTGCAGTTGAGACTAACAAGGGAGAGTATGGAGAGTGATAAATGAAAGGGATGGGGTTTCCAATACCTGGAACAGTGCCTGGCACATAGGACGTGGTGATGAATATGAACAAAAGTGGGAAGAATTCTGGGACAAACATTCAAGGATGGGCTGAGAAAGGGAAGCTGGTAAAGGTGTAAGGACCGATCAAAGAGGGTGGAGAAGATTAAAGGTCATGTTTGGGAAGGAAGTGTTTCAGGACAGGGAGGAGGTTACAAATAAAAGATGAGGCTAAAATCTGTTCATGGGTGTAACAGTCGGGAGGTCACTGGTAGCAAAGGGATATCTGCAGAGTGCAGAGGGTGGGGACGAGAGCACAGGGTGAGGAGTGGAAGCAGCTGAGGCATCGGGAGAAATGTGACACAATTCCTCCATACTGGAGCGCCGTGGTCTAGATCAAGGGTGACTGGAAGGCTTTAACTTTTCATCACACCCATAATTACTTGAAGAAAGATATCTAGGGACGTCATACCCATTTACTGCTGTGATTTATTATCAAATTAAATCATGATTCATAAATAACTATAAAGAGCAAATTCTCCTTCAATTATGGCCTGTATTCCTGTAGGAAAAAAGCAAATTGTGGCTAAGTAACATCAGCCCAGCATTCAACACAATTTTTTAAAATAAATTTTATGTATGTATGTATTTATTTTTGGCTGCTTTGGGTCTTCGTTGCTGCACGCGGGCTTTTCTGTAGTTGTGGCGAGCGGGGGCCATTCTTCTTTGCAGTGAGTGGGCTTCTCATTGCTGTGGCTTCTCTTGTTGCGGAGCACGGGCTCTAGGTGCGTGGGCTTCAGAAGTTGTGGCTCGCGGGCTCTAGAGCACAGGCTCGGTAGTTGTGGAGCACAGGCTCAGCTGCATGTGGGATGTGGGATGCGGGATCCCGCGGCATGTGGGATCTTCCCGGACCAGGGCTCAAACCCGTGTCCCCTGCACTGGCAGGCGGATTCTTAACCACTGTGCCACCAGGGAAGCCCTCAACACAATTTTTAAATTAACTCAGACATTTATTTAGTGCCTGTCATGTTTTTAGTCACTGGGCTAAACTGAACAGAAGTTACCAGTAGAAAGAGAGAAGCTGGAATTACGGGAGAGGGAGGGCTGGACAATGAGGTGCTGGGCAGGGCAAACAGGCCAGGGGTGAAGGTGCTGGCCATGGGCGTGAGCAGACGCAGCCTCTGATCAGGACGGTTGCTCAGGAAACAGGCGTGTGCGTGGGGCCAGGAGTGGGTTCCAGGGAGACCAGGTCTGATGGTCTTGGTGTTCTGGAAGAAGGAGGAGACATGGTCTTCTGCTGAAAAGGAAGCTGAGGATTATCCCGGCAGCTTCAATGAAGTGAGAAAGGTCTGGAATAGTTATTGAGGAGCGATAAATTAAAGTAGCTGTGTGCACACACACCAGGCCTCTCGTTAAACTGCAAGTTCTCTGAGGGCGATGTGGCCCTTTTCTTCCCCCTTGGGCGCTTGACTCCACGAAGGAAGACCCAAAGGCATTTTGAAAGCCTCCTACTCCATGATTTCATTCATTTTGAAAAATAATTATTGCCTCACAATTTTTTAAAGAGTTGGGCATAAGTGAACTTCTAGGCCGTTTAAGAGATTTAACAAATGTATGCAATTAACTTTTTTCCTACACATGTAGTAGCTTTAACTTAAAAATCAGAATTCTCAAGAAAAGATGTGACATTAATTTTCTTAGAAAATAATTACTAAGTCAGGAGACCCTATCCAGTCAGTTCACTAAGATGTGTCAATCAAGGGCATACTTGTCAAAGTTCTGATAGTCCAAGTTCTATCCTCCAATAGCAGGGCAGGCTTCTCCTCACATCTGGTTTCCCATTGGCTCTGAGATGTGGGCGGGGCCACCCATTCCTGCTGCTGCCACTAGCTCCACCCCACCCCATGCAAATGAAATCAAAGCTCTGGTGAACCCACGTGATTGGTCACGTGGCCCGACACACTCGCCCCACCCCCTCAAATGACATCATCACCCTCTCAAACTCTCACGAGAGTTTGCACAGATGCTGGTGAGAGGCTGGCAGGCCAGTCCACTGTGGCAGGAGGGGTGTCAGGGGAGGGAGCTTCAATACAGACCCCATTCCCACTGCTGAGTCTCCAGTCCAGCTTAAGACAGGGGCCCCTAGGGGCCTGTGGGGCAGTGCCCAGGGGTCCCATGCACACTCTTCTCCCATTGGCTGGCTGCTCCGGCATGCAAATGAGGGCGCGCGTCACTTCCGGAGGCCAATCGAGCGCCATTTTCTCTTTCTGGCCGAGCTGGGAGGAGGGGACGGGGTCGCGCGGGGTGGGCGCGCGCCGAGCCGGGGTCCCGCCGCGCGGGGCTGAGGCGGGCGGGCGCGGGGCCCCAGCGGG
>NW_021703765.1:61397-186831 GCF_005190385.1 Monodon monoceros | reverse complement strand
GCGGGGACTGGGCGGCGGCTGGGGAGGGCCGGGCGTGCGGAGGGCGGCGGGACGGGGACCCGGGGAGCCGCCCGGAGCGAGTGCGGACGCGGGCCGAGCGGATGCGAGCTCACCCGGCCTGCGCTGTGGCGGCTGTCTCTCAGGAGGAGAGAACAGCCAGTAGCAAAGCCCAGTTCCTTCACTCCTGAGCGTTTGGTGTGAATATTGACCACATGCGGTTGTTGACATGAACGTTTTAACTTTTCATATGTCGTCGCTTCCTGCGTTGACGTACAGTCTGGGTGCAGAATTTCTCCTCTCACTTGGCTTTGGAACGTCCAAACCTGTAGCCACCAGTTCACCCTGTACACAGTTGCAAAATGATAAGTAGTTAAATATTTAAAGTATTTTCTTTGAATTTGAATGGGAGGCTTACCTGAATGCTCTTAAAACTCGTTCTAATTGAATGGAATGGGTAATGGCAGTCTCTTGAGACCTGAAGGACTCTTCTGTGTGGTGATTTACAATGCAGATGGGCAAGTGCGGGCAGACAGCGGCGGGTACCCAGGTCTCGCCAGATAGGTGGGGCGGGGAGTCAAGGTTGTGGGGAGCGTCTTGGGGAGAGGACCGCGTGAAAAGTGCGGCTTCTGGGAAGTGCGTGTTCATCTTTGGAAGTGAAGTAGTGCGTGCGTGACTTATTTAGAGCTGAACGAACTTTGATATTCCGGTTGGAGATGCAGCTGTGTTGAGCCAGTGGTCTTTAGGCGTGGAAGTGACAGACCTGTGTGCAGGAAGGGAACTGGTGCTGGCCTGGAGGGTGGACCGGAGTGGGGCGGAGATGCTCACCCGTCCATCTGAGCGGTGGTGAGGACGTGAGAGCTGGATTTAGGGTTAGGAATTGAAGGTCGGTGACGGGAGGTGAAGGTGGAGTTGTTAAAAGATTTTTAGCTGCAGAGATCTGGGACACCTTTTTAACTTGAACCCAGGTTTGCGATGTGCTTTTGGTGAATTTGTGGTTGAAGTCCCTTTGAGGGGTCACGCCCCAGCTTTCTGCCGTGGCCGCCACTCTGGATGTCACACACGTGTTAGGGCACTGTTTAACAAGTGGGGAGACTGACTGAAAGATGATGACTTGCTGAAGGCCACAAGTCTGAGAAGGGGTATTCCTGTGTTTGAACCCAGACCTTTGAATCTTGCTTTCATGCATTGTACAAATACTGTGTGTTTTTTTTTTAAAAAAATAATTAATTAATTTATGGCTGCGTTGGGTCTTCGTTGCTGCGCGAGGGCTTTCTCTAGTTGCGGCGAGCCGGGGCTTCTCTTCCTTGCGGTGCGTGGGCTTCTTCTTGCAGTGGCTTCTCTTGTTGTGGGTCACGGGCTCTAGGCGTGCGGGCTTCAGTAGTTGTGTCTCCCGGGCTTCAGTAGTTGTGGCGCACAGGCTTAGTTGCTCCGCGGCATGTGGGATCTTCCCGGACCAGGCCTCGAACCCGTGTCCCCTGCATTGGCAGACGGATTCTTATCCACTGCGCCACCAGGGAAATCCCTGAATATTATGTGTTTTTAAAGTTACTTAAAAACAAAAAAACAACAAACCTGTATTCCAATAGTTGGGACATTTCATGTAGATTTTTTGGAGTTAGATAATGGCAACTCACAGCCTTATGTTCTAAGTGCTTTTCTTGTATTAAACTGTTCTTTCTCAAAAGTGCTTCTCAGAGTAGGTTGTGCAGAAGGAACTGAGGCCCCAGGATTAAGTGACTTGTCGAAGATCACACAGCTAGTCAGCTGTGGAGCTGATTTGAGCTCAGGCAGTGCAGCTCCAGAATCTTTTGCTCGTGAGATGATTGTGTGGGGTTGCTTCTGAAGTGAAATCTTTTTAGAACTTAGATTTCACAGGAACTGAAAAGCAAGTTCTGTGGCTTTAAAAAGTATTATATTACCTGAATGATTTTCTTTTTTGCAGTGTACTTTTTCAATAATGGAATATTCTTAAATAATCATGATACTAAAAAGCAACAAAAGAAACCCTTTAAGTGCCTCTTTGGGAAGTAATATTTTCTTGTGCACATCAGCGCAATTTTTGGTAATTCCGTGTCTACCACACACTGTGAAATTAAAGGTAATTTACTATGAACAGAGGTTGATAGATTAGTGCAGCTGCATTAGCGTGCTGTTTTCTAATGGTGAAGATACAGATTTAACTGAGTACTAAGAATATATAGAGAACAGCATCAATAAAGGATCTATAGATATGGAAGCACTGAACAACTTCTTTCCTAGTTAATTAATCCACTGGGTCCTCTTTATGAAATCTTGCATCTCTTAGAATGGAGAAATAATGGTAAAAGTCACCTTCTGTTCCCCAAAGTGATTGGCAACAGTAGACCAAGGATTTTGAAAGAATTGTTTTAAGGTTATGAAACTTCTATGATTTACCTACGTTTTATTTTTTATTATCTTTACTTGGTTTCCCTAAAACAGCAAACTGCTGAAAAGAGGAAACTTTTTTTTTTTTAAATTAAGAATGGATCTGTGTACTTGTTTTGGGAGGGGGCGGGGAACCACAATAGCAATGATGAGGGAATGGGGGCACTTACAGTTGAGAATAAAAAGCTCCGATTCTCCAAATTGAAGAAGACAGACTTCCTTGACCCTCCTCCCAAGCCTTGAACAAGTAACTGCTGAGCCCTTTAAAACTTGCCCAGTCACTGGAAGTCTCTTTTCAGTGCCTTCCTCCTGAGGGTTGGCCTGTCAGTAGCAGCCTTGGGAACCATCCTGTGAAAATTGGCCAATCCCTAAACTGCTTCTGGGAGTGTACCAATCCCTGTACTCCTTGCTTCTCAAAACTGTGATAAGATCAGCACTTGCTTTGTAAGGCCAGATTTCTTTGCAAGCAAAAAATTTAGCTTTTTTGTTTTGGATATATGTGGATGGTGGTCTTAACCTTGGACAATTCTATTTACCCACTTTGGGGAAAGAAGAACCCCAAAGGATAGAGAGGATAGTGGGACTTTAAGGAGGAAATAACGGCAAGTCTGATAAAGTGAGTGGAAAGCATAAAGAAGGATTTTTGAGGCATGCTCTGGCCAAGGAAGCCAGTCGGGGCTTGAAAGTGACCTTGTGCTTAATATTTAGGAATGCCACCACGAGGTTCTTGACAGCTCCTCTGTTAAATTATGCTTTTGAAGGCTAGAACCCAATTCAGTGAATTTTATTGTTAATATTTTTATTATTAGTTTTTTTTTTTTTTTTTTTTTGCTGTACGCGGGCCTCTCACTGCTGTGGCCTCTCCCGTTGCGGAGCACAGGCTCCGGACGCGCAAGCTCAGCGGCCATGGCTCACGGGCCCAGCCGCTCTGCGGCATGTTGGATCCTCCTGGACCGGGGCACGAACCCGTGTCCCCTGCATCGGCAGGCGGACTCTCAACCACTGCGCCACCAGGGAAGCCCTAATTTTATTATTTTTAACTTTACTTCCTATGATTTTTATATCTCCCAGTTCTAAAATGCTAAATGATCCTTCAAGCTCACTTTCTACTGAGGCTGAGATATACTTTTCACATAGATAACTTGTCTGAAAAGCGTGTCCATTCCAAATCAGCTTCTCAAACACTTCATGTTTCTTTATTACCCACGAAAAGGTTCTCCCACTGTTAACCCTCCCTGCCCCGCTCATCTCTCGTTTTATTCCAGTCCACCTTTTTGGTTTTACTTACCTTTTGCCCAGTATATTCAGACTTTTACTACCTTACCTCAGTCATTTTCTGATGCTGATCTATTCACTTGGAATATCTTGGACTCCAAGTCACCAACCCGCCATAGCCTTTCCATTTTGAACCTCAGTGATAGGCCCAGATGTGCAAAGAAAACATGATTCCTGCCCTGAAGAAGTTCAGTCCAATAGGGAAAATAGGTGTAGAAGTAGATAATTACAACGTAGTGAGGTGAGTGCAATGAAATAAGTATAAACTGGCCACTCTGGGAATTCCTCGGAGGGGCACCAAGCTTATCCTTGAGGGAGGAGGGGTTTGGTTATAAGAGGGTATAGAAGTGGAATTGCGGGCTTACAGAAATTGTTATTTAAGATCTTGGGAGGTACTGCCAGTTGTCCTGTAAACATGCAGAAAGTACAGTTTTTCTGCTTATCCTCACTACCAGAGGATATTATCAATCTTTAAGTTACTGTTTTGATAATAAAAAATTGGCATTCATTTTTTTACCTGGCATTTCTTTAACTGGAGTTTAACTGATTTTGTTTTATAGCTTGCACATTAAAACTTTTTTTGAAATAGTTTCGGATTTATAGAAAGTTGCAAGTACAGTACAAAGAACTTCTTCCCCCGAATCATTTGAAACTAAGTTGACAAAAATGATGCCACATTACCCCCAATATTGTCTGTTTCCTACAATAAGAACATTCTCATATATATGCAGAACACAACCAGCAAAATCAGGAGATCAATTTATTACCATCTAATCCTCAGACTCCATTGAAGTTTTGCCAGTTGTTCCAATAACATCATTTATAGTAAAGAATCTAGTTAGAATTGCGCATTGAATTTAGTTATCTTTAGTCTCTCTCAATCTGGAACAGTTCTTAGTTTTTCCTTCCATGATCTTTTTCTAAGTGTATAATTAGTTGATTTTTAGTAAATTTATAGAGTTATGCAACCAACAACATAATCTAATATTAGAACATTTCCAGCACTCTCCCCAAAAACCTATTCATGTGCAGTTACTACCCGTTCCCACCCGCAGCTGACTGCTAATCTACCTTCTATCCCTGTAGATTTGTCTTTTCTGAACATTTCATGTAAATGGAATCAGACAGTATGAGGACTTTTGCGTCTGGCTTCTTTCACTTAGCGTCATGTTTTCGAGATTCATTCATGTTGTAGCGTGCATCAGTACCTAGTTACTTTTATTGCCAGATACTATTTTGTGGTATGGGTATGCCATATTTTGTTCATCCAGTCAACATTTGGTGGACACTTGGGTTGTTTCCACATTTTGGCTATTAGGAATAGTGCGCCCTTGTATCATCTGGACACGTTTGAAGATTGCAGGTTAGGTATTTTGTACAGTGTCTCTTAACTGAATGTCTGCCAGACTTCTGTGAATTACACTTTCCCCTTTGGTTATTAACAAGTATTTTGTGGGGAGATGCTTGGAAACCATGTAAAATATCCCATTCCTCACTAAACTTTCAATTTATTAAATTGTTTATGTTACCATGGACTTAAGTTTATATTCTAGTGGGTTATCTTTTGGTTACTATTTCTGAATACCAAACCACCCCAAAACTTTGTAGAATGAAACATTTTATTAAAAAAACTCAGTAATTCTTTGGGTCAGGAGTTCAGGTGGGAGCAGGAAAGATGGCTTGTTTATATTCCACAATGTCTGGGGCCTCATCTGGAAAGACTCAAAGGCTCAGGGTCACTGGACAGCTGCAGGCTCTAGAGCATCTTCACTTTTGTGTCTGCTAGTTGATGTGGAGCCTCTCCATGTGGGCTAGTTGAACTTCTTACAATAAGGAGTCTAGATTCCAAGAGTAATGGTACCCAGAGGGCAGGCAAAAGCATGTGGCATTTTTATGGTCTACCTTTGGAATTCACATGGCATTACTTCTGCCACACTTTATTGGTTGAGGTTGCCACAAAGTTCTGCCCAGGTTCAAAGGGTGGGAGCATAGATGCCCCTACTTTTTGGGAGGAGTGTCAAGGACATATTTTAAGGAAAGCATGTGGGATGGGAGATCCTGTTACGCTATCTTTGGAAAATTCAGTGCCACAGATTAATCTGTTATTGTCATTACTTATTTGGTACCCACATTGTCCCACATTTGGCTTGTGGGAACTTCTTCAAGCGCTTGACTTCTTTTCAGTCCTTTTGACATGTCTCACCATTCTTTGAGCAACTTCGTTATTTTCTGGCATAAGACATTCTAGGCTCATCTTGTCTTTTATGTGCTCCAGCCCTAGAATCAGCCGTTTTTTCCAAGGAGCCCTGTTTCCTTTTAATGGAAAGTGGTATTTAGAAAGTAAGATTTGAGGGACTTCGCAGGTGGCACAGTGGTTAAGAATCTGCCTGCCAATGCAGGGGACACGGGTTCGAGCCCTGGTCTGGGAAGATCCCACATGCTGTGGAGCAACTAAGCCCATGAGCCACAACTACTGAGCCTGCGCTCTAGAGCCTGTGAGCCACAACAACTGAGCCCGTGTGCCACAACTACTGAGCCCATGCCCTGCAACAAGAGAAGCCGCCGCAATGAGAAGCCCCCGTACTGCAATGAAGACTAGCCTCTTCTGTCCGCAACTAGAGAAAGCCTGGGCGCAGCAACAAAGACCCCACGCAGCCAAAAATAAGTAAATAAATAAATAAAATAAAAAAAAAAAAGAAAAGTAAGATTTGGGCCCAAGGAGTGCTCACTGCTACTGGGGTGTGTAACTGCTTCCAGGCTCTCGCAGTGGACAGAGCTATACAATATACACAGACAGATTAACAAATGTATTTATTTTTAATCTATGTATGTGTTAAAAATAATGAGGTCACAGCTACACCTCTTATCATGGTCAAGTACCACAGGATTTATTTTAATTTTATGCTTTTTCAGGTATTTTAAAAACAGCTTTATGGAGATGTAATTTACATACCATACACTTCACCTTTTTTTAAAAAAATTATTTATTTATTTATTTGGCTCTGCCGGGTCTTAGTTGCGGCATGTGGGATCTTCATGGAGGCACACGGGATCTTTAGTTGCGGCATGCAGGATCTAGTTCCCTGACCAGGGATCCAACCCAGGCTCCCGGCATTGGGAGCGTGGAGTCTTAACCGCTGGACCACCAGGGAAGTCCCCAGTTCACCTATTTAAAGTGTACTTACTAAGTGGCTTTTAGTGGGTTCACAGAGTTGTGCATACATCACCACAGTCGATTTTAGAGTATTGTCACTATTCCAAAAGGAAACCCTGTTCCCCTTAGCCATCACCTTCCAGTCCACCTCAGCCTTAAGCAACCAGTATTCTCCTTTCTGTCTCTATAGATTTGCCTGTTCTGGATACTTCATATACGTTGAATCGTATAATATGTGGTCCTTGGTGTCTGGCTCCTTTCACATAGCATAATGTTCCCTCACACAGGATCTTCATTGAGGCATGTGGGAGCTTTCGTTGAGGCACGAGGCTTCTCTTTAGTTGTGGCTCATGGGCTCAGTAGTTGTGGCCCACGAGCTTAGTTGCTCCGCGGCTTATGGGATCTTCCCATACCAGGGATTGAACCCATGTCCCCTGCATTGGCAGGCAGATTGTTAACCACTGCGCCACCAGGGAAGTCCCCTTAGCCTATTTTTAAGTTGGGTTTTTTATTTGCCTTTTAATTATTGTTATGTATTCTGGATATAAGTTTCTTATCAGAAGTAAGATTTACAAATATTTTCTCCCATTTTGTGGATTCTCTTTGCTTTTTTGATGGTTTCCTTCAAAGCAGGTAGGTCTTTAATTTTGATGAAGTCCAACTTATCTATTTTTTCTTTTGTTGCTAGTGCTTTTTGGTGTCATATCTAAGAATCCATTGCCAAATCCAAGGTCATGAAGATTTATGCCTATGTTTTCTTCTGAGAGTTTTAAAATTTCACCTTGTGCATGTGCATGTATGATCCATTTTGAGTTAATTTTTGTATATGGTATAAGGGAAGAGTCCAACTTCATTCTTTTGTATGTGGAAATCTAATTGTCCCAGAATAAAAATTACTCTGCTTTACCAGCCCTGTTTTAAAAAATTTTATGTGTGTGTGTATGTGTATATGTACTTATTACAGTTTTGTTTTCTTCCCTTTTAAGGAAAATTTCAAAAATGTTTCAAATTCCCGTGGAGAATCTTGACAACATCAGGAAGGTACGGAAAAAGGTGAAAAGCATTCTTATGGATATTGGGCTTGACAGCTGCAAAGAGTTGCTGAAGGTAAGAAGGCATAAGTAACAGATTAAGAGAAGACAGTAATATTGGAGATACTGGGGGTGGTGAGATTTGAACTGGGAGGTTTTGGAGAATGGGTAAGATGCCTCAAGATGGAAATTGCCGACTCTTGAAATGAGCCGTGGGAATAGCATTCGTTTTTATTCATGTCTTTGACTTAAAGTGGGCTACTTTAGGCTCTTCCAGTTTTTAACGTTACTTTTAGGAGGGACTGTTTATAGTCATTAGTTGCAACATATTTTTGTTTTTTGAGGGGAGTGTCTTGAATTACATAAATTATTTTATCAGAAGAAAACTAACTCAATTTTGTCAGTGATCGTCAAATGGGGATGCATACTTGTATGATAGGGTTGTTTGTTTTCTTTTGTTTTTTTCTGATTTGTGAATTTAATACATTCAGTCTTACAAAAGTTTAAAAATTAAGGTCACAGTCACACACTTTATTGATAAATTATGTTCTCATATAATTTTATCTTTTCTTATAACTGGAGAATATATGGCCGGCATAAAGAAATAAAAATTGTTAAATAAAGCTTGCTTTGTAGCTTTGTAGCCACTTATAATTCTATGCATGTTTAATTCATAGCTATTGAAATAGGGACCGTGTCTGCTTTGAATTTTTCAGACTTGTGAAGAATTCGATTCAAGGTGTTATTGGCCTGGGAAGAGTACAGTTTCTTAATTTTCAAATCTCAGACTTTGAACCAGATTGACTTTTATTTATAAAAAGGTGTTCAGGTGTTCTGATGCTGAAAGACCAATACTTAACCAGGATTCTCATTAATGGTCAGAATTGATTTTTGCTCTAAAGTAAAATTTCTCAAAGGTAGACCTCAAATAGTTATCTTCAAACATTACCACCGCAGAGAGATCTTCCCCCTAAAATGCTGCCCTTTTCACTTTGTTATCTATCTTACCTGTTCTTTCTTCAGAGCTCCTGCAATACCTGATGTTATTTGTTTATCTGTATCCCTCACTTGAATGTAAGAAGGCATGCACCACATTGTTTTGTTATCCACTCTATTACCTGTACATGCTTAACATATATATATTTTTTAACAAATATTTTTCAAGTGAATGAATGAAAGTAAAACCCAAGTAGAGAAGTACTTTCAATAACAGACTGTGCCTGAACGTTTATTTGGAAATAAAAGGTTGGAGGAGATACTGAATTGGAAGCTCTTAGACACTGTTGTTCCAGAGCAGTCTTAAAGTGAGAGCACTGTCATTGTTCCTGCAGCTCTGTCTGTAAGTCATATTTTATGCATGAGGAAGAAAGCAGGATAATCTTTTGGAGACAGGTTTGAGAAGGTAGATAGTGGACACGTAGCCCATTAATAATAGATAAGTATGTGAGTTTAAGTAATATTTGCAGAGAATATAAAAATAACAAGCTAAGAGCACAATATATATAGACTGAGGAAATTTCAAATGATTATGAGAAAATTTTTGGAATGGTGCCTGGCACGCGGTAGATGCTCAAAAAATGTGCCCTGAAGGTATAGCAGTGCCTTCAGTAACAGACTGAAACTCTCTTTGGAATATTTGGGGGATGAAGGCGTGGCTTTCACTTTAGTCCTGGCTAGCAGCTAGTGGTGTGGCCTTGGGCACATCTGTGACTCTTTGGGCCTCAGTGTCCTCGTTCCAAGGAATGTAGAGAATTAGTCAGGATACTTACCCTTGAAGGGGGTTGACAGTCTAGCAGGAGCTGAGACAAACTTGAAACAGTCATAGTGAGAAACAGACAGATCACTTCTAGCTGAGGAGGCTAGAACAGCCTTTATGGAGGAGATGAGATTTGAACTGTTTTTTGTTTGTTTTTATTTGTGTATTTATTTATTTATTTTTGGCTGTGCCGCATGGCATGAGGGATATTAGTTCCCCAGCCAGGGATAGAACCTGTGCCCCCTGCGATAGAAGCACAGAGTCTTAACCACTGGACCGCCAGGGAAGTCCCCATGTTTTTAAAGATAGGGTAGGATTCTCCAGTGGAATTAGAAAGAATATTTCAGGAACATGGAATTTAGAATCACAACCCAGTTGATTAACCCCCATCACACTAGGCTAAGTGAATTCAGTTTTTTAAAAAACTGTTCTATTTGGAAATAATAATTCAAACTTACAGAATAGTTACAAGAATAAAAATAGTACAGGGAACACTCATTACCCTTTACCCAGACTTACCAGTTGTTAACATTTTCTCCCATTTGCTTTAATATTTGCACACTTTTGCCTGTGCTGTGTGTGTGTAGTATTTTTCCCTGAGCCGCTTAAGTAGGTTGCTTATCTCATGACCCTTATTACCTAAGTACTTAAAAGTGTGTGTTTTCTAAGAATAAGATTAGTCTCTTATATTGCCACAGGATGGTTATGAACTTAGGTAAATTTAACATGGATATGACATTTTTGTCTAATCATTTATAGCATTTTTCCCCCTGTCAGTGGTGGACCCAATTTAGGGTCAGGTATTGCCTTTGGTTGTCATCTCTCTTTAGTCTCCTTTAATGTGAATTTACTTTTTAAATGGAATTTTTACAGAATTAGTTTTATTTTTAGGTAAAATGCCAGAAACAACTAAAATTTTTCATCCTGGAGTCCTTTGTTTTTGACATGGCGTAAAACTGGACATTCCTCACTAACTTGCTTCCTCAGTCAGCCTAAGAATTGTTTACTCATCTGAATTTGTTCAGGACTGTTTACTTTTTCTTTCCAAGACTATAGTGACACAGAAACATACATACTTCACAAGAGAAAAGTAAGAGATTTGAATGGCATACCAGAATTGTTAATTAGCTATTGGGTTAAATTTTACTATTTCTTTTGGGGGAAAATTTTTGTTTTATTTATTTGTAGTTGATCCTATATTTTGCAAAATTTTTGAAAATTCAAGCAATGTAGAAGTTCATTGTAGAAAAATTAGAAAATATACACAAACTTAGAGGAAAAAAATGACTCAATTGTAAACCGTTACCCCAGAATCTCCATGGTAAACACTGTTATATCTTTGCAGATTTTTAGAAACAGGACATGATCTAACTATAAAATACTATACTTGTAGCTTTGTTCTTACTTTTCTCTGAATCTCATATGAAGAACTTCTTTCCATGTCAAATGCATTTATTCTTAATCCATTGTATTATTTAGAGTCTCTTGGTCTCAAGCAACGAAAACCAGTACTGACCAAGTTAAGTTAAGCAAGAAGGAATTTATCTGAAGTCTGTGGGTGCTTACAGAGAGTCAGCCCTGGGAACACCTGTCCATGTGGTCCTTTCCGTTTCCTTAGCCAGCATTTCAGATTTCATAGTGAGAAATCACTCTGCCTTCTCTGATTTCCAAGGTATATACGACTCCACTTATCCTAAGAGTTAGGCCCTCAAATCGTAGGCTGTACAGTTCTTGTCAAAAGCCTGGCTGAGAAAAGTGAATCTTAGGGGAAATAGGCTCTTCCAAGAACCTTATCTCCTTTTCTAAAAATAGATGTAAACCCTGCTACTCCTTAGAGTATCTTGAGGAGTTTTTTAAAAAGTTAACATTTGGGGGCTTCCCTGGTGGCCCAGTGGTTAAGAATCCGCCTGCCAAAGCAGGGGACATGGGCTCGAGCCCTGGTCCAGGAAGATCCCACATGCCGTGGAGCAACTTAACTTGTGCGCCACAACTCCTGAGCCTGCGCTCTAGAGCCCGTGAACCTCAACTAACTGAGCCCTTGTGCCACAAGCCCGCATGCCTAGACCCCATGCTCCACAACAAGAGAAGCCACCGCAATGAGAAGCCTGCCCACCACAACGAAGAGTAGCCCCTGCTCACTGCAACTAGAGAAAGCCCACGCGCAGCAATGAAGACCCAATGCAGCCAAAAATAAATAAATAAAATAAAAATGTAAAAAATAAAATAGGGCTTCCCTGGTGGCACAGTGGTTGAGAGTCCGCCTGCTGATGCAGGGGACGCGGGTTCGTGCCCCGGTCCGGGAGGATCCCACATGCCGCAGAGCGGCTGGGCCCGTGAGCCGTGGCCGCTGAGCCTGCACGTCCGGAGCCTGTGCTCCGCAACGGGAGAGGCCACAGCAGTGAGAGGCCCGCATACCGCAAAAAAAAAAATAATAATAAAATAAAATAAATTAGATCAAGATATTAAAAAAAAAGTTAACATTTGATCAGTTAATTTAAAGGCTACCTACATAATTTGGAGGGCACTGTGCAAAATGAAAATGCAGGGCCATAGGCGCACTGTCCCAACCCACAGCAGATGGGTGACTCCCAAGAGATTGCAGCTTCTGTGCCAGGATGCTTCTGTTGCCTGGATCCAGGGTGGGCTCAAGGCCCCAAGTTATCTACCAAACACCTTGGTGCTGCCAGTCCAGGGCTGGGCTGGTTACCACCTTCCTCCTCCTCTCCCCGGGTCTTCCTGGCTCCCACCAGGGCGACTGGGGAATATGGACCTCTTGACAACTTGGTTATTGCCCCAGGTGGTGGACAAGAGTCTAGGAGTGGTTGCAGGGTGAGGGGAGTTAGGAGGGTTGTGGAGACTGAGAGCAGGGACAGAATCTGTCCCAGGACAGTGGAGGTAGGACCACGCGTGAGCTGACGCTTCAGGCCCCTGACACATGCTCCACGGTCCTATCAGACTTCACTTTATAAAACAAATTCAAAGATGAGATTATTAACACTTTCAAAATGCTGACAACAGGGATTACACCCCAGCACTGGCCTGTCTGAACACAGGGCTCTGTGCAACTGCATTGGTCGTTTTGAAAACTTTCCCATTTTTTTAATTTAGTTAAAAAAAAAATTTAGTTATTTAACCTCATGTTGAAAATATTATTTCAGTATGTAATCAGTATAAAATAAGTAATGAAATATTTTAACCTCTTTTTTCTCTTAAATCCTCCAAGTGTATTTATAGAATTTTTTTATTATGGTAAGATATATATAACATAAAATTTGCCATTTTAGCCTTTTTTTGGGCCACGCTGCACGGCTTGTGGGATGTTAGTTCCCTGACCAGGGATCGAACCTGGGCCCCAGCAGTGAAAGCGCCGAGTCCTAACCACTGGACCACCAAGGAATTCTGCATTTTAGCTATTTTTAAGTGTACAATTCAGTAGCATTAATGATATTAACACTGTTTTGCAACTCGATTTTCATCATCTCAAACAAACTCAGTAACCTTGAAGTAGTAACTCCCCATGCCCCACCCCAGCCTCTGATAAACTCTAATCTACTTTATGTCTCTATAGATTTGCCTATTAAAAATATTTCATGTGAGTGGAATCATGCAGTATTGGTCCTTTTGTGACTAGTTTATTTCACTAGCTTAATGTTTTCAAAGTTCATCTATGTGTGGCATGTGTCAAAATCTTAACTCCTTTTTATGGCTAAGTAATATTCCATTATGTAGACATATACCACATTTTATCAGTTCATCTGTTGATACACACAGGTTGATTCCATCTTTTGGCAGTTGTGAATAATGCTGCAGTGAACTTTGCCTCACAGGTATCTGTTTGAGTCCCTGTTTCAGTTTTAGGGTATATACCTCAGAGAAATGCTGGGTCATGTAATAATTGTTTAGCTTTTTGAGGAACCACCTAACTGTTTCCACAGTGGCTGCACCTTTTTCAGTTGCCACCAGCCATGCATGAGGGGTCCAGTTTACCCACAGCCTTGTTAACATTTGTTCTCTCTTTCAGTCTCTCCCTCTTTCTCTCCCTCCCTCGCCATTGTGGCCACTAATGATGTTGAGCATCTTTTCATGTGCCTATTGTAGTTTTTTGCCCATTTTTAAATTGGATTGTTTGTCTTTTTGTTGTTGAGTTGTAGTTTTTTATGTATTCTGGATATTAAACCGTTATTAGATATGTTTTGTAGATATTATCTCCCATTCTTTTTACTTTCTTGATAATATCTTGATGCACAAAAGTTTTAAATTTTGATGAGGCCCAATTTATTTGTTTATTTATTTATTTATTTATTTATTGCGGTACCTGGGCCTCTCACTGTTGTGGCCTCTCCCATTGCGGAGCACAGGCTCCGGACGCACAGGCTCAGCGCCCATGGCTCACGGGCCCAGCCGCTCCGTGGCATGTGGGATCTTCCCGGACCGGGGCACGAACCCGTGTCCCCTGCATCGGCAGGCGGACTCTCAACCACCGCGCCACCAGGGAAGCCCGGTCCAATTTATTTTTGTGTTTGCAATGCTTTCTATGTAGTATCTAAGAATCCATTGCCAAATTCAAGTCAAGAAGATTTTCTCCTTTGTTTTTTTCTGAGAGTTTTATGGTTGTAGTTCTTTTTGTTTAGGTTTTGATCCGTTTTGAATTAATTTTGTATATGGTGTGATATAGGGGTCTAACTTTATTCTTTTGCATGTGGAAATCCAGTTGTCCCAGTGCCATTTATTTGACTAATTTTTCCCACATTGAATGGACTTGGCGGCCTTGTAGAAAATGATTTGGCCATAGGTGCATGGATTTATTTCTGAACTCTCAATTCTAGTCCATTAATCTTTATGTCTATCCTTATGTTAGTATTACACTTTTGATTACCCTAGTTTTGTGATAAGTTTTGAAATTGGGAAGTGTGAGCTCTCCAACTCGGTTCTTTTTTTTTTTTTTTAACATCTTTATTGGGGTATACTTGCTTTACAATGGTGTGTTAGTTTCTTCTGCACTTGCCCTTAGTGTGTTTTCGATTACCTTCATTAGTTTACTCAGGTTTCCCCATGTAAAACCCTAAAAGAAGTTTTTTTTCAGAACTCGCGCTAGGAGAGTATGTGGCATGTCTTGAGTGTGCTGGACCCACATCAGGGATCGGTCCTGACCATCCTTTTCATTGCTTGGTCAGCCTCGTTAGGCAGGCCCATCCCTTGAAGCTCATTAAAGTGTAGAGGAAACTAGTACTGGGTTGCTTGATTAAAAAAAACAAAAAAACAAAAAAACACATGTAATCAGTGGGAAAGTGGAAGAGACATTGGATGTCCTTTCTGTGTATGATGTGTGTGTTGCTTAGAGGAGAGATTTCTAATGTATGATGTGGACCCTTGAGGAATCATGAAGTTATTAGGGAGTACTACAATTTCTCTGGTGGCTGCAAATTCAAATGAAGCATTGTCTGAGAATTGAAAGTAATCTCTCCCATTAAATTACTGTTATATATCAAATGTTCATAGATACTGAGGTGATTAATATTATCCAAATTTATTTAAAAGTATTACTCTTCCTATCAGCTTTTGTCATCCTCTGTTTTCTCAATCAACAGCTATCAGAGATACAAATACTGTCACATGGAGGCCAGAAACCTTTGAAGAAGCGGTAGGGAAAAAGGGGATTAAAAAAAGAAGGTCCCTAGGTTAGAGTTTCGAAGTATCTATCAGATTTATTGAGGGAGTTTGAGATAGAAGGAATTAATGTTGACTGTCTAGTAGAAGTTTGGATCCATGATCATTTTCGCCTTTTTGTCACCTTGTGGGTTATTACCTTGTAAGCCTTTTTTTCCTACCAGTCTTGCCTTTGGTGCAAAAGCTTGACTACTCTAGCTCTTGCTTCTCACTGCACTGCACCACGTTCCTTTCTGTGCTGTTCTGCTCAGAGCTGCCATTTCTGAGGCAACTAGTGCACTTCTTTGCATCAAGTTACAGATTAGATGAGAACATTTCAACCAATGTTTACAAATTTGGGGTTGCTGCATCTAAATTAGGGAAGCTTAAACAAAAAGAGTGCACTGAACCCACCCCATGTCAATCTTCTGAGACCTATATATGTATAAACAGATTTTTTAAAATGTGTTAACCTATGTCTCTACATCTTATGTACAAAAATATATTGAAATATTCTTAATCCATTTATTTCCTAATAATTGTGGTTTTTTTCTTACTAGCTCTTTTTTTCCTGCATCTGACAATGGAAAGCAGTCTTTCCTTTAAACCCTTCTCATCGCCTGTGATAGAACATTACTGCTTCCCTCTTCCTTTTCCAGTATTTTCTTATGAAAAATTTAAGCCTACAGAGATACTGAAAGGCTTGTACTGTGAAAACCCATGTACCTACCACGTAAAGTCTACAAAATTAACATGAATATATATCTACACTCATCATTTTATCTTATTTTTTGATGCATTTCAAAGAGCGTTGCAGGCATTGATAAATTTGCTGTTTTTGTATTTGAAGTGAGACTTTCGTAGACAGCATATAATTGGATCGTGGTTTTTAACCCAATCTGACATTCTCTACCTCTTATTTGAGTGTTTAGACCAGAGGTAGGCAAACTATGGCCCATGGGCCAAATCTGGCTTGCTGCCCATTTTGTAAATAAACTTCCTTGGAATACAGCCATGCTTATTAGTGTTTACATATTGTCTATGGCTGCTTTTGTGCACAATGGTGGGATTGAGTAGTTGTATCAAACAGAGACTGCATGGCTGTCAAAGCCCTAAATATTTATCATCTGACTCTACAGAAACAGTTTACCAGCCCCTGTTATTTAATGTGATTGTTGACATGATTGGGTTTAAATCTCCCATCTCACTGTTTGTTTTTACCTATCTCATCTGTTCTTTGTTCTTTTTATTCTTTTTCTGCTTTCGTTTGGATGAATATTTTTATGATTACATATTATCTCCATTTCTGGCTTATTAGCTATACTTTGTGGGTACCTTCCTCATATAATACTGCTTCACATATAGTATACAGCAGCATGCTTTCATTTCCCCTTCCAGCCTTTGTGCTATTGTTGTCATATATTTTACCTCTATATATGTTACAAACCTCACAGTAAAAGCAGTGTTCTATCCAATTTTTTTTTTTTTTTTTTTTTTTTTTTTGCGGTACGCGGGCCTCTCACCGTTGTGGCCTTTCCCGTTGAGGAGCACAGGCTCCGGACGCGCAGGCTCAGCGGCCATGGCTCACGGGCCCAGCCGCTTCACGGCATGTGGGATCTTCCCGGACTGGGTCACAAACCCGTGTCCCCTGCATTGGCAGGCGGACTCTCAACCACTGCGCCACCAGGGAAGCCCCATATCCAATTTAAATCCTTGTAATAATTTGCACTTTTCTCTAGTTCTGAATTGACCTGGTAGCAATGTATTAGCCTAGGTATAGTCCAAGGCAGATGTGATATTAATTGTCATTCTCTGGCTTAACTAATTCTTTATTTTATATTAAAATAGTCTTTAATTATTAAAAAAAACCCAGTAATATATACTGTGAAAGTTAGAAAGTACAGGTTATCATTTCTTTAGAAAATAGAAATATTAAATGCCATGTACCTACCATTCAGAGATTTAGCTTTCTCTTTATGTGTGTAAACATATAAATGTGTGTAGTATTTACCACAGTGAGCTCATAGCGGTCACTCTTTTTTATTGCATGCTTTTTCAGTTACCTTCATCTTTCTGTGTCATTAAATGTTCATCCTATCTAATACCCAGTCCATATTCAGGTTTCTCCAGTTGCCCCCAGATATTTTTCACACTCTGTCTCTTTGAAGCGGAATTCAGTCTGAACCCTGCTGCATCTGGCTTTAGGGTCTCAGAGTCACGTCCCTTTCCGTCTTGCCGTCCCTGTGGTGTTGTTAGCCACACACTTGAGCCCCTACGTCACTCCCCACCCTGACACTCTTCTCCATGGTGCTCGCGCTGATGGAAGACAGTGTCTGCTCATGCAGTTTCTGTCTTTCAAAACTTACTTGTGGAAACCTCATCTGTTTATTTCTTATAAAACTGTAACTTTAAAAATATATATATATATTTATATATATTTTTGAATTTACGGAAGACTAAATACATGGAAAAAAAATCCAGCACCCTAACAAGTACGGCCAGGAAGGAAATCAACTCTGTAATAGGATGGTTTAATGAACTACAATCAAGAAAGGATGGGAAAGGAAGAAAAAAATGTGCATTGAATTTAAGACACTGTAAAAACTCGGAAGACATATTCACTTATTATTCAAGTGTAAACTCAGTAAGTACTTGGTATAACTTAAAAGGCCGCTGCTGAGGTACAAAAACTGTAATATTAACTTGGATTATTTCAACATTTTCCCCAGGTCTCCAACTTGATGGGAACTCTGTCACAACTTGCCATGGGCTGCATTTTCATTTCACTCTTCCCAAGTAGATTTCTTAGGTGCCAAGTAATCCCATCAGGTTCTAATTAAATATTTCTTTATCTTCTGAAATTATGTAATAATCTCTCTTTTTCTCCCTTTTTAAAAGGACCTTAAAGGCTTTGATCCAGGAGAGAAGTACTTTTATAACACATCATGGGGAGATATTTCTCTCTGGGAACCTTCTGGAAAGAAAGTGGTATGTATTTTTATTTTTGATTTTCATGTTTCCTAAGAACTTGGGGGTAAGTGTCAATTTAGTTCTGAGGAACATCATATGTTTTGGGGTTGCAGATGAATGAATGGGAGGAGGAGGAAGTGTAGTGTAAATATTCAGGGAAGTAGAAAGAAAAACAAAGTTAAACATTTTGTGATATAGGATTATTGATGCTTTGAGAGTTTTCCGCCTATCAAGTTGGTAAAGTGATGTAGTAAAACTATTATTTGTCCTTGATTATTATATGTCCCTGATGTAAGAAGGGCTTCTGATTTATATAACTATTCTCAGTAAAAAGAAATGTCATGACTTTATATGTAATGAAGGTATATCCTGGTTTCAAAAATTAAAATAAGAATATGGAGTTTGAATCGAGGAATACAGTTTATAATAATTTGAAGCCTCACACTTAGGCAGATTCGAGCTAAAATATGTGACATACCGCTGAATTCTCCTCCTTAAAGTGTTTTCTTCTGGAAAACCCTTCCTGCCCCCCAGCCACTGGACTATAGCACCTTCATCAGCGTCAAACCAGCACGTCCCAGATATGACGTCACTGCCTCCCCTCACCGCTCCCCCACCCCATTTGGCCAGACCGTGTTGACCTTGTTGGGAATTCTGGCTTTAACAACAAATTCCGGTAGCCAGTGAGTCATTTCTCTGTCAGAATTTTACTTAAAAAAATTTCCGTTGTCACCTTGTCCTCCTGAGTCCTGCTTTCTGCCCTGTTTTGTGTCTCTTATCCTCCTTAACCCGGAACTCCCCTCTCTACCCACAGATACAGGGTTCCTTGAAACTGCTTTGATTTGGTTATTCTGCTCAGAACAGCTCATAGCTATTCAAATATGCCTTGTTTTGAAGACCTTGGCTTTGTGAATATTTTCTTGGGCCTCCCTGATTTTTCTCATCCGAATTCTTAAAAGATTCTGTAACGTAACATGCAATATAGTTTATAATTATATGCTTTTCATCAAGAAACATATTTTGAATTCCTGTTACAAACTAGGTAAAACTTTGAGTGCTTGATACAAAGAGGTGAAAGTTAGGGTTCTTTTCCTCAGGGAGTTTATGTTTTTGTTTGGGTGAATAGGGCCTGGCATAAAAAGTTAAATAACAATATGAAAGAGTGGAGATTGAATTTGTTAAGTAGATACCATATTGAGAAAAAAAACCAATAAACCACTGTTGCCTGGCATGGTGGAGGCTGTGTTGTCTGCTCGTTTTAGTACCTTACCCCTCTCTGTGCTGTAGGTAGCTTCTTGCTTTAATTTGTCTCTGGGTAATAGGATATGTGAACAGAGACAGTTTCGGGCACCATAGCAGAAAAGTGTGACCCTGCTGGATTATGTGGCTCATGCTGCACAGAAATGACATGTGTTGGACTTTTGGGTTTGGGACTGAGATGCTCAGGTTATATCAGGTGATGGAGCCCAGCTGTTGTGGGACCTGAGGACGAGGCCTTAGGCTGATGGAGAGACAGGGACTCTCACGGGGACAGGATTTCCACCAGCACCCAGAACACCTGACTCCACTTCTTTTCTGCTTCTCTCCTGGGTTATTTTTTCTAACTCTGTTACAGTGAACCAAGGTCTCACGCTCAAATTGTTTCTGATTGGTCACTGTCCTAGAACTTTCACATACAAGTTTTTCTCTGAACATTTTGTCAGGGATTTTGTGCTTATGGACTTACTGTTTATTTTCCATTTTAATAGGTTTGTAGTGGTATCTGCTCTGGTGTTGGTTTGCATTTCCCTAGTGACTAATGATGTTGAGCATCTTTTCGTGTGTCTGGCATCTGGATACCCTCTTTACTTTAAAGTATTTGATGCTTAAAATGTTTTGCCAGTTTTCTAAAAATTGGGTTATATGTTTTCTTACTGAGACTTGAACATGTCCACAAAAATGATTCTGGACACAAGTCCTTTATTAGATATGTGGTTTGCAAATATTGTCTCCTAGCCTGTGGTTTGTCTTTTTATCTTTTAAACAGTGTCTTTCAAAGAGCAGATTTCTTACTTTGATGAAGTCTTGTTTATCATTGTTTTCTATTATGGATCATACTTATGGTGTCATATTTAAGAAATCTTTTCCTAACCCAAAGATCTGTTCAATACTAACAGATAGTAACAAGTTGTTAGTAAGTGCTATTGACTTTTTAATTGGGTGTAATTTTCATTAAGTATCTGGTTTTTCAGTACAGCATTTTGTGGAGTATAAGATGCACCATTTTAAAATGAACCACTAATGAAACTAAAGTAATACTTCACACTTAAGCTGTGTTGCAGCATTGAACTGTCAGTTGTAAGGTGTTTTCAGATTTCAGAGATATTAAAATATGGGGGGAAGAGTGTGTCAGAATTAGTGAAAAATGTTTTTTTTTACTTTGTGATCTGTGGTTGGCTGTTGCCCTAGGTTTATTATAGATCCTCCTTGAAGTGCCAGAACCTGGGATTTCTAATTGCTGGGAAGGCAGTAGTAACATGTTGTTGAATGAGTTTGGGTGATTTCTCTGACCAGTGACCCAAGAGGAAAACTGCATGACTAGGAGAGAAGGTGACAAAACGCACAGGAGGGGAGTATGTGTATGTGTGTATGAGAGAGAGCGGTCACGAGAGCACAGATCTGGGAAGGAGCGGGGTGGCCTGTGGCCACTGCAGTAGCTGGAAAAAGGGTTGCAGAACGGGAAGGCCTCTGCCCCAGCGTTTAACCTGTCCGCACCTTAACCTTCCTCCTTTGTGAAACTAGGGCCCGTGTTTCCTGGGCACCAGCTCTGGGGTCCGGAGGCTGTCATACTGCTCCAGGTTGTCAGACCAGCAAGATTTCCTGGATGCTAGAACAGACTGTGCTCCTCAGTTGGCCAGCTGCTGTACAAATGTCTGTTCTTGTGCCCCAAGCTTGTTGAATTTCCCGTATTTGCCTTACAGAGAAATACCGTACTGTCAGAGTTACAGTCTGTGGCCTGAACTTACCTCAGGATTATTCACAGTGAGTTAGGCACAGTCCCTCTTTCTTCAGTGCTTGTCGCACGGTTTATTGGCTACTTGCTTCTGCCATGCGCTGTCTATGTGCCTCCTGCCTTCTCCAGGAATCTGGGAAATGGAAGACAGTGATGATGGAGTTAACAATTTGCAAGTTTGGTTATATTAGGTAAATTCCAGAAGTTTTAGAATTTGGAGTAAAAACAACATTGGAACTAAGAGAAGTGGGATGAGAAGGGGAGACAATAACTTTTTCGTGCAGAAAATTGAGTTTATTTTAATTAATTCAGTTAGGACTGCATCAATTCAAACTATAGGACTAAGTAATGAGATTTGTGGTTTAATGGCTGGCTTGGAAACAGGGTTCAGCTAGCTGTGATTTTGGGGCCAAACTGTGTTTGTATGGCCTACATGCTGAGAATAGTTGTTACATTTTTAAATGTTTGAGAAGGAAAGAAATTGAAAAGAATACTGTTTTGTGACATGTGAAAATTTGAATTAGGGTCTCTTGTGTTACTTACACGTTATCTGTGGGTACTCTTCCCTTACAGCACAGCACTAGATCTAGCCAGTTAGAAGAAAAAGAATCATGTACTTGTCAACTGTAGGTGTAGCATGTGATAGTTTATTAAACTATGCTTGACTTTCTTTTCTTTTAACAGAGATATCGAACAAAACCATACTGTTGTAGCCTCTGTAAATACTCCACAAAAGTGCTTACTTCATTCAAAAATCATTTACATCGTTACCATGAAGATGAAATTGACCAAGAGCTGGTGATCCCTTGTCCAAACTGTGTGTTTTCCTCTCAACCCAGAGTTGTGGGAAGGCACTTCAGAATGTTTCATGCACCTGCTCGGAAAGTCCAGAACTACACTGTGAATATTTTAGGTGAAACTAAATCATCTAGGAGTGATGTGATAAGTTTTACATGTTTAAAGTGTAACTTTTCAAACACTCTGTACTACAGCATGAAGAAGCATGTGCTGGTAGCCCATTTTCACTACTTAATTAATTCCTACTTTGGCCTGAGAACTGAGGAGATGGGTGAGCAACCAAGAGCTGACGACCCCCGTTCTACAGAGAAGATGCCCCCATCCGACAGGTATTACTGTAAAAAGTGCAGCGCCAACGCCAGCAGCCAGGATGCTTTAATGTACCACATCTTGACGTCAGATATACACAGGGATTTGGAGAATAAGCTTAGGTCTGTGATCTCAGAACATATTAAGAAGACTGGACTTTTGAAGCAAATGCATATTGCTCCAAAACCAGCTGCACGTGTGGCTGTACCACCCAACAGCAGTGCTCCGGGCATCCCAGCCACATCTCCTTGCTTCCACCTGGCCTTGCCACAGAACAGTCAGAGCCAAACTGTGGTACAGCCAGTTCAGGGTGCGGCCCCCCCGGTGACTGTGGCCTCGGGCGCTTCTGGAAGCCTCACCCACTCCCCGCCTGCCGTTGCCCAGTCTCATGTGACTCTGGTCTCCAGTCCTCTGCCAGTGGGCCAGAGCAACCTCACTCTGCCGCCCTCAACACCTCAGCCTGTCTTTCTCTCTCATGGAGTTCCACTTAATCAGGCAGCAAACCCTCCTGCGTTGCCCTTGAGTCAGCCAGTGGGACCTGTAAATAAGTCGGTCGGAACCGGCGTCCTCCCCATAAAGCAGACCATCCGCCCGGGGGTTTTGCCCCTCAGCCAGCCTGTTGGGCCCATAAGCAGACCAGTTGGGCCTGGAGTTCTTTCGGTAAATAGACCTGTTGCGTCCGGTGTCCTTCCTGTCAATCCCTCTGTCACCCCTGGAGTTCTTCAGGCGGTCTCGCCAGGGGTGATTTCTGTGAGTCGGACAGTCCCGTCAGGGGTCCTTCCTGCGGGACAGATGACCCCTGCTGGGGTTATCCCTTCAGGACAGACAGCAACTTCTGGGGTTCTCCCTGCTGGCCAGGTGGTTCAGTCAGGGGTTCTCCCCATTGGCCAGACAGCGCCATCGGGGGTGCTCCCCACTGGGCTGACAGTCCCGCCGCGGGTCCTCCCTCCTGGCCAGACGGTCCCACTGAGGGTTCTCCCTGCAGGCCAGGTAGTCCCACCTGGGCTTCTTCCTCCCAACCAGACGGTCTCGTCAGGTGTTCTCCCTGTGAACCAGGGTATTAACTCTGGTGTTCTTCAGCTCAGTCAGCCTGTCGTGTCAGGGGTCCTTCCTGTGGGCCAGCCAGTGAGGCCGGGGGTCCTGCAGCTTAATCCGTCTGTGAGTACCAGCATCCTGCCTGCTCATCAGCCCGTCAGACCCGGGGCTTCGCCAAACACCGCTTTCCTAACATCAGGCTCTATTCTCAGACAGCTGATACCCACAGGGAAACAAGTGAATGGGATTCCCACATACACGCTTGCCCCAGTATCTGTCACTTTGCCTGTGCCCCCTGGAAGTGTCGCCACTGTTGCCCCCCCCCAGATGCCCATCCAGCTCCTGCAGTCGGGCACGGCTGCACAGATGGCCAGCTCCATGGCCAGCCTGCCCTCCCCACCAATGGTGGTAAATGCCACTCAGAATATGTTCGTTCAGCCTTCTTCGTCTGTGGCAGAGGCAAATCAGGTACTCAAACAGGCAAAGCAGTGGAAAACCTGTCCAGTTTGCAACGAGCTCTTCCCTTCCAATGTCTACCAGGTCCACATGGAAGTGGCACATAAGCACAGCGAATCCAAATCTGCTGAAACACTGGAGCCGGAAAAGCTAGCGGCATGTGCACCGTTTCTAAAGTGGATGAGAGAGAAAACAGTTAGGTGTTTGTCCTGTAAGTGCTTAGTCTCAGAGGAGGAGCTTATCCGCCACTTGCTGGTGCACGGCCTGGGGTGCTTGTTCTGCCCGTGCACTTTCCATGATATTAAAGGCCTCTCAGAGCATAGTAGGGCTATGCACCTAGGGAAGAGGAGACTGCCCGTGGACTATAGCGACAAAGGATTTCAGCTGGATGTCGATGCCAATGGCAGCCTGCTGTTTCCCCACCTCGACTTCATCACCATCTTGCCCAGGGAGGAGCTGGGTGAGCGGGAGGTCTACTTGGCCGTGCTGGCTGGGATACACTCCAAGTCACTGGTGCCCGTGTACATCAAAGTGAGGCCGCAGACCGAGGGTGCGCCTGGGAGGCCTGGCAACCAGGCGCTGACCTGCCCTTTTTGCTTCGGCACCTTCGTGACGGCTGAGGCGTACGAGCTGCATCTGAAGGAGCGGCACCACATCATGCCAACGGTGCACACGATTTTGAAATCCCCGGCTTTCAAGTGCATCCACTGCTGTGGGGTTTACACGGGCAACATGACTCTGGCAGCCATTGCCATACATCTGCTGCGCTGTCGGAGTGCTCCAAAGGACAGCAGCTCAGGCCTGCAGGTCCAGCCTAATTTTATTGAGAACAGTGAACTGCTTTTAGTCAATGGTGAGGTGATACACGACTCCAGTTTTTCCATAAAGAGAAAGATGCCTGACGGCCAGTTTGGGGCTGAGGAGCAGAGGGAGGGCGAGGAGCGGCCTGTCACCACGAGCGCTGACACAGAGCCGTCCCCGGAGAAGGCGACGAGCACCGTGCCTTCTAAAAGACAGAGGAGCGAAAGCAGGATGGAGGCGCCCCTTGTTCACGACGACGCTCTCCAGGTTTTAGCGTTAAATCCTAAAAGATACGAAGACCGTTCTTACGAAGAAAAAAAGCAGTTTCTTAGAGATTATTTCCACAAGAGACCATATCCCAGTAAAAAGGAAATAGAACTGTTATCCTCACTCTTATGGGTGTGGAAAATTGACGTGGCTTCATTTTTTGGAAAAAGAAGGTATATTTGCATGAAAGCAATAAAAAATCACAAGCCTTCTGTACTTTTAGGCTTTGATATGTCTGAACTTAAAAATGTTAAACACAGATTGAACTTTGACTATGAACCACAAAACTTGTAAAAAAAAAATTAGGAAATCTAAAGTACTAGATACTTAGTAGTCTTTTTCAATTGAGATTTTTAAAAATGTTATTTTCTTCACTGTATGTTGAACTAATCAATTTCAGTGGTCTTTATGCTGCTCTTTAGATTTATTTCAGGTGCTCAGAAAGACTTCTATATAAAGAACTGAATAGTTCTTTCAAATTTATTGTTTCCTGCAGCTTGATTTTGTAACAGTTGTTTTTCATTTTTCCTCTGTCATGTAAATTAAATCTTTGATATTTCATGCATGCCTTGTTTTCCCAGTAGTGTCAGTATCGTATGATAAAAACTGAAATCTATATATGTTTGTTTTTCATTTAAGGAAATTTCAGCTTGTTTCAGAATACTTGATTAACTGCGAATTAAAACTGCTCTCCCTCAGCTTCACAAGTAGCAGCAGATGATACAGTAAATGTTTAGAGAAGTGAGTAGAAGCCCCTGTGACATGTCTGGTTCCTTAAGGATGCACTGCATTAACTTATGCTGATTTCTTCTTGTAAGGTATTTGCTTATTAGATTATACTTTTGATTTACGTTTTTTCAGGTTTGTCCTAACAGCTGTTTTTGATTGTAACTCAGAAAACCAAATGTTTTCATTTGTTAAAAATATACTGAACCTGAAGTCTGGTATTAAAGCTCATAAGTCAAGAGTTATTTTACAAATAAAGTAATTCTGTAGGTACAAAAATACTTCTCAGTGTAGACTTTTCCCCTCTTTTTGATACGCTGATAAGTCTTTTCTCCATTCAAAGATATGACAATAAATCTTTAGTGCCTTTAGAACAAACACTGAAAACACACACACAAGCTCTCCTCCTAACCTAACTGTTCATAAACCAGTGAAAGGGAAGGACCGTGTTACTCAGGAATAAAATGTTGACCCCTGGGTGTGGCTACTAACTGAAATATAAACACAGGTTTTCAGGGGACAAGGTGAAATGAGTAGACCGGAGCTAGTCTCCTGGTTGGTGTATTAAATCTCTGACAGTTTCCTAGAGGTAAATGTATTCACTTTGGGGAAGTGGGCTTTCCCATAGCCTAGTTGTCCAGGTTAATGGGATGGGGTATTGCTAAGGAGCTCAAGTGTATTACTCTCCTTTGAACAGCTAAGCCTCGGTTTTTTCACACAATATAAAATAACTTAAAGCACCAGAAGCAGTAATGGAGACCATCCAGTTTAGACCTTAAGTCGTAGTGCTGATGATACACAGCAGAGGCACCTGTGCAACATACTCAGAAGATAAGACAGTCTCTGGGAAATGAGATAATGTTACCGTCTGGATTTTAAAATACAGCTGCATGTCGTTGCTGTAATGTGCATTTTTGAGGCAGTCGTGAAACTGGTGTGTGATCGTTGGTGTGCTCTGTTGTAAATTCAAGGAGCTTGTTCAAGTTAATTTTTTTTTTATCTGTTGTTTTCAGAGTGTCTATTTTGAATTAAAACTTGTTACACCACTGCAAGTAGAACTGTTTAATTCTTTTAACTGTTAAAACATCACGGTGACTCAGGAACAATCTAAACGTAGAAGTAGATACCATATTTGTTTTCTAAAAAACATTACTTGTCATTGTGAAAATAAGCACAACCCAAAAGGGCTAACTAATTACAGGGTCACAAAATAGATGTGGCTAGAGATCCTTGCCGTGTCTGGCAGTGGCTGGGAGTTGGCCTTTCTCCAGGTTGTGCTCTGTGCTGAACGGCGCAGCTTGCTGTCTGCATGGTTTGACCCTCCCTTCTTCAGTTTTGCACGTTAGGGGTTCTGTTGGCATTGGGGCCTGATCATTCTTTGCTCGGGTGACTGTCCTGTCCACTGCAGGATCGGGGCAGCATCCCTGGTCTCTACCCTCCAAGTCAGTAGCACCTCCACCCCCCCCCCCCCCCCCCGGGCTGGCAGATGTGTCCCTGCCAGGTGTCCCTGTGAGGCAGCAACAGCCCTTGAGGAGAACCACTGTGATGAAGGAATTCCGATTTCTACTTGTATTTCAGCTTTCAATGTGGAGTCTTTTTATACTACACTAGTTACTGGTTATTAAATAATGTTTTAGGCTTATGGATCAAAATTTGATATAAGCTGAGCTTCAAAAAGTACATGGGAGTTCTTGCAAATGTAAAAAATGAGTAAATTTATTACTGTTTTTGCCTCTGCCGTGCAGCATGTGGGATCTTAGTTCCCTGACCAGGGATCGAACCCGTGCCCCCTGCAGTGGAAGCGTGGAGTCCTAACCACTGGACTGCCAGGGAAGTCCCTAAATGTATAATTTGAAAATGAAAAACTAAACTATAGATTAATAGTGGTGGAGGTTTTTTAAACTACTCCATTAAAAGATTAGAAATTGAGAAGGAAAGGAGACAATCCTTTTTATTACCACGGTTACGAATAATTGTATACTTTAAAAAATTTTGTAATCTATGTAGCATGAACTCTAAAAATATTTCATATTTGGAGACACTGCTTGGGAAAGATCCTCTGTGTTCTCCTTGCTGCACGTAGTAAAGCCTCCCTTCTCCTACCCTCTCCCCCACCAGATTACATATTTGAAGTCTACTCAGTGAAAGACAAATTAGAATGTAGGATACTATTTTAGCTTCTGAATTCTGTTAACACATCCTTGTTTTGGATGTGTTATTTTTTAATAACTAGGAATCACATCACTTCATTTGTTAACAGTGACTAATAAATGAGAGTAATTCAGGAGTGCTCCAGAAAGCTTTTTATCCACCAAATAACAGGATAAGCACCTTCACCACCCACGCCTTTGGTTAATTCTTCTTTTGATCACTGCTCTCCCACGCATCCCTCAGCATGCTGCTTCCAGAATGAAACTGCTAGCAAATCTCAGTCTGTCGGATTTTGCCTTAGCAACTCAGCTGAGGAGCAAGTTGGCTTTGATTTCACCTTGTCCTAAGGCCCATGAATGTTTTCTCTAGAAAGCTGCAGGCGAATGAAGTAGGAAGGGCCAAATGTGGACCCTACAGCTCTCGAGGACAGTAGGCCTCGGAGTCCAACACAGCTGCAGGAGTACCTGCCTTCAGTTTCTGTGATGTGGGCCACAGGGCTGGCATGAGGGCAGGCAGACAGCAGAGGTGGCCGTGTCGAGGACAGTGCTGGGTACAAGGGCAGTGTTGGTACCACAGTAGCTTGAAGACTACATGGTATAGGTGGTGTCCGCCCACTCTTCCCCCTTCACCCTCATCAATGAGGTCAAACAAAACATAGCCAATCAGTGAAGAGGCCAGGCCGGTCCTGAAAAGCCCACAGGGGCCAGAAGACCCTCATCCACGTACCACCAGGTAACCACAGAAACTAGGCTTCTGCACCACCGCACTGGACTGGCATTCCCGGGCCAAGGAGCTCTCCCAGGAATTCCTGGTCCGGGTGGTTCTCAGGAAAGGGCTGTTGCTCATATGAGACTTGTCAGTTGGCCTCCCTGGTGTTGTGGACACATCATCCTCTCCCTCAAGCTCAGGCCGGTTCAGTCTCCCTTGCAAAAGCCATGTGGTTCTGGTTCTTCATTCAGTATTGAAATAAGACCTCTGGAAGTCCTACGCTGTGCTGTAGTTGGGCAGCAGCTGGGCCAGGCCTGCAGTAGACGGTTGCTCTTCTGCCCCCGAGTTCCCAGGGGTGTGTGGCCAGGGAGGGCAGTCGCCCACCTCCTGTTACCCTTTTCCAACAGCTCTTCACATATGATGATTATGTGCAACTTTCTAAGAGTTCACTAAAGAAAGCAACAACCCCGACCAATTAAGAAAAGAAAAAACAGCCCCAAAACACTAACCTAGTTTTTACATTGTTTTTAAACAGACCTTCCTAGTAGACAATAAACATTTATCCACAGTTTACTATTGCTAGGAAATGGGCTGAGTATTTTAACGACAATGATAAAGATCTATTTAGTGCTTACTCATCTGTGCACAGCTTACATGCATTTTAACTCTCAACCATCCTACAAGGTAAATGGTAGTATCTCGTTTTGCCTAAAAGGAAACCGAGGCATGGAGAGCTTAAGTAAGTTGGCCAAGGCAGGGAGCTAGTTAGGTGAAAAGAGCTAGGGCGATACCTGAGGGCCGAGCGCCATGCTCTTAGCTGGTATGATACATTCCTCTGTTCACGTATTTCCCCATTTAAGCCTCATAATACTCTTATGATGTAGGGTTTATTTTACCTGCATTTTAAAGATGAAGAAATGGGATCCAAGGTAGAGTGACCAGCTGTACCAGTTTACTCAGGACTGAGGGATTTCTCTGAACTTTCAGTACCCAAACTGGGAGCATCCAGGCAGGTGGGGATAAGTTGGTCACCCTACTCAGAGGTCAGTTCACCCCCCACGGTGACATGTCCCTTAACTGATGCAGTACTGTCTGTAATAAATCTCTGTCTGCTCTCTCTAGACGCACACGTAGCCCTTTAGGTGTCGAGATATACAGGGCATCCTGATCCTAGATGGTTACAGCACCAACAGTAACAGTGCCCTCTGTGTGCCAGGTATTGTTCTAAATGCTTTGCGTAATGAACTCAATGACATGATGTGTTGTGAATGAAAAGTGAGAGGAGGGAAGTCCTGGTTAGAACAACAATAAAAGAAGTACACACAGATTTGCTATTTAGATATCTTATAATGTCTCCCCATGTTACTAAATAGAGTCCCTGCTGAACTATCAACTAAGGAATAAAAAATCCAACTATGAGGTACTGCCAGAAAACTTTTCTTTAGTTTTTAATATTTATTTATTTATTTATCTATTTGGCTGGGCCAGATCTTAGTTGTGGCATGCGGGATCTTTGTAGAGGCATTCGGGATCTTCAGTTGCGGCATGCGAACGCAGTTGCAGCATGTGGGATCTAGTTCCCTGACCAGGGATTGAACTCGGCCCCCCTGCATTGGGAGCGCAGAGTCTTAGCCACTGGACCACTAGGGAAGTCCCACTTTTCTTTAGTCTTAAAAACTTAATTTCATTCTCTTACTGATAGTTATAATTTTAATGTTCTCAAACCAATTCCTTTTTCATAGGTGCTGAGAGTAAATATCTAAACATGCATTCCTTAACATAAAGCTTCACCTTGTAGCACACCTGCTGATTTATACTTCTGGAATCTGTTTTTTTCTGTTATGCAGTTATTAAATCTCAGCTTTAGAATTTTTCTAGTTTTTGATAACCTGTCCTAATTACTACTTAGTTTTTAAAATTTTAAAGTTAAAAATCAGATATCTAGGAGGGTTACCTTGTAAAGTAGATTAAAATCCAAATCAAAATCTGTTGTATCTGACAGGGATCTCTTAAGGCCACCATATTGGCAGGTGGAAAACAAACACTAACGCCATTCACTCAGATGACCTAGCTCACTTTTTTTTTTTTTTAAGTCCTTATTGAATTTGTTACAACATTGCTTCTGTATTATGTTTTGCTTTTTTGGTCAGGAGGCATGTGGCATCTTAGCTCCCTGACCAGGGCTCAAACCCTTGCATTGGAAGGCAGTCTTAACTACTGGACTGCCAGGGAAGTCCCCTAGCTCACGTTTTGAGAGGGAAAATGTATATAACGCTGCTAAACAGTAGCTAACACTTGTTTTTCACAGCCCGTTAAAGGAGGTGCTTCCCAAACCACTTTTCTTTATCTGACTCATAAAATCATGAGCAGTGTTCGTTTACTTTTAAACAAACAAAAAATTACATAAATTCCTTTTCAGAAGGAAAACTTTAACAATTAAAATTTAGAATTTTATCAATATTTAAATTATAAATCAAACTTCAGCTATATAGGTATGTTTGCTATGAACAAACTAAGACAGATCACGTGGTCATACTATCAAATGCAAATTCAGAATTAGTTGTCATAAATGAATATATTTTTTCAGAAATTAGTTGCTTACAGTTTACAGTCCACGATATGGAAAGTTTAATATATTAATTTACCATTTGCCCGAACATAATCTGGAGAAAATTGAATAATAGCAACGAATAATGGTTCGGTAGTTTTTCTTAAAACAATGTTTCTATATAGATCTATCTTGAGCGTTAGTTGAGTTGTAAAATCCGTAAAAACAACAGTTTTGCTAGAGTTTATAGATAAGTTGACTCATTCTGCCTCCCCAATCCTCTGTGGAGCAGCTTTCAGAATTGTTAGACTGAAGACCTGGAAAATCCTACATTGACTATGAAATAGTGATACTGACACACATACACACACACAAACACACACACAAGTTAATATGATATCAAACTTAGACTACATCTCACAGATTCTAGAAGGAGTTTCCATGCAGACTTAGATTTAAGGTCTTCTCATTACAAGGAAAGCACCTTTGGTCCTGAAAAGGACAGGAGATTTATCCTCAGTTTGCTGTTGTCTTGTGGAAGATGACTTAAGAATTCTTAACACTGGGAAAGTCATGAGATCATTTTAAAGAAATTATGCATTTTGCAGGGAAGGTAATTTTTGGTTATTTTTAAAATTTAATTTTGTCTAGATTTTATATGTGCTTTCAAATAACTAACTGGAGTGGCTACGTACGTCAATAAGACAACTTACACAAAAGAAGGAGGGCAGCTGATGCAGGAATTTCTGAAGCTCACTGGGGAAGCCTAAGTTTAGCCGGGCCAGTGGCTCCTCCCCACTCCAGTCACATGACTCCAGGCATGTTAGCAGAGGCCTTTTCACTACGTTCTTCTCTAAGGTGAGTGCCCTTCTCATAACTTATCAGAAGATCAATAGCCTCGCACCAGAACTCACATTGTTATCACAGTAGTTCTTGGTGCCCTGTTTCCTTGTTGCCTTATATTTCACTGCTGACCTTGTTTGTCTTCACAGGTGGTGGTAGTGACCATCTTGGTCCAATAAGCCACTAATTTAGAAGTAAGCAGGATACACATATATCAACACCCAGTACGTAGAATTTTCTAACCATATCCTAGCTATTGGCATTGCCAATTTTTTGGCCTCTACATAACATTCTGTGTTAGATGATTTGATGACTAAAGGTGAAGCTGGGATATGTATTGTTACAACATGGAATCAACTCAGAATTTTAAAAACGAAAATGGAAAATCTTGGTAAATTCATTGTGAGATCTATTCAGTAATCAAAGTAGATTGACATTACTGTGATTACAGGTTCTTATCTGTGTCCAACTTAGAAATGAATCTTTAAATATATGTTTAGAACTAAACACTTTTTTTTTTTTGGCTGTGCCGCGCGGCTTGTGGGATCTTAGTTCCCCGACCAGGGATTGAACCTGCGCCCTCCGCAGTGAAAGCCACTGTACCGCCGGGGAATTCCCAGAATTGTACACTGTTGTCCAAATGAAACATATCTTATTTCCAGGATCAAAATACCCATAATGTCTGAGGGTTGCAGTGTAATTAAATGATATCCTCAATCTAATTTCTCAACACTTAAGAAGTTCAGGGTGTGAACTACTTAACCTTACTCTGCCATCTGAGAAGCTACGCCGGTTCTGGCTGTACTTTGCCTGTTTTTCCATTCACAAAATGGCAGGTGGGGAGAGGTGATTCCTTCTGTGTTTCATAAGAAATGGCCTCAGTATAATCACATGTTTTATTTTCAATGCACTAGAAATAGAGACTGGGTCTTTGCCAATTCCTGGACAGTTAATTAGTAATTAACTGCTTCCTTGCAATGACTTGTGTAAGAATAGATTATTAGTTGGCATCAATGCATTCCTGCCCTACAGGGTTGCCAAAGTGTCTACAAGAAAAACACTAGACACCCAATATCTTGTAATAACCTATAATGGAATATAATCTGCAAAAAAGCCTAGTCACTGTGCTGTATGCCTAAAACTAACACAGTGTTGTAAATCAACTATACTTCAATTAAAAAAAAGACTAGACAGATTCAAAGAGTTCAGAACACAGTATATGAGTCTTTTGCCTTCTGATATAAAGTCCACCTCAATCTAGATCATTTGGTTGTAACTCAAACTATGTAGACTAGCATAAAAGTCTAAGAGATTGTCTTTCATTACATTTCTCCACGCACCCCGCATGGTCAGGACCTTTTGCCCATGAGGATAAGCAATGTGAAGGAAGACAGTGCCAGAATGATTAATTTTCTTTGATTTAAAATTTAATATTCATTTATTTAAAAAATTAAGCTGCTACCTACATTTGGTAATGTTATATTCTTCCAGTAGTGGTTTCTCACTGCTAAGACAATATTTGTGTGCATAGTCTAAGATTATCAGCAACATTATTTTATAAGTATTTCACTGTCGGGATAATATTGCAGACTTTTCTTCCTAAAGCAGTAAAGTACCTTTGGACCAGGTTTTCCTGGGTATGTGCTATATATATCTGTCTGCCTATCATAGTTTATATCGATTGAGATGATATGTCCAGTAGTAGAAAGATGCTAATAAAAATGCAAAGGGCAACTTGAGTCGCAGTAAAACAAGGTGAAGTGCTTTGACTGTTGAGTTCATCTGAAGCTGTCAGAATATGTTACACACATCAAGTGTGTCTGCCTCACTTCAGGGGCTTTAGGGAAGTGGGAGGTGCACTTTCACGTACAAGACGTGCAGAGTCCCTACAAACCTAAAATCTAAAAGAAAAGGGTGAGGCTAGAACAAGGTACTCTGATGACATAATTTTGGATAAATGTGGTCTTCATTACTGTATAACGTACTATAGGTTTCCAAAATTTGTCAAAATCAGCCTTTCATGTTGGAACTTTTGAGTTCAGTGGTTCAGTCCCTCGTCACTGGAGGCTCTGGGAGTTTGTACAAGTGTGTGTGTGACTTGGGTCTGTGTTTACATTGCTTCAGCCCCTTCCCCCTGATTCGTTCTCATATTTTCACCTGAGCCCACCTGTGAGTTGGTGTTAAATTGCCACAGACTGAAGCGTGAACTGCCCTAGAGATTTAAATCCTAACATTGATTCCTTGCCAGGTGCTAGTTACAAAATCATAACCTGAAATGAAAAGATGGTAAATAGATCAAATAGCTTTTTTTTCTGTTGCAAATTCGGTTGGCATCTGAATATTTGGATAGATTAGTTAAAAATCCAAATATCTTGGTAATTTAAATATATCACTATATCTTAGTGTTTAAGTCACGGCAATGTCTGAGATATAATCCAACATACCTGCAAACTCATCAACTGTCCTTAGAAGTCTTCAAGACTCCTGTCTGAATCTTTGTTCTGTAATAAACATTAGTTTAGGATTAACTGAATTTGTGCATTTGATTTATGAATAAAATTTATTTTTAAGTTTTTAACGACTGTGCAAAGAATAGTGTTGGTTATTAACTTGGTAATTTGAATTGCAAAACTATTTTTACATGGAATGCTTATATTTTTAAGTTGATAGCGTTGCTTAATAGAAGTAACTATTAATTCAATTTGATTAACTTCTTGTTTCCATTATCGCCATTTGTAAAACCTGACAGGAATTTTACAAATGAGCAGGGGCTGAGGTGCTTTCTGACTTGTATTAATTTTAAAGGATATATTCAAAACCTCTTGATCACGTGCAATGGTGGCATGCTAAGTATGCGATGCAGCCACTGAAGATGGCGACCAGTGTGGTTGTAGACGGGCACTTGTAGCCACGAGGTACCTCACTCCTCCATTCGTCATTCCCAGCTACTTCAGTGGTGATGCCAGAGGGAGCAGACTTGCCTCAGGTGTGACCTGAGCCCGAATCCAGCACCTGTGCCCTGTCGACTAAGAAACGTGCCTTCCTGAGCTGCTTCCTTAACAAAGGTTCATACTCCTTGTGCCTTATACGTTGTTTGATGGTAAATGAGGCTTGCTTTAAAGGCAAGTTTTGAGAGTTCCAATAAGAAATAGGTGTGATTTTTTTTTTTGATGTTTCAGTAGAAAATGTTTCTGAGAGTATGTATTTTGCATTTGCTTAGTACCTGCAGTTTGCTCACCTGAGTCTGACAATCCTGTGGAAGAGATAAGTTAGGCTTTGCTTCTTGCCGATGAGCAAACCGGTCCAGAGAGGTAAATGACTTTTCTTAGGCCATATGATAACAGTGGTTGGCAGACCCAGATCTAAATTGGAGTTACTGACTTATTTCTAGCATACACTACCTCTCCATGAAGATAAGTCTTTAAAAAATAATGTTTTAACGTGGGATAACAGATGACCTCAGTGAGAGAGAAATGGGGAAGCTGCTCAATCAACCCAAGTGCAGCCGAGGTTGCTCACTGGTGGAGGGGAGGGAGAAGAGGCCGGCAACACCTGGAAGCACTTGAAGCAGCACCTGAAAGTGGGGTCCTTGTAACAGGAGTCCCACAGGCCTGCTGCTTTAAACTGATGTGATTCCCACAAATCGAAGGAAGCGGCAAACTGACGCAACTTGTATTTGACTTTCAGATTCTCCAGCAGTGTTTTTCAACCTGGGAAGGGCCGAACACCCTACAGAGATTAAAGAGCGTGAGAAAGAAACACTTTCAAAGCTGGACAGCCCTAAAGCCCAAGCGAATCGCAAGCTGCTAACAGCAGTGCACGTGACGGCGGGATCTCCACCCCCGACCCTGACGTCAGCAGACCTTCCCGTGGGCTTCAGCAAGGACGGATTCTGCTCTGGACAGCCCAGAACTTACTTGAAGAAAGCGTTCTGCTGTTTGAAGAGGTCAGGATAAGTGTTGTCTGAGAGGACGTGAGTGATTCCGTGGCCCTGGAGCCTGCCTGCTCTGACACCTCGGCCTTACCTCATTTCAGGTTCAGAGAAAATTAAAGTCTCCGGCTCCACCAAAACCCTAGGACGCTAGCTCCACCCCTTCAGCAGAGGCACAGCCCAGGGGCGAGGACGAACACCTCCAGGGCGGCTGGAGCACCTTCTTCTGACACTGGCTGCCCTTCCAAGGTGGGTGATGGTATCTCACTCATCGCTGTGCCAGCTGGGCTTGTGCAAGGACAGTGTAAAAGGCTTTGTTCTTTAAAACCTGTAGAGTCTGAGTGGCACATGAGTCCTGTCTTTGCTGCAAGGGTCTGGGGTTCATTCCGTGCTTTTTCTTTGGGTACTGAATTCTGCATTCAGTTAGGAAGCATCACATTCAAGTTATTCCTTGTCCCCAGACCTCACTGCCCTCACCTTTCTGCCTGGAACGCTCCAAACCACGCTTAAAGCAGCTACTCCTTTTGTTCCTCAAACTAAGACCAGCGTGATCCTTAGATTCATTGTCGAGAAATTAATGTAATCTGGGAACGTGTCATGTGACCTTTAAGGCCCATTCATACACGGACCCCAAAATGGTTCATTGCTCCACATATTCTTGGTTATCAGACCACAGGTCAACAGGGCAGTGTGTGTGTGCAAAAGGATGTTTGTACACAGGCACCTGAAGAGAGAGGGAAGGAGCCTGGGTGAACAAATCAGCTAAGAATCCAAAGCGTTATTTCTAGACTGCTTAATGACCAGAAATTTGTACTCGTTTCCTTTTTTCCCCCCAATTTAAAAAATTGTTAGAATACACGTAATATAAAATTTACCATCTTAACCATTCTTAAGTGTACAGTTTGGTGGCATTTAAATACGTTCACATTGTTGTGGAACCGTCACCACCATCCATCCAGGGAACATTTTTATCTTCCCAAATTGAAACGCTGTCTCTATTCAACACTAACTCCCATATTTCCCCTCCTCCAGCCCCTGGAACCCAGCATTCTACTTTCTGTCTCTATGTATGATTTTGCCAACTCTAGTGATCTCCTTTAAATGGAATCGTTCAGGATTTGTCCTTTTGTGACTGGCTCATTTCACTCAGCATAATTCCTCCAGTTTCATCCATGTTGTAGTGTGTGTCAGAGTGTCCTTCCTCTTAAAGGCTGAATAATACTTGGTCATATGTATTTCCATTTTTTGTTTATCTGTTCATCCTTTGATGGACACTGGGGTTACTGCCACGGTTTACCTACTGTGAACAAAGCTGCTGTGAACATGGGTGCCAAGATGCCATGCTCACTTGCTTTCAGTTAACGCTCAGCATGTCTGGGCTCCCGTGAGGCTCAGCTGTGACCTCTACGTGTCCAGGGAGATGGGCTGCGAAGCCCTTGCTGCACCTGGTGCGAGACGAGATGTGACTCCCTTCTTTGTGTTTTTCTGTATTTTACAAGTTTTCTAAAATTAAAGTGTGTTTATTTAGTTCTTTAAAAATACAAGGAGTGTATCATCTAACAGTGCTACCAGTTGGGAAAGGTGATTAAATCCAATCGACCCACACATAAGTGAGATCACTGTATTTGTCTTTCTCTGACTTCCTTCACTTAGCGCGATGCCTTCAAGGTCCATCCATGTTGTCGCAAATGGCAAGAGTTTATTCTTTTTTATGGCTGAGTAGTACTCCATCGTGTGTATTTATGTAAATATATATTAATGAAAATTATATGTATATAATTACACTAGGCCTGTCAATATTTTCTTTATATACTTAGGAGCTCCTATGTTGGCTGCATAAATATTTACAAATGTTATATCCTCTTGTGGATTGAGCCCTTTATCACTATGTAATGCCCTTTTTGTCTCTTATTACAGACTTTGTTTTAAAGTCTCTTTTGTCCGATATAAGTATAGCAGCCACAGCTTTCTTTTGGTTTCCATTTGCATGGAACATCTTTTTCCATCCCTTCACTTTCAGTCTGTGTGTAATGGAGACAGCATATAGATGGGTCTGTTTTTTTAATTCATCAGCCACTCTGTCTTTTGGTTGGAAAATTTAATCCATTTAAATTTAAAGTTATTATTGGTAGGTATGTACTCATTCCCATTTTGTTAACTGGTTTCTGGCTGTTCTGTAGTTCCTCTGTTTCTTCTTCTCTTGCTCTCTCCCTTGTGGTTTGATTACTTTCTTTAGTGCTGTTCTTGGAGTCCTTTCTCATTATCTTTTGTGTGTCTGCTATAGGTTTTTGTTTTGTGGTCACCCTGAGGCTCACATCTAACAATCTATATTTGTGACAGTCTACTTTAAGTTGATAACAACCTAACTTTGAACACATTCTAAAGCTCTACATTTTAATTGCCCCCCAACATTTTATGTTGTTGGGGTCACATTTTACATCTTTCATCTTGTATATCCCTTAATATTATTGTAGTTATCGTTACTTTTACTGCTTTTGCCTTTTAACATTCATATTAGCTTTGTAAGTGATTAATGCAATACCTTTACCCTTATCAGTGAGAATTACACTTTCATAGGTTTTCTTCTTAATAATTAGAGCTTAAAGTCATCCTTTTAACGTTTCTTGTAAGGCCGGTTTAGTGCTGATGAACTGCATTAGCTTTTGCTTGTCTGGAAAACGCTTTATCTCTCTTTCAATTCTGATTGATAACTTTGCCAGGTAGAGTATCCTTGGTTAGAAATGTTTTTCTTTCAGCACTTTGAGTACATTGTGCTACTCCTTACTGGCCTGCAAAGTTTCTGCTGAAAATACTGCTGATAGTGTTATGGGGGGTCTCTTGTATGTAATAAGTTGTTTTTCTCTTGCTGCTTTTTTTGGAAGTGTAGTAGAGTTACAATTACATTAGTTTCAGGTGTACAGCATAGTGAATACGTATTTTTATAGATTATACTCCATTAAAAATTATTACAAAATCATGATTATAATTCCCTGTACAATATATCCTTGTTGCTTATCTATTTTACACATAGTATTCAATAGTTTCTATAACTTAATCCCATCCCCCTAACATGCTCCTCCCCACTTCCCTCTCCCCAGTGGTAACCACTAGTTTGTTTTCTATATCTGTGAACCTGTTTCTGTTTTGATATATACATTCATTAGTTTTATTGTTTAGATTCCACAAATAAATGACATCATACAGTATTTGTCTTTCTCCGTCTGATTTATTTCACTAAACATAATATTCTCTAGGTCCATTCACATTGCTGCAAACGGCAGTGTTTCATTTTTTGCTTATGGCTGAGTAATATTCCGTGTGTGTATCGTTTATCCATTTGTCTCTTGACGGACACTTAGGTTGCTCCCATATCTCGGCAATTGTAAATAATGCTGCTCTGAATGTTGGGGTGCGTGTATCTTTTCAAATTAGTGCTTTGATTTTTTTCTGGATAATACCCAGGAGTGGAATTGCCAGGTCATATGATAGTTCTATTTTTAGGTTTTTGAGGAAGCTCTGTACTATTTTCCACAGTGGCTGCACCAATTTAAATTCTCACCAGTACGAGTTCCCCTTTCTCCACATCCTTGCCAACATTTGTTATTTGTAGGCTTTTTGATGATAGCCATTCTGACAGGTGATATCTGAGGTGATATCTCACCTGTTGTTGTTTTGGTTTGCATTTCTCTAATAATTAGTAATAGCATTTTTTCATGTGCCTGTTAACCATCTGTATGTCTTCTTTGGAAAAATACCTATTCAGGTCTTCTGCCCATTTTTTGATTGAGATGTTTGTTTTTATTGATATTGAGGTGTATGATGTGTTTATATATTTTGGATACTAACCTCTTGTCAGTCATATCATTTACAAATATTTTCTCCCATTCATTAGGTTGTCTTTTTGTTTTGTCAGTGGTTTCATTTGCTGTGCAAAAGCTTTTAGGAGCTTCTTAAAAGCTTCTTAAAAGAAAGCAAAAGTTTTCTTTTGCCTTAGGAGACAGGTCCAAAAAATACTGTTATGATTTATGTCAAAGGATGTTCTGCATATATTCTCTTCTAGGAGTTGTATGGTTTCAGGTCTTATATTTAGGTCTTTAATTCATGTGAGTTTATTTTTGTATATGATATGAGGAAATATTCTAATCTCATTCTTTTACATGTAGCTGTCCAATTTTCCCAGCACCACTTATTGAAGAGACTGTCTTTTTTCCATTGTATATTATTGCCTCCTTTGTCATAGATTAATTGACCATAGTAAGTGGTTTTATTTCTGGGCTCTCTATTCTGTTCTATTGATCAATGTGTCTGTTTTTGTGCCAGTACCATACTATTTTTTTTTTTTTTTTTTTGCGGTATGCGGGACTCTCAGTGTTGTGGCCTCTCCCCTCTCCCGTTGCGGAGCACAGGCTCCGGATGCACAGGCTCAGCGGTCATGGCTCACGGGCCCAGCCGCTCCACAGCATGTGGGATCTTCCCGGACCAGGGCACGAACCTGTGTCCCCTGCATCGGCAGGCGGACTCTCAACCACTGTGCCACCAGGGAAGCCCTATCATTCTATTTTGATTACTGTAGCTTTGTAGTATAGTCTGAAGCCAGGGAGCATGATACCGCCAGCTCTGTTCTTCTTTCTCAAGATTTTTTTGTTATTTGGGGTCTTTTGTGTTTCTGTGTAAATTTTAGGATTATTTGTTGTAGTTATGTGAAAAATGTCATGGGTATTTTGATAGGGATTGCATTAAATCTGTAGATTGCTTTGGGTAGTATGGCCATTTATTTATTTTTATAGCTGTTTCAGCTCTTTTTAAAAAATTTTTTAAAATTTATTTTATTTATTTTTGGCTGCGTTGTGTCTTAGTCGCAGCATGCAGGATCTTCGTTGAGGCATGTGAGATCTTTTGTTGCAGCACGTGAGCTCTTCATTGCGGTGCGCGGGCTTCTCTCTAATTGTGGCGTGTGGGTTTTCTCTTCTCTAGTTGTGGCGCGCAGGCTCCAGAGCGTGTGGGCTCTGTAGTTTGCAGCACACAGGCTTTCTAGTAGAGGCGCACGAGCTCAGTAGTTGTGGTGCGCGGGCTTAGTTGCCCTGCCGCATGTGGCATCGTAGTTTCCTGACCAGGGATCGAACCCGTGTCCCCTGCATTGTAAGGTGGATTCTTTACCACTGGACCACCAGGGAAGTCCCAGTAGGATGGCCATTTTAACAATATTAATTGTTCCAATCCAAGAGCACAGGGTATCTTTCCATTTCTTTGTATCATTGTATCATCTTCAGTTTTCTTCATCAGTGTTTTATAGTTTTCAGAGTATAGGTCTTTCACCTCCTTGGTTAAGTTTATTCCTAGGTATTTTATTCTTTTTGATGCAATTTTAAATGGGATTTTTCTTTTTCTTTTTCATCATTAATGTATAGAAAAGCAACAGACTTCTGTATATTAATCTTGTAACCTGTAACTTCACTGAAATCATTTAGTGGTGGAGACTTTAGGGTTTCCTATGAATAGTATCATATCTTCTGAAAATACTGACAGTTTTACTTCTTCCCTTCCAATTTGGTTACCTTTTATTTCTTTTTTTTGGTCAGATTGCTGTGGCTAGGGCTTCCAGTACTATGTTAAATATCAGGGGTGAGAGTGGGCATCCTTGTCTTCTTCCTGATTTTAGAGGAAAAGCTCTTAGCTTTTCACCATTGAGTGTGATGTTAGCTGTGGGTTTGTCGTAATGGCCTTTATTATGTTGAGATATATTCTGTCTGCAGCTTTGATGAGAGATCATGAATGCATGTTGCACTTTGTCAGATGCTTTTTCTGTGTTTATTGAGATGATCATGGGATTTTGATCCTTCCTTTTGTTAATGTGGTGCATCTCATTGATTGGTTTGTGGATGTTGAACCATTCTTATGTCCCTGGAATAAATCCCACTTAATCATGGTATATGATCCTTTTATATATTGTTGTATTCAGTTTGCTAATACTTTGTTGGGAATTTTTGCATCTATATTCATCAAAGATATTGGCCTGTAAGTTTCTTTTTTTGTATTGTCTTTTTCTGGTTCTAGTGTCAGGGTGATGGTGGCCTCGCAGAATGAATTTGGGAGTGTTCTGTCTTCAGTTTTTTGGAATAGTTTGAGAAGGATATGTATTAGCTCTTGTTTATATGTTTGGTAGAATTCCTCTGTGCCACTGTCTGGTCCTGACTTTTGTTTGTTGGCAGTTTTTTTTGTTTTGTTTTTTTTTTTACTACAAACTCAATTTCACTATTAGTGTTTCACAGATTGTCTGTTTCTTCCCGATTCAGTCTTGGAAGATTGTATATTTCTAGAAAAGTATCCATTTCTTCTAGGTTGTCTTATTTGTTGGCATGTAAGTATTCTTAGTGTTCTCTTATGAAATTTTGTATCTCTGTGTTATTGGTTGTTATTTCTCTTCTTTTGTTTCTTTCTTTTTTTTTTGCCTCTATTTTTATTTGTTTCCTCTCTGATCTTTATTATTTCCTTCCTTCTGCTGACTTTGGTCTTTGTTTGTTCTTCTTTTTCTAATTCCTTTCACTGGTAGGTTAGGTTGTTTATTTGAGATTTTTGTTTGTTTCTGTATCACTTTAAACTTCCCTTTTAGAACTGCCCTTTTGCTGCGTCCCATAGATTTTGGAAAGTTGTGTTTTTATTTCCATTTGTCTTGAGGTATTTTCTGAATTCCTCTTTGATTTCTTCATTGCCCCAATGTTTTTTTAGTAGCATGTTGTTTAATCTCCACATGTTTGTGCTTTTCCTATTTTTTGTCCTGTGATTGATTTCTAGTTTTATACTGTTGTGGTCCAAAAAAAAAATGTTGATATAATTTCTATCCTTTTAAATTTGTGAGGCTTTTTTGTGGCCTAGCATGTGATCTGTCCTCAAAAACGTTCCATATGCACTTGAAAAGAATGTGTATTTTTCTGTTTTTGGATGGAATGTCCTGTAGATATCTATTAAGTTCAACTGGCCTATTGTGTCATTTATAACCACTGTTTCCTTATTGATTTTCTGTTTGGATGAAATATTCATTGATGTAAGTGGGGTGTTAAAGTACACTATTATTACTTTATTATTGTCAGTTTCTCCTTTTATGTATTTCAGTATTTGCTTTATATATCTAGAAGCTCCTACATTAGGTGCATTTATGTTAACAAATGTTATATCCTCTTCTTTTTTGATAAATTTATTTATTTTATTTTTGGCTGCGTTGGGTCTTTGTTGCTGCGCACAGGCTTTCTCTAGTTGCGGCAAGCGTGGGCTACTCTTTGTTGTGATGCGCGGGCTTCTCATTGCAGTGGTTTCTCTTGTTGTGGAGCACAGGCTCTAGGCACGCGGGCTTCAGTAGTTGTGGCAGTCGGGCTCAGTAGTTGTGGCTCGCAGGCTCTAGAGCGCAGGCTCAGTAGTTGTGGTGCACAGGCTTAGTTGCTCTGTGGCATGTGGGATCTTCCTGGACCAGGGCTCGAACCCATGTCCCCTGCATTGGCAGGCGGATTCTTAACCACTGTGCCACCAGGGAAGTCCCTGTATCCTCTTCTTGTGTTGATTCCTTTATCATTATAAAATGCCCTTCTTTGTCTTTTGTATAGACATTGCTTTAAAGTCTGTTTTGCCTGATATGAGTATTGTTACCCCAGCTTTCTTGACATTTCCATTTGCATTCAGTATCTTTTTCTATCCCTTACTTTCAGTCTGTGTGTGTCTTTAGCTCTGAAATGAGTCTTTTGTAAGCAGCATACATATGGGTCTTTGTTTTTTTGGCTGTGCTGTGTGGCATGTGGTATCTTAGTTCCCAGACCAGGGATCAAACCTATGCACCCTGCAGTGGAAGCGTGGAGTCTTAACCACTGGACCGCCAGGAAGCCCCTAGCCAACCTATGACTTTTGATTGGTGCGTTTAGTCCATTGACATTTAAAGTGATTACTGATAGGAATGTACTTATTGCCATTTTGTTACTTGTTTGCTGATTGTTTTTGTAGTTCTTCTCTGTCTTCCTTTAGTTTCTTCCCTTGTGGTTTGATGATTTGCTTTAGTGTTCCTTTCTCTCTAGTTTTTCTGTATCTATTGTAGGTTTTTGATTTGTGGTTACCATGGGGTTCATATATTTCGACCTATAACTGTACCTGTTTTTTTTTTTAACCTGTTTTAAACTTGTAGTCATTTAAGTTCAAAAAGATCTAAAAGGTTCTTCTAAAAGAGCTACATTTTTTTTACTTTCACATGGTATGAGTTTTTGATGTCATGTTTTACATCTTCATGTTTATCCCTTAACTGTTTATTATAGTTCATTTTACAATTTTTTGCTTTTTAATTTTTGTACTAGCTTATTGAAGTGGTCAATCCACAGCCTTTAATATACATTTGACTTTACTAGTGGGATTTTTCCTTTCCTATGGATTCTTTGATCTTGTAGCCTTTTGTTTTCCGCTTTAGCATTTCTTTTAGGGTCAGTTTAGTATTGATGAACTCTTTTTGTTTTTGCTTATCTGAGAAATTCTTGATCTCTCCCTCAATTCTGACTGGTTATTTTGCTGGGTAGAGTATCCTAGTTTGTAGATTTTTCCCTTTCAGCACTTTATATCATGCCCTTCCATTCTGGCCTGCAAAGTTTCTGCAGAAAAATCAGCTGCTAGCCTTTTGGGAGTCCCCTTGTGTGTGACTCTTGGTTTTTCTCTTGCTGCCATTAGAATTCTCTCTTTAACTTCTGCTGTTTTCATTATGACATGTCTTTGTGTGGGTGTCTTTGGGTTCATCTTGTTTGGGACTGTTCTTCCTGTACCTGAATATCTGTTTCCTTCTGCAGGTTTGGGAAGTTTTCAGCCATAATTTCATCAAATACATTTTGACTCCTTTTTCTCTCTCTTCTCCTTCTGGGACCCCTATAATTCAAATGTTGGTATGCTTGATTTTGTCCCAAAGGTTCCTTAAACTGTTTTCTTTTTTATGTTTCTCTTTTAGCTGTTCTGAATGAGTGATTTCCATTACTCTATCTTCCAGATCACTTAGTATTCTTCTGTATCACCTAGTCTGCTGTTAATTCCTCTTGTGTATTTTTCATTTCAGTTATTGTATTCTTCAGTTCTGAGGGGTTCTTTTAATATTTTCTAGTTCCTTGTTAAATTTGTCATGTGTTCATCTCTCTTCCTCAGTCAGTATTCTTATTCCCAATGCTGTGAACTCTTCATCTGGTAAATTGTTTATCTGTGTTACATTAGTTGTTCTCACAAGGGTTTTTGTGTTCTTTCATTTGAAACAAACTCCTGTCTTCTCACTTTGCTCATCTTTCTCTGTCTCTGTGAAACTAGATGAAGCAGTTACCGATCCCAGTCTTGGAGGGGTGGCCTTGTGTGGGGATGTCCCGACACAGTCTGCGTGTGCCAGCTGCTTTGCTGGGAGAGCTGGATCTGACATGAGCATGAGCCACATCTTCCCCCAGGGTGTGCTGGCACCTACCACCTTGGTAGGAGGTGGGGCTGGGAGTGGAGGTGGCAGAGTCAGGTGTGAGCTGGGTTCTCAGACCCTGAGGGTCAGTCTGAGCTGGTTCGTTCCCTGTAGGTGTGTGCCCTCCCCTCCGAGCATCAGCACCTTTGCTCCAGAGGGGAGCGCACTGGAGCGGGTGCCCAGGGCTTGCTGTGGGGTGCCTGAGCAGCACGGGCACCAGTCACAGTTGCAGCCAATCCTGACCTGCTGTGAATGCCAGTAATAGCCATCCTCACCCTGCTCAGGTGCCGTGCTGGGTTGAGTCAGCTCTGGCTCCTCAACCAAGCACTCTGCTCAGCGGCAGCGGCCTCCACCCTCCTGAGGGGCTGCACCGCGGAGCGAGGGGCTGCAGGGGGTGCTCAGTGTGGGCCGTGCCGTGGCCCGGGTTGGTGTGGAAACTGACCAGAGCCCGGGCAGTTTCTGTCTCCACTTGGCCCGGGAGTGAGCAGGCATGTGCCCACTCTTCACGAGTAGAGTCTGGGTTTGTCACATCCCCACTGCTGTTTCCACTGGTTTTCAAACCAGCTAAGGGGACTTGGCCTCCTCGTGTTGGACCCCAGGGCTGGGGTACCCAGAGGTGGTTCCAACTGCTCACTCCCCAGGGAGGGTCTCCGAGTCAGTGTCATCCCCCTCCTCCTTTGTGTCCCCTCCCAGGGGCGCAGGTCCCGACCTGATTGCTTCTCCCCGCTTCCTACTCAGCCCTGTAGGGCTCTGTCTTACAGCCTTGGTTATAGAGGAATCCTTCTGCCAGTTTCCAGTGAGAATTGCTCCACATATATAGTTTGACGTGTTTGTGGGGGTAGGTGAGCCCCGTGTCCTCTTCCTCTTCCATCTTGATGTCCTCTGGAAAAAGCTTTTTTAAAAAATTGTATTGAGGTATAGTTAATTTACAATGTTGTGTTTAATTTCTGCTGTACAGCAAAGTGACTCAGTTATACATATATATATTGTTTTTCAGTTCTTTTCCATTATGGTTTGACACGAGATTTTGAATATAGTTCCCTGTGCTCTACAGTAGGACCTTGTTGTGTATCTGTGGCAGTAGCTTTTACAGTATAGAAATATGTAGTCCTGTGGGACTGCTGTGGAGTCCTTGCTGGCCACCAGACGGGCGATCTGAGGTGTCCCCTGGGCAATAGTTGCAAAAACTGGGGCTCTAGACGAGTTTATAAGCTCCTTTCTGGAAGATACCGCTGAGCGGGAGTGAGGCAGAGGGGGCGCATAGGATGGTGTCCCAGCCCGCGTTCCCTGAGAGCACCTCTGTTCCAGGGCCTTGGGCTGAGCCACACCTGGAGCCTGACCCTCAGGCCGAAGCTCCGGGACAGGAAGTAGGCCTCTTTCACGGAGAGAGTCGGGGTGTGTTCCGGTGTGGTGTCTGTGCGGTGTCCTGGGGTGGGACCCTGCCAAGAGCTGTCTCTGACCGTCACAGTCCTGTGGGCCCAGGAGCACAAGCCCACTGGCCGCCAGAGCTGGGTGTTCACGGGCATCCCGGGGCAGCAACAGTGGGACACCAGCGGCGTGTAGGAGCTCCCCCCGAGCCGTGGGCTGTGGACGTGCTGGAGCGAGGATGCAAACACCCAGCTCTCGAGGTCTCTGGAAAGGTTTGCGCTCAGCCCTTAGATGTTGTGTGTCATTAGACGCCTGCTCCTCAGGCTTCTGCCTCGCTGGTGAGCCAGTAGGGCCTCTTTCACAGGAAGACTGAGCTCCTGGGCCTGCCGCCTCTTGTTGTGCCCTGAGGGTGGTAGCTGTCTGAGACTACGCCTCCATTGGTTATGGTGCTGTGGGACCTGTCCGTGTAAGGCCCACTGGCAACTGGAGCTGGGTGATGTGGAGGTGTCTCCTGGCAGCAGCTGCAAAAATCAGGGCGCCAGAGGGTATAAACTCCTCTCTGGGAGATACCAGTGAGGTGCAGCAAGGCAGGGGGTGGGCAGGAAGATTGCATCCACCAGCCTCCATTCCCTGAGCACCTCTTGGACCCCTGCAAGCCTGCCATTTCAGAGGCCTGCCCCTCAGGCCAAAGCCCCTGGACAGCAAATAGGCCTCTATCTCACAAAGACGGGCGAATGTTTTGGTCTGTTACCTGTGCAGCGCCCTGGGTTGTAGCCTGCCAAGAACTCTCTCCAATGTTACAGTCCCAGGGGACCCAGAAACGCAAGCCCTCGGTGTTCAGAGCCAGGTGATCAAGGGGCATCCCCTGGGCCGAAGCCTCAAAAATCAGGCACCTGACATAAGAACCGGGGCACTGGCATGTGTAAGAGCTCCCCTCCCAGAGGTGTTGGTGCTGTGGGCGTGGCAGAGAGAGCGGTGAAGACATGCACCCTCCCAGGAAACAGGAAAAATGATGGAGCTTGCTGGCTCTCACGAGGCAGAGAGAGTGCCAAGATGGCTCCACAGAGAAAAAAAGGAAAAAGGTCTCAATTAACCAACAGGTCACCCCCAGCTTTAGCAAGAGGGAGCACAGCGGCAGCGCTAGCGCCCTGTCCCTGGAGAGTGTCCCACCAGGCCTGGCTCCTCGGGCCGAGGCTCTGAGATCAGCCAGTGAGCCTCTGCCTTCAAGTCTGGGCCCTGGGCTGAGTGAGCCTGCGTGTCAGGGCGCCTCTGGGCTTCCTGAAGCCCGCTGGGTCTCGCGGATGCGGGGCTGGGTGGGCTGCAAGCCAGATGTTTTGGGGGCTTGTCTCTCGCCGGGGCGCCCTTTGTGGGGCGCAACCTCTGGCTCCTCAGGGAGAAGCTCCAGGTTTGTGATTCCCTCCTTGTGGTGGGCAGCTGTGCCAGGGGTGGGTTTATGGGGAGACTGCGTCAGCCTCTCCCACCCGCTTCCACGTGGCTCTTGTCTCGTTTGTCAACGTGAGGTAGCTGCTCGGCGAGTTGAAGGTCTTTTTCAGAGGAGATGGTCGCACCTGCAGCTGTAGACGCGTGTCTGGAGGAGGAGAGCTCAGGGTCTTCCTGAGTCACCCCACTCTGGGTCCCGATGGCTGCAGTTTGGGGCATCAGTTTGGCAGCGTTTCAGCTTTTTTTTTTTCCTGCTGTGCTTGCAACTTTTCCATGAGATTGTTTCCAAAGAGAAAGAGAACTTCAAAAATGTTCATACCCTTTGATTCAGTGATTTCATCTAGGAATCTATCCTAGAGAAATAACCAGAAATCTAAGCCACGATTGATGTATAAAGCTTCCACACTTTTTGTAATATAAACACTGTAAATAACCCAGTATCTCAGGGCCTTTGTGCTTTTCGTGTGTCTACACTTTGTTACTTCAGTGCTGAACTGTCTAGATGCCTACGGGGCCATCTTTCTTCAGGGGTTATATTTTTGAGAGTCACACTTTGTGAAGCACCTTGTGGATAGTTTGGGTTGGTACACTTGAAGACAAGGCGGAAGGAACTGGCTCTGTGGGTAGAAATCTAGGTTCAGTATTTGAAGGTGTCTGATGTGCACTTCTGAATGGGCTCAGATACTTGTGGCATTTCAGGGCTCCTGCCTGAACACCCAAAGAGCCCGAGTGGAAACGGGTGCAGCGGAGGCTGTGCAGGGGCAGGAATCTGGACGTTGAGCCGGAAGCCTCGACTTAGTCTCGGTTGGCCTTGCACAGCCGGCGACTGGCCTCGCTCAGCCGGGCAGTGAGGGAGGCGTCGTGAGGGCCGCAAGGGGTGCCGCTGTCGGCTGTGAAGCTGCTAAGGGGAGTGGGGGTGAAGCGTCTGTACGGAGGGAGCAGCTGCAGTGGGCAGGCGGAGGCTCGTCCCGGGGTCACAGTGTTTCTCAGTGGAGTGGCGCTGGCAGTGCAGTCCCAGCAGCACCATTTCCGCGCTCCCAGCACGGCGTCATCCACGGGGATCTAACTCGTTGCCAGCAGCCCCGGGAGGCACTGTTTCCGTCACCCCCATCCCACCGCCAGCCTGAGGGTCCACAGGGACCTCCAGGTTCCCTGCCAAAGTGTCTTCACTCTGCCAGGCATTTCAGACAGAGGAGATTTCACGTGGGGGCTGATTACAGCTGCCCCCAGCCCACCGCCAGCTGGAATAGAACGGGGGGGGGGGGTGACCAGTCTGGCTGTAGAGGCAGGAAGCCAGGTGACGAGGACGGGAATGCCGGAGAGGCTGCTAGAGACCGCTTGGAGGCCGGTGTCTTGGGGTCCAGCGCTGTGGCTGGCACACTTCTCCCTCGGCACCACAGAGCATGGGAGGGCGGGCCTGCATCCGAAGAGCGGAAGGTGAGCCACTAGCAACTTAAGGTGTTGTCAACTCACCTCAGATTGTGGCACTGCTGCCAGGCAGCCGGTGTGATACGTCCCTCTTCGCTGCCAAAGCCCCAGTTTTGTCTGGGTGGCCATTCCTCCCATCGTGGTGAAGATGGGCTCCACATCCAGGGTCCACGCCCACTGCCCTGGCTAGTGCTGGATTTGGAGCGTCACGTGGCCTGGAGCTCCACCATCTACCCGTGTGGACAGAGCTGGCCTTTTCTCACGTCTAGTGAGGTGTCGCCAGTCCTGGCGGGTGAGTGTCCTAAGTTAGGAGCAGTAAGGTACTGCCGACCCCACATATGCGTTCTCATTTACTGTGTTTATTTAATGCATATGTGTTCTTTGATCTTAATTTGTACCTGAACCTGGATTTATAGTCGGAGAACTTTCACGTTGCACAAGTGCGGGGCTGGGAAAATCGGGCTCTGCGTGGTTCACCCGCAAGGTCAGACTGATCCCAGCCCCGAGCTGCGGCCGCAGTGGGATGATGTTTCGTCAGCACTAAACATCCTGATCACGAACGTAGCCTTTTCTGCATTTTGAACCCGAGTTCAACCTGGGATACTGACAAGGGGCCGGGATGGTAGGAGTGGAAACCGTGCAGCCCCTGAGGGAGCAGGGAGAATATGAGCACACAAATTAGGAACAACGTACAGGAGTCCGGGGAGTGCACTTCGTTCCTGTCTAAGAAAGTTCTCACTAATAAACACACCTGTCCCATGCCGGGGAGCCTGACCCCTGACCCCTGACCCTGGGGCATGAGGAGGAGCCGGGGTGAGTGAGCCAGAGGAAAACGGGCTGTGGTTAGGGTAAGCTGGCTGCTGCTGAGCACGGCTGGGTCTCCCAAATGGGCTACCATTCTAGCAGCATTCAGTTCTCTAAGGTGCTTTTAAACACAGAAGTCATGATTCTGAAGAGGGGAAGAGAAAGGATGTTTAGGGTCAGTGGCCCAGGACAGGGAAGTTTCCCTTTGATATTTTCTACCTGAGTGATCCTGGTATGAGCAGCCCTTTAGTGTATATTCTTGATGTCACTTATGCTGGATGACAAATCCTGGAACTACTATTGTTAGATGGACTGGAGGTTTATGGCTCAGTCCAGAATAATTCAAGGAGGAGACTGGTTTTTTTCCTTAGTGGGAACTGTGTGGATGAATGTTGCATTTCTTTTTTTATAAATTTATTTATTTATTTTTTGGCTGCATTGGGTCATCGTTGCTGTGCTCGGGCTTTTTCTAGTTGCGTTGAGCGGGGGCGACTCTTGGTTGTGGTGCGCGGGCTTCTCGCTGCGGTGGCTTCTCTTGTTGCGGAGCACGGGCTCTAGGCGCGTGGGCTTCAGTAGTTGTGGCTCACGGGCTCTAGAGCGCAGGCTCAGTAGTTGTGGTGCACGGGCTTAGCTGCTCTGCGGCATGTGGGATCTTCCCGGACCAGGGCTCGAACCCATGTCCCCTGAATTGGCAGGCGGATTCTCAACCACTGCATCACCAGGGAAGCCCTGAATGTTGCATTTCTGGAAGCAGATAGATGGGGCGGGAAAAGTACTGGATGTCAAAAAATATGGGTGTGAATTATGGCTCTGCAAATTACCATGTGATCCTGGAAATATCAGTCTACCTTTACTTCCTCGTTTTATAAAGTAATGGTAAAAAGTTACAATATCCTCCTTCTGGTTTTGTTTTTATTCATAGCAGTTACTGGCAAACAAAATATTACATCTTATACTCATTTGTTATTATCTGTTTCTAAAGTACAAGGTCCATGAAAACATTTGTATGCTCCCACTCACTAAATAAAAAAACTAAGAGAGTATAACAACCTCTGAACAAAGAGCTTATGCTGGTTTAGGAGACAAAACACATAAAACCAAAACAGCAACCTGAGGACATTGAGTAGGGTTTGCAGTGCTTCCCTGAGTCCCTGGAAGCTGGTCTGTGGAAGCTGCTTCTCACCTGTGCTCTGGGCTTTGGGTGGGGTTCATATGAAAAATGTAACTCGGGGGGCTTCCCTGGTGGCGCAGTGGTTGAGAGTCCGCCTGCCGATGCAGGAGACGCGGGTTCGTGCCCCGGTCCGGGAGGATCCCGCGCGCCGCGGAGCGTCTGGGCCCGTGAGCCATGGCCACTGAGCCTGTGCTCCGCAACGGGAGAAGCCACAGCAGTGAGAGGCCCGCGTACGGCAAAAAAAAAAAAAAAAAAAAAGTAACTTGGTCCTGGAGCAATCAGGCAGACGACTCAGTTTGCCGTGAAACACCTGTAGTCTCGCTCAACAGATCACTGGGGTCCCTACTAGAATTAAAACTTGTGTGCAAAGAGCTCTTCCCCCGGCACATTAGCTTGGGGTCAAGAGGGTTCAGGTTAAGAAATGTGTTTCCTTTCAAAGCTCCCTGGGGAAGGGAACGTGGAAAGTGGCACTTGTTTCCTGGGCTGGGGACACCAATGGTGAATCATTCTGTTTGCTTTTTAGTAACATAGTAACAGTTTATGCCATTCCTTGGAAATGTTGTTCAGTAATGCAACGTTCTCAATCCCTGAAAGTTATCTTTTTGTGAAGATAAAGAAGAAAACAAAATAAGTGAGGAAACGTAAGAGGGTAAAAGAATTTGTATATTGACTTGGGATGTGTTTGGGATACGAAATACTTAGCAGACTGATGTCAGAGGCAGACAGGAGGAACAGGTGTAGCTGGAATAAAAAGTAAACCACAGAACAGTATTTCTGCCCATCAGGAAATACTTTTTGCAGGCTACCTGATATTAGGGTCTCAGTACCAGCATTATCCAGGTATCTTTGCGACTTGCAACAAGACCCCGCTCCCTGTCTCTGGCTACTTTGTGTAAAACTGTGAGATACTATATAACCTCACTGATTTGTGGACAGGGTCTCCCTATCAGCTGAAAGGTTGGCCCTCCTGAGATGTCACAGGCTCTGGGGCTGGCAACGTGCATTACTACGAGGTCAAGTGACCTGCGCTCCCTGGCTGGTTAGCCAGGTATCTGCCCCTGCATCTCCGACTCCATCACAGGGGCTAACTCAGAGCATGTATCCAGCTTCAGTACCTGCCTGCCTCAGCTCCACCTCACAGGCTGTGGGGGTGACTGTCCCAATGCTCGAGTCCCCCCAGCTCTAAATAGAAAAGGGCTGCCTGCAGCTCAGCGTCAGTGAGGGGATTCAGCGAGGTGGTGCACACTGGTGAAGCTGAGATAGTTGCGCCTCTTTCTTCCAGGAGTTATTGGTGTTTGCTGCTGTCACCTTGACATTTGTAATTTACTGAATGAGATCTTGATGTATTATACATTTAGTAATGTCCATGATGATAAAGTGTTAATGGAGGTTTTGCAAACCAGGGTATATTTTGAAAAAGCTGTATAGTAAGTATTCAGAAAAGCTTTTTCAAAAGGACTTCAAAAGAAGGTTCTGGACCTACGACACATCTATCTCCTATCAAATACGAGTATAATTTGGTTACCTGAAATGCCTTACTACCTGCTTGAGTTTGAGCCCATTTTTCCCACCTGTAAAATGGGGCTGCTACTACTTGCCTGTGGAGGAAGTGTGAGGATTACGTGAAAAAAAAAAAAAAATAAGGCACACAAGAGGCACTTGGTAAATATTAGGTATTTCATCCTGAGGCTGAGTTTCTCTCTGCTGATCGTTAACAGACATTCTCTCCAGTATTTAGAACACAGCTGAAAGCAGCAAAGAAAAAGTTTTATTCTTTGATATAAAAGAAAACTTTAATGTGTATACAACATAGTTTTTTTTGTCCTTTTTTTTTAAAAAAAAGAAAATTGCAGAAATATAGACCTGGGTAGAAAAATACACTCAAGCAGCTGCTCAAGACAATTCGTAACTCCTAAAATAATGAACAACAGCACACAAATCTCAGCATAAGCCTTTTTGTCCTTTAAAAAAGTATTCACATTTACTTAAAAACACACCTAGTTATTTGACAAGATATTCAATAACCAGCAATAACTTAATAAAAGAACATTTCCTTTGTGATAGTAAGTTAGCATAAGAGTTTTGGTTCTACAATACTTGTCATAGTAAAAAAACAACACTTCTGACTCCTGGTGCCCAAAAATGCTCATACAGTTCATTGGAGCCCATAAATTTGGGGGTCCTAGACCTCAAAGGGGAGCATCTTTGGTCTTCCCTGTACTTAGGACCAAAACAGACAGTGATCCTGGCATACAAATAACAAAAACAAAGGTGCAGGAGACCACAACTACTCAATAAAAGCTATTTATGCCCAATAAATAGTTTCCGAAAGAAAAATAATTTGCTTTTCACTGAATGAATTCAGGAGAAATGAATTCAGGAGAAATGAACACACTGAGATACACTGTTTTCCACCTGTTATCAACCTGCCATCCATAAAGTCAGTTCTGCCACTACCAGCAGGGGGTGCCGGAGAAGCAGCCACATAGTTTCCCAAAAGGCAGCCTACAAAAATACACGTTTACCTGTATTTACATGAAAACTTCTTTGGGTGAAAGTTTTGTTTTCAAAGTACAAGTGTAACATTTTCTCCTCGACACTGGATTCAAGTAGAAAATACAGGTCATATAAAGTTTGATTGGCTGAAACATGAATAAACCTTTAAAATTACTAAATATGTGAATATTGCTAGAATACCAAAGGAAGTGACAATGAATTTAATATGTTAGAAATCTTTACATTCCATGTGACTTGTTATTTAAAATCAAAGACAACAGAACCCATACATCCAAATGACTGACCTTTCAAAGGCCTGTGTGAAGTGTTGGAAACACTTCAGAAACTGCCCTCAGAGTCACAATCCATAGGAAAAGACTGGTTTTTACCTCAGAGTAAATGCTGGCTTTTGATCACAGATGGTACTGGTGAGCTGTGCCTTCCACTCTCTTCCCAAAATCGAATTCACCTCAAAGGCTAAACAGGCCGCCTCTGACGGCCTCAGAAAGCTGCCTGTCGGGGCGAGTCCACTGCTGCGGCCACCACGACCACTTCTCGCTATGTGAGACAGGACCGCAAACAGTGCAACGTTCTGAAATTCATCCTCTACCGCCATGCTTGTTATTCCAGGTGTGGGTGCATTTGCTCTTGAAAACCAGCCTCTACCTTCCTGCCACGTCCCATCTTCATAGCCTCTGGCCCGTCAGCAGAATCAGTGCAAGTCGGCAGGAAGCACAGTGAAAACATGAATTCGACTATTTTAAAAAAGTAATTTTAAAGCTTCATTTTAAAAAGTATATTTTTAAAATTTAAAAACGAAGTATTTTCTGCACTTGGTCAGATCCTTTCTACCACTTGACAAAGGTGCTAGACCCTCACCCAGCCTCGTACAGACGGTGCATGTATTTTATGTTCTGTGGAGAAATTCTACAAAAATACAATATTCTTTTCTCTCCATAAGTTGGAATAAAGAGTAGGGTTGTGGGAGAAAAGGGAGGGATAAGTGAAAACAACAAAAAGGAGGCGTGCAGTATACAATTTTTTCTTATTTTAAGACTGGAATAAAACTTGAAGAAGTATTTCCCCTCGGGAAACTGACCTGTCTGACGCCTGGCCCTACAGGGTGACTGCCGGCCCGTGCTCTTCCACCCCTCCAGGGGGCAGGGCCAGGCTGTGGCGGGGGTCGGACCGGAGGGAGCTGAGCAGCCTCTGGACACTGCCCTCCCGCCCAGGGCTGTGCAGGCCGGGCGCCAGGCCAGCACCGTTGACCCGAGCGAGGCTGCCTGGTGGCAGCCTGGGTACCAGCCGGGGCTCCAGGACGCCCTCGAGGACCACGTCGGCCTCTTCGTCGCTCTCCATCTCGTCAGGGGGCAAGTTCTGCAGGACATGGGCTGCAGGCAGGCTGTGGCGGCTGGCCGTGCTGTCCGAGGAGCGGCCGGAGCTGCCCAACGCACGGCTGCCACGCACCACGTTGTTCCTCTGGTTGGCCGGCTTGACCGTGACGATGAGGTTGTGGCTGTTGGCGATCATCATGTCCGTGACCTGGTCCAGTGTCTTCCCGGCCACCTCAATCCCGTTCACCTCCAAGACCTCATCGTCTACGGCCAGCAGCCCAGTGCTCTCGGCCAGGCCGCCAGGCACCATACGGGAGATGAAGATGCCGGGCACCTTCTCCAGCCCCTGCGGGGCCACGCGCACGCTCGTGCCGTCGCGGATATAGAAGCCCAGTGGCTTCTGGCAGCCGTGCCGGTACAGCCTCACACGGCGGTGTGTCTCGGGGAGGATGTCCACGTCGATGATGGAGGACACGGGGCGGAAGTCATGGGGCAGGCCAATGTGCAGGTGTGTGCGCCGGCGAGGGCCGTCCTCCCGCAGGGCCAGGGGGCGCCGCCGCCTGGACAGGGAACCCACCCCGAAGCTGCAGCGCTCGGCCTCTTCTGGAAGAGCACAGAGGAGTCAGTCAGAGGAGAGACCCGCGGGCAATGGGGAAGCACAAGTCGAACAGCATCGAACACCCAGAGCCTGAGGCTGGCCGTCCAGGTAAGGCCTGGCCTCCTGCAGCTCCCTTCCCGCCGCTTCTCTGACTTGTGGTGTGACCCCCAGGGAAGTCTGAGGCAATGGGCAAATCAAACCGTATAGAGAACTGACTGAAACACAAGTCTCCCACACATGCCCAGGAGCTGAATGATCGATTCATTTTGTCACACTTCAGTTTTGGGGAAAGCCTCAACCTCCTGGATGATATGTAAACACAGTGCAGTAACTTTATGGATTGTTTTGCTGAGCCCACAGCAATCCTGGCCTCAGGTGAGCTGGCCCAACAGTATTCACCAGGCAAATGTTTGACGCCGAGTTCAAGCACAATCACCTCCTTAACATTAGCTCTCCAGGCAACCAACAGAATGGTTGAAAGGTTAAGAGAATTAACAATAGATGAAAGGTTTAAAAGTGCCTGACTGGATTCTGCAATGACAGTGGAGTGGGAAGCACCAGGAACCTCTCCCAACCTGGACCACAACTGCAGGGGCAGAATCTGTCTGATGTAACTAATTTGGAACTTGAGAGTCTGTTGAAGGCTCAACTTCCAGGGGAAGAACTGGACGGTAATTGCAGTCAATTTTGCTCAGTTTCAACTCTTAGCACAGTAGCAGCTGCCTAGCCCACCCCCCAGCACCCTGGGAGGCAGCTGTGCACTGTTCCTGGAGAGTATGTGGGCCAGGGTGGGCAAAAAGGACCCTGCTCTCCAAACAGGCATCTGTGCTCTGATTAGGGACTGCTACTTCTGATCACAAAGGTGTAGGCAGAGGTAGGTGGCTATTGTACCTCCCTGCATTGTTGCAAGCCCCTCCCCTTCTACCTGAAGGAACGTCCAGGAGAGTTAAAGGACTGGCACCCTTTCTCTCCCTTCATTTTTCACCTTTTTTCATTTTGGGAGCCAGACCTTAAAAGTCCAGGACAGTAAAAACAACTGCATATATGGGGAAAGTTAGAAGTGACTGTGCATGCTCAAGGAAAGACTCAGAAAGGACCTTAGAAGACCTTAAGTTCACACCTTAATGTTGATACTCAGCAAAGAGCCTCCAACAATTAAAAAAAAAAAACACCCCAAAACAGTAACAAAACCCCAGCAAACCCTGGGGAAGGGGTAGAATCTGATTTCCAGAGCTACCATGTTATTAGTTTAATCTCCAGTGTTCAACAACAACAAAAAAAGTCACAAGACATACAAAGAAACGAGAGTGTGCCCCAAAGGAAAACAGTAATAGAAACTGTCCCTGAAACAACCTGATGGCAGATTTACTAGACAAAGACTTTAAAACAATGGCCTAAGACATGATCAAAAAACTAAAAAAAAAAAGAGATGTGGGTAAAGTCAAGAAAACAATGTATGAACAAAATGGAAACATCAACAGACAGAAAACCTAAAAGGAAACTAAATAGAAATTTTGGAGATGAAAAGTACAATAATGGAAATTATTGAACAGGGGACTCAAAGGCAGATTTGAGCAGGCAGAAGAAGGAATCAGTGAACTTGAAGACAGGACAGTAGAAATGATCATATCTGAGGAACAACAAAAACAAAAGGTTAAAGAAAAGAGAACAGAGCGTAAACAATCACTGGGACACCGTTAAGCAAACTGATATATGCCTTGTGAGAGTCTGAAAAGGAGAAGAGAAAGGGGTGGAGGGAATATGGGAAGAAATAATGGCTGAAAACTCTCAGACTTGAGGAAGTGTGCAAATGCAAACATCCAAGCTCAACAATCTCTATGTAAGATGAAGTCAAAGAGACACAAGATTACAAAATAATCAAACTTAATAAAGACACAATATAGGGGGCAGAGTCAAGATGGTGGCATGAGAAGACGCCAAGTTAGCATCTCCCCACAACTAGGGCTCCTGCCTGCCACTGATGGGGGACCCTGATGCCCAAGGAGACGGGAGGAATCCTCAAGTAAACCAGTAGGATGTGGGGGGACTGAGGGGGGGAGGAGAAGTGGAAGCCAGACAGGATGGGGCCCCTGAGGCCGGGGAGATCAGGAGAGGCAGGGGGAGGGGCCCTGTGAGAGGAGCAGGAGAGGAGAGGAGGGTGTTTGCCCTGCCCACTCAAGCCCAGGAAGCTTGCTGTGCTCCAAGGTGAAGTCCCCCACCCTCTGAGACCAGGAGTGGGGGGCACGCCTTGGCCCCTTCTGTTCCGTTGAGCCTAAGCCCCACCCTGCACAGTCCCCAGGGCCTTTTCCAGCCCTGTGGGTCCTAAGCATAGGCCCCGCCCACCACCCAAACCTCGCTCTTGCTTAGGCCCCGCCCTCCACAGCCGGGGCCTTTTCCCCCCTTTTTTCCTCCTCTTTTTTACTGTTGTGGTACTGTTGTACCCTCTGGTTGTTGATCCATCTATATTTTTACTCATATTATTTCTAACATATCTGTTAGGTTCCTAGTCTAATTTTATTTTGGGCTTTGTTATTGTCCTCTTTTTTTTTTTTTTTTTGCCACCCCACATGGCTTGCAGGCTCTTGGTTCTTGAGCTGGGGGTCGGGCCGAAGCTCCTGCAGTGGGAGCTCCAAGTCTGAACCACTGGACTAACAGAGAACCTCAGACCCCAGGGAATATTCATCGGAGTGAGGTCTCAGAGTTCCTTATCTCAGCACCAAGACCCAGCTCTGCCCCACAGCCCACAAACCCCAGTGTTGGAAGCCTCAGGCCAAACAACCAGTAAGACAGGAACACAGTCCCACTCATAACAACAACAACAACAACAACAAACATGGGACAGCAAAAAAATATTTCCAGATGAAGGCGCAAGGTTAAAAACCTACAAGACCAAATAAATGAAGAGGAAACAGGCAATCTACCTGAAAAAGAATTCAGAGTAATGATAATAAAGATGATCCGGAATCTCGGAAATAGAATGGAGGCACAGATTGAGAAAATACAAGAAATGTTTAACAAAGATCTAGAAGAACTAAAGAGCAAACAAACAGAGATGAACAACACAATAACTGAAATGAAGAATACACTAGAAGGAATCAATAACAGAATAACTGAGGCAGAAGAACAAATAAGTGAGCTGGAAGCCAAAATAGTGGAAATAACTGCCAAGTAGCAGAATAAAGAAAGAAGAATGAAAAGAATTGAAGACAGCCTCAGAGACCTCTGGGACAACACTAAACGCAGCAACATTCGAATTATAGGGGTCCCAGAAGAAGAAGAGAAAAAGAAAGGGTCTGAGAAAATATGTGAAGAGATTATAGTTGAAAACTTCCCTAACATGGGAAAGGAAATAGTCACCCAAGTCCAGAAAGCACAGAGAGCCCCATACAGGATAAACCCTAGGAAAAACACACCAAGACACATACTAATCAAACTAACAAAAATTAAATTCAAAGAAAAAACATTAAAAGCAGCAAGGGAAAAACAAAAAATAACATACAAAGGAATCCCCATAAGGTTATCAGCTGATTTTTTAGCAGAAACTCTGCAGGCCAGAAGGGAGTGGCAGGATATACTTAAAGTGATGAAGGAGTAAAACCTACAACCAAGATTACTCTACCCAGCGAGGATCTCATTCAGATTAGATGGAGAAATCAAAAACTTTTCAAACAAGCACAAGCGAAGAGGATTCAGCACCACCAAACCAGCTTTACAACAAATGCTAAAGAAACTTCTCTAGGTGGGAAACACAAGAGAAGAAAAATACCCACAAAAACAAACCCAAAACAATTAAAAGAATGGTAATAGGAACATACATATCGATAATAACCTTGAATGTAAATGGATTAAATGCCCCAACCAAAAGACACAGACTGGCTGAGTGGATACAAAAACAAGACCCATATATATGCTGTATACAAGACACCCATTTCAGACCTACGGACATATACAGACTGAAAGTGAAGGGATGGAAAAAAGATATTCCATACAAATGGAAATCAAAAGAAGTTGAGTAGCAATACTCGTATCAGATAAAATAGACTTTAAAATAAAAACTGTTATAAGAGATAAGGAGGGACGCTACATAATGATCAAAGGATCAATCCAAGAAGATATAACAATTATAAATGTTTATGCATCCAACATAGGAGCACCTCAATACATAAGGCAAATGCTAACAACCATGAAAGGAGAAATCAACAGTAACACAATAATAGGGGACTTTAACACCCCACTTACACCAATGGACAGATCATCCAAAATGAAATAAATAAGGAAACACAAGCTTTAAATGACACAATAGACGAGATGGACTTAACTGATTATTTATAGAACATTCCACCCAAAAGTGGCAGAATACACTTTCTTCTCAAGTGCACATGGAACATTCTCCAGGACAGATCCCATCTTGGGTCACAAATCAAGCCTCAGAAAATTTAAGAAAATTGAAATCATATCAAGCATCTTTTCTGACCACAACGCTATGAGATTGAAAATCACTTACAGGAAAAAAAAACTGTAAAAAAACACAAGTACATGGAGGCTAATCAGTGAGCTACTAAATAACCAAGAGATGATTGAAGAAATCAAAGAAGAAATTAAAAAATACATAGAAACAAATGACAACGAAAACATGACGACCCAAAACCTATGGGACACAGCAAAAGTAGTTCTAAGAGGGAAGTTTACAGCAATTCAGTCTCACCTCAACAAACAAGAAAAATCTCAAATAAACAATCTAACCCTACACTTAGAACAACTAGAGAAAGAAGAAAAAAGATAACCCAAAATCAGTAGAAGCAAAGTAATCATAAAGATCAGAGCAGAAATAAATGAAATAGAAATGAAGAAAACAATAACAAAGATCAGTAAAACTAAAAGCTGGTTCTTTGAGAAGATAAACAAAATTGATAAACCCTTAGCCAGACTCATCAAGAAAAAAGGGAGAGGATGCAAATCAATAAAATTAGAAATGAAAAAGGAGAAATCACAACTGACACTGCAGAAATACAAAGGATAATAAGAGAGTACTACAAACGACTATATGCCAATAAAATGGACAACCTGGAAGAAATGGACAAATTCTTGGAAAGGTACAATATTCCAAGACTGAAAAAGGAAGAATTAGAAAATATAAACAGACCTATCACAACAAGTAATGAAATTGAAACCGTAATTAAAAATCTTCCAACAAACAGAAGTCCAGGACCAGCAGCTTCACAGGCAAATTCTCTCAAATATTTAGAGAAGAGCTAACACCAGTCCTTCTCAAACTCTTCCAAAAAATTGCAGAGGGAAAAACACTCCCAAATTCATTCTACGAAACCACCATCACCCTGATACCAAAACCAGAAAAAGATATCACAAAAAAATTATAGACCAATATCACTGATGAACATAGATGCAAAAATCCTCAACCAAATACTAGCAAACAGAATCCAACAGCACATTAAAAGGATCACACACCACGATCAAGTGGGATTTATCCCAGGGATGCAAGGATTCTTCAATATATGCAAGTCGATCAATGAGATACACCATATGATCATTGCAATAGATGCAGAAAAAGCTTTCAACAAAATTCAACACCGACTTATGATTAAAAACTCTCCAGAAAACGGGTAGAGGGAACCTACCTCAACATAATAAAGGCCATATATGACAAACCCATTCAAGCATCATACTCAATGGTGAAAAACTGAAAGCATTTCCACTAAGATCAGGAATAAGGATGTCCACTCTTGCCACTCTTATTCCATGGCAATCAGAGAAGAAAAAGAAATAAAAGGAATGCAAATTGGAAAAGAAGTAAAACTCTCACTGTTTGCAGATGCCATGATACTACACATAGAAAATCCTAAAGATGCCACCAGAAAACTACTAGAACTAATCAATCAATGAATTTGGTAAGGTTGCAGGATACAAAATTAACGCACAGAAATCTCTGGCATACCTATACACCAACAACAAAAACTCAGAAAGAGAAATTAAGGAAACAATCCCATCTACTATTGCAACAAAAAGAATAAAATACTTAGGAATAAACCTGCCTAAGGAGGTAGAAGACTTGTACTCAGAAGACTATAAAACACTGATGAAAGAAATCAAAGATGACATAAACAGATGGAGAAATATAGCATGTTCTTGGATTGGAAGAATCAATATTGTGAAAACGACTGTACTACCCAAAGCAATCTACAGATTCAGTTCAATCACTATCAAACTACCAATGGCATTCTTCACCATTGAATTAGAACAAAAAATTTTACAGTTTGTATGGAAACACAAAAGACCCCAAACAGCCAAAGCAATCTTGACAAAGAAAAACGGAGTTGGAGCAATCAGGCTCCCCGACTTCAAGCTATACCACAAAGCTACTGTAATCAAGACAGTATGGTACTGGCACAAAAACAGAACTATAGATCAATAGAACAGGATAGAAAGCCCAGAGATAAACCCATGCACATAAGGTCACCTTATCTTTGATAAAGGAGGCAAGAATACACAATGGAGAAAAGACCGCCTCTTCAATAAGTGGTGCTGGGAAAACTGGACAGCTACATGTAAAAGAATGAAATTAGAAAACTCCCTAACACCATACACAAAAATAAACTCCAGATGTATTAAAGACTTAAATGTCAGACCAGACACTATAAAACTCTTACAGGAGAACATAGGAAACACACTCTTTGACATAAACCACAGCAAGATCTTTTTTGACCCACCTCCTAGAGTAACGGAAATAAAAACAAACAAATGGGACTTAATGAAACTTAAAAGCTTTTGCACAGCAAGGGAAACCTTAAACAAGACGAAAAGACAACCCTCAGAATGGGAGAAAATATTTGCAAATGAAGCAACTGACAAAGGATTAATCTCTAAAATATACAAGCAGCTCATGCAGCTCAATATCAAAAAAACAAACAACCCAATCCAAAAATGGGCAGAAGACCTAAATAAACATTTCTCCAAGGAAGATATACAGATGGCCAACAAACACATGAAAGGGTGCTCAACATCACTAATCATTAGAGGAATGCAAATCAAAACCGCTATGAGGTATCACCTCACACCAGTCAGAATGACCATCACCAAAAAGTCTTCAAACAACAAATGCTGGAGAGGGTGTGGAGAAAAGGGAACCCTCCTGCACTGTTGGTGGGAATGTAAATTGATGCAGCCATTGTGGAGAACAGTATGGAGGTTCCTTAGAAAACTAAGAATAGAACTACCATATGACCCAGCAATCCCACTACTGGGCATATACCCTGAGAAAACCATAATTCTAAAGGGTCATGTACCACAATGTTCATTGAAGTACTATTTACAATAGCCAGGACATGGAACCAACCTAAGTGTCCATCAACAGATGAATGGATGAAGATGTGGCACATATATACAATGGAATGTTACTCAGCCATAGAAAGAAACGAAACTGAGTTATTTGTAGTGAGGTGGATGGACTCAGAGTCTGTCATACAGAGTGAAGTAAGTCAGAAAGAGAAAAACAAATACTGTATGGTAACGCATATATGTGGAATCTAAAAAAAAAAGAAAAAGAAAAAAATGGTACTGATGAACCTAGCCGCAGGGCAGGAATAAGGATGTAGACATAGAGAATGGACTTGAGGACACGGGGAGGGGGAAGGGTAAGCTGGGACGAAGTTAGAGAATGGCATGGACATAAAAACACTACCAAATGTAAAACAGCTAGCTAGTGGGAAGCAGCCACATAGCACAGGGAGATCAGCTCCGTGCTTTGTGACCACCTAGAGGGGTGGGATAGGGAGGGTGGGAGGGAGGCTCCAGAGGGAGGGCATATGGGGACATGTGTATGCATATGGCTGATTTGCTTTGGTGTACAACAGAAAGTACACACCATTGTGACGCAATTATACTCCAATAAAGATGTATGAAAAAAAAATACTAGACTCAATATAATCTTACATGCTCCAGGACACAGGGCAGGAGCAGTAATTTGAAAGGAGGCTGGGTCACACCCACCTGCTGATCTCAGAGCGCCCCCTGGAGTGGCAGGAGGCATCTGCAGCTCACCCTGGGGACACAGACGCTGGTGGCAGCCACCTTGGGGAACTCATCCTACCACATGGACACCCGTGCTGGAAAGTGCTGTTTTTGAATTCTCCCTATAGCTTATCAGCTTCAGGACCCAGCCCTGCCCCGCCCAGCAGCCTGTAGGCACCAGTACTGGGAGGCCTCAGGATAAGCGACTAGCCAGGCAGGGACACAGCCCCCCCCCCCCCAGCAGGCGGGCGCCCTTAACCCCCCCCCCCCCGGCCCGAGCCCCCAGCCACTCCTGCAGACAGCCCCGCCCACCAGAGGGCCTAGGCCCTGGCACCACACCCTGGAACTAGATCCAAGACCCCCACGGCCCTGCCAGAGGGGGTCTTGGATCTAGCCAGAGACTAGAGACTAGATCCACAGCCAGAGACTGCAGGACCCAGCTCTGCCTACCAGTGGGTAAGTACCAGCCCCAGAACCCCCTGGGCCCCCAGCCCTGACCAGAAGCAGGCAGACACCAGCCCCAGGACCACTGCAGCCAGAGACTCCAGGACCAAGCTTCACCCACCAGTGGGTGGTCGCTGGCCCGAGGATCCCTGCCGCTTGCCTTTTCAGGTGTCAGGCGACGTGTCAGCAGGCTGGCAACAGTATCAGGACACCCCAGGACTCAGCCCCGCCCACCAGTGGGATGACATCAGCTGTAGGACCCCAAGCCAGCCAGAGGCCTCGGGACCTGGCTCCACCAAGCAGTGAGCTGGAACTAGCCCATGGACCCCCCAGTCCCCAGAATCACCCACCAGAAAGCCAAACCAGCTCTGAGATAACCTTAGAATCCTCAGGTAGCTGCCCAGGGATACAGTGGGCCAGCACCAGCCTTGGGATACTGTAGAACCCATAGCCAGCCATGTCAGGAGCAGGACCCACCCACCAATAGGCCAACACTAGATCCAGGAACCCCGGTTCCGCAGCCATCTATCTGTGCCAGAACCAGGCTCTGCCCAACGGTGAGCACTAGATCTGGGACCACCCTGGGTTCTGCAGCCAGCCACCTTGTGACCTTGTCCTGCCAACCAGAGGCCAGCAGCCTCCGCACAAGGCAGGGCCTGGCAAACAACCAGACGGGGCCAGCTGCACCTACCAGACTGCCCACAATAGTCATCCTGCCACAACAGAAGGACCAACGCAGCCCTCATATAGCCCTAGAGCAAACAGCTCTGGTGACTAGAGGGCAGTGTGCCACAGGGAACATAGGACATCTCCTAAAAAAGACTACTTCTCTAAGATCAGGAAATGCAACCAACATATGAGATACACAGAAATAAAAACAGCAAATTAGGTAAAATGAGGCAACAGAGGAACATGTTCCAAATGAAAAAACCCCAAAGAACTAAGAGAAGTGGAGATAAGCAATCTACCCAATAAACAGACCAAGGTAATGATCATAAAGATAATCAAAGAACTTGGGATAAGAATGGATGACCAGAGTAAAAAGTTAGGAGTTTTTAACAAAGAGTAAAAAAACAGAAAGAAGGACCAGAGACAAAGAATACGATATCTAAAATGAAAAATACACTAGAAGGAATCAATAGCAGATTAAATGATGCAGAAGAATGGATCAGCTACCTGGAAGATAGAGTAGTGGAAACCACTGAAGCTGAACAGAAAAAAAGAGTGAAAAGAAATGAGGACAGTTTAAGAGACCTCTGGGACAACATCAAGTATACTAGCTTTCTCATTATAGGGGTCCCAGAAAGAGAAGAGAGAGAGAAGGGGGCAGAGAACATATCTGAAGACATACTAGCTGAAAACTTCCCTAACCTAGGAAAGGAAACAGACGTCCAGGTCCAGGAGGTAGAGAGTCCTAAGCAGGATCAATGCCAATAGGACCACACCAAGATACACTGTAATTAAAATGGCAGAAATTAAGATAAAGAGAGAATATTAACTGCAGCAAGGGAAAAGCAACAAGTTACATACAAGGGAACTCCAGTAAGGCTAACAGCTGACTTTTCAGCAGAAACTCTGCAAACCAGAAGGGAGTGGCACCATATATTTAAGGTGATGAAAGGCAAAAACCTACAACCAAGAATACTCTATTTGGCAAGGCTCTCGTTCAGATCTGATGGAGAGGTCAAAAGTTTTACAGCTAAGCAAAAGCTAAAAGAGTTCAGCACCATGAAACCAGCCTTACAAGAAATGTTAAAGGGGGGGCCTCCTTGGTGGCGCAGTGGTTGAGAGTCTGCCTGCCGATGCAGGGGACACGGGTTCGTGCCCCAGTCTGGGAAGATCCCACATGCCACGGAGTGGCTGGGCCCGTGAGCCATGGCCACTGAGCCTGCGTGTCCGGAGCCTGTGCTCCGCAACGGGAGAGGCCACAACAGTGAGGGGCCCGCGTACCGAAAAAAAAAAAAAAGTTAAAGGGACTTCTTTAAGCAAAGAAGAAAAGGCCACAACTGGAAACATGAAAACTATGAAAGGAAAAAGCTCATCAGTAAAAGCAAGTATACAGTAAAGGTAGCAAACCTACCATGTACAAAGGTAGTAAGAAGGTTACAAGACAAACGTAGTAAATCACCTATATCTGCAATAAGGAGTTAAGGGCTACATAAACAAAACAAAATGTAAAATATAATATCAAAACAGTTAATTGTGAGGGGAGGGGAGTAAAAATGCAGGGTTGTTTAAATGTGTTCGAAATTACGAGATCAGCAACTTACCATCCCTTATGGTAACAACAAACCAAAAATCTATAATAGATATACACAAAAGAGAGAAGTTTCTAAACATAACACTAAAGATAGTCATCAAATCACAAGACAAGAGAACAAAAGAAGAAAGTATCAAAAAAGAACTACAAAACAACTCAAACAACTAAAATGGCAATAAGTATGTACCTATCAGTAATTACTCTCAATGTAAATGGGACTAAATGCTCCAATCAAAAGATACAGAATGGCTGTATATGGATACAAAAACAAGAGCCATGTATATGCTGCCTACAAGAGACTTACATCAGATCTAAAGAGACACACAGATTGAAAGTCAGGGGATGGACAAAAGTTACTCCATGCAAATGGAAATGAAAATAAAGCCAGGATAACAATACTTACATCAGACAAAATAGACTTTAAAACAAAGACTGTAACAAGTAACAAAGGACAGTACATATTGATCAAGGGATCACCCAAAAAAAGATATAACAACTGTACCTATATATGTACCCAACAGAGCAGCACCTCAATACATAAAGCAAATATTAACAGACATAAAGGGAGAAATTGACAGTAGCACAATAATAGTGAGGGACTTGAACATCCTGCTACCATCAACAAACAGATCATCCAGACAGAAAATCAATAAGGAAACTGGTCTTAAATGACACATTAGACCAGATGGACTTATATATATATAGATTCCATCCAAAAGCATCAGAATATACATTCTTTTCAAGTGCACGTGGAACATTCTTCAGGATAGATCACATGCTGGGCCACAAAGAAGTCTCGGTAAGTTTAAGAAATCATATCAAGCATCTTTTCCAACCACGATGCTGTGAGACGAGAAAATCAACTACAAGAAAAAAAGTGCAAAAAACAAAGCCATGTGGAGGCTAAACAATACTCTACTAAACAACAAATGGATCACTGAAAAAAATCAAAGAAGAAATTAAAACATATCTGGAGATAAATGGAAACGAAAAAACAACGACCCAAAATCTATGGGACGTGGCAAACACAGGTCTAAGAGGGAAGTCTACAGTGATACAAGCCTACCTCAGGAAACAAGAAAAATCTCAAACAGCCTAACCGTACATCTAAAGGAACTAGAAAAAGGACAAACAAAACCCAAAGTTAGTAGAAGGAAAGAAATAATAAAGATCAGAAGAAATAAGCGAAATAGAGACTTAAAAAAATAGAAAAGATCAATCAAACTAGGAGCTGCTTCTCTGAAAAGATAACAAAATTGGTAAACCTTTAGCAAGACTCATCAGGAAAAAGAGAGGACCCAAATCAATGGTATCAGAAATGAAAAAGAAGTTACACCTGACACCAGAGAAAAACAAAGGATCATAAAGAGATTACTATGAACAGCTGTATGCAACTAAAATGGACAACCAAGAATAAATGGACAAATTCCTAGAAGTGTACAATCTGCAAAGACTGAACCAGGAAAAAACAGAAAATTTGAACAGACCAATTACCAGTAATGGAATTGTTGGAGGTTTTTAAATTACTAATTCAAACAAAAGTCCAGGACCAGATGGCTTCACAGATGAATTCTACCAAACCTTTAGAGAAGAGTTAACACCTATCATTCTCAAACTATTCCAAAAAATTGCAGAGGAAGGAACACTTTCAAATTTGTCCTAAAAGGGCAGCATCACACTGATACCAAAATCAAAACCAGACAGAGCTAGGCCAATATCACTGATGAACATAGACACAAAAATTCTCAACAAATTATTAGCAAACCAAATCCAACAATATATTAAAAGGATCATACACCATGATTAAATGGGATACACAGGATGGTTCAACACCCACAAATCAATCAATGTGATATACCACTTTCACAAATTGAAGAATAAAAATCATGATTGTCTCAATAGATGCAGAAAAAGCTTTTGACAAAATTCAACAGCCATTTATGATAAAAACTCTCTACAGTGGGTATAAAGGGAACCTACCTCAACATAAGGTCATATAGGGTAAGCCCACAGCTAACATCATACTCAACGGTGAAAAGCTCAAAGCATTTTCACTAAGATTAGGAACAAGACACCATTGCCAGTTCTCACCGCTTATATTCAGCACAGTACTGGATGTCCTGCCCACATCAATCAGACCAGAAAAAGGAAGAAAAGGAATCCAAATTGGAGAAGAAATAAAACTGTCACTACTTACAGATGACATGATACTATACATAGAAAATCCTAAAGATGCCACCAGAAGACTACTAGAGCTCATCAACTAATTCAGTAAAGGTGTAGGATACAGTTAATATACAGAAATCTGTTGCATGTCTATACACTAACAATGAACTATCAGAAAGAGAAGTTAAGCAAACAATCCCATTTATAATCATATGAAAAAAGAATAAATTACATAGGAATAAATCTAACTAAGGAGGTAAAAGACCCGTGCTTGGAAAATTAGAAGACACTAATGAAAGAAATTGAAGATGAGACACACAGAAGGAAAGATATACTGTGCTATGGATTAGAAGAATTAATATTATTAAAATGACCATACTGCTCAAGGCAATCTACAGATTTAATGCAATCCCTATCAAAATACCCATGAGACTTTTCACAGAACTAGAACAAATAATTTAAAACTATATATGGAGGGACTTCCCCGGTGGTCCAGTGGGCAAGACTCTGCACTCCCAATGCAGGGGGCCTGGGTTTGATCCCTGGTCAGAGAACTAGATCCCACATGCATGCTGCAACTAAGATCCTGCCTGCCACGACTAAAGATCCCACGTGCCGCAACTAAAGATCCCATGTGCCGCAACTAAGACCTGGTGCAGCCAAATATGTGTGTGTGTGTGTGTGTGTGTGTGTGTGTGTGTGTGTGTGTATATATATAAACACGAAAGACCCTGAACAGCCAAAACAATCTTGAGGAAGAACAGAGCTGGAGGAATCAGGCTCCTGACTTCAGACTATTATAACCTACAGTCATCAAAACAGTATGGTAGTGGCACAAAAACAGACACATAGAGCAATGAAACAGAATAAAAAGCTCAGAAATAAACCCATATGCTTATGGTCAATTAATCTATAACAAAGGAGGCAAGAATACACAATGGGGAAAAGACAGTCTCTTCAGTAAGCGGTGCTGGGAAACCTGGACAGCTACACGTGTAAAAGAACAAAAGTAGAACATTTTCTCACACTATATAAAAAAATAAACTCAAAATGGATTAAAGACCCAGATGTAAGACCAGAAACCATAAAAATCTTGGAAGAAAACATAGGTAGACCACTCCTTGACATAAATTGTAGCAATAATTTTTTGGATCTGTCCCGTAAGGCAAAGGAAAGAAAAGCAAAAACAAAAAAATGGGACATCATTAAACTACAAGGGTTTTGCACAGCAAAGAAAACCATTGACAAAATAAAAAGACAGCCGACTGAACAGGAGAAAATATTTGCAAATGATATGATTGATAAGGGGTTAATATCCAAAATATATAAACAGCTCACACAACTCAATAAAAAACAAACAACCTTTTAAAAAATGGGCATCAGACCTGCATAGGCACTTTTCCAAAGAAGACATACCGATGGCCAACAGGCACGTGAATAGATGCTCAACATCACTTATCATCAGAGAAATGCAAATCAAAACCACGATAAGATAGCACCTCACACTTGTCAGAATGGCTATCGTCAAAAAAATCGCAAATAACAAATGTTGGTGAGGATGTGGAGAAAAGGGAACCAGTGTTTACTGTTGGTGGGAATGTATATTGGTGCAGCCATTGAGCAAAACACTATGGATTTTCCTCAATAAACTAAAAATAGAACTACCATGTGATCCAGCAATTCAACTCCTGGGCATATATCCGAAGAAAACAAAAATATTAACTTGAAAAGATACGTGCATCCCAATGTTCATTGCAGCATTATTTACAATAGTCACGATATGGAAGCAACCTAAGTGTCCATCAACAGATGAATGGATAAAGAAGATGTGGTATATATATTCAATGGAATATTACTCAGCCACAAAAAGAATGAAAATTTGCCATTTGCAACCACATGAATGGATGTAGAGAATATTATGCTTAGTGAAATAAGTCAGACAGAGAAAGACAAATACTGTATGTTCTCACTTTATGTGGAATCTAAAGAATAAAACAAACTAATGTATATAACAAAACAGAAACAGACTTACAGAGTAGAGAACTAGTCGTTACCAGTGAGGAGGAGGAGGGGCAAGATGGGAGAGGGGATTAAGAGGCACAAATGACTATGTATGAAATAAACTACAAGGATATATTGTAAAACACAGGGAAAATATCCGGTATTTTATAATAACTTTAAATGGAGTATAACCTATAAAAATTTTGAATCACTATGTTGTATACCTGAAACTAATATAATTTTGTAAATCAACCATGTAAAAAATATATTTACATATACATGAGGCAAAAGCTGACAGAATTCAAGGGAGAAAGAGACAGTTCTTAGGAGTAGTTGGACTTCAGTATCCCACTCCTAAAAGTGGATACAATGAATGGACAGAAGTAAGGAAATAGAGGACGTAACACAATAAACCAATGAGATCTAACAGGCACAACAGACAGAGCACTCCACCGAACAGCATAGAGAGTCTTTTCAAGTACACACGGGACTTTTTCCAGGATAGACCATATACTAGGCCACAAATTAATTCTCAGTAGATTGAATAAGATAGATATCACAGAAATTATCTTCTCTGATAACAAGAGGATGAAGTTAGAAATCAGTAACGTAAAGAAAACTGAAAAATTCACAAAAATGTGTACCCAAACAGCACAGTTTTAAACAAGAAATGGATCAAAGAAGAAATCACATGGGAAATTAGAAAATACTTAGAGATGAATAAAAATGAAAACACAACATACCAAAACTTAAGGGTCACAGCAAAGGCAGTGCTAAGGGGAAAATTTATAGTTATATGCTTGCATTAAAAACCAAGAGATCTCAAATCTACAACCTAATTTTACAACTTGAGGAACTAGAAGAATAAGGACAAAATAAACCCAAAGCTAGCAGAAGGAAGGAAATAATAAAGATTAGAGCGGAGATAAATGAAATAGAGAACAGAAAAACAATAGAGAAAAATCAATAAAACAAAAAATTTGTTCCTCAAAAAGATTAACGAAATTGACAAACCCTTAGCTAGATGAACTAGGAAAAAAGAAGATTCAAATTATTCAAATCAGAAACAACTGTGGGGCATTACAACCATTTCTACAGGAAAACAAAAAAGGATTTTAAGAGAGTATTATGAATAACTGCACACCAACAAATTGGAAAACCTAGATGAAATGGACAAATTCCTAGAAACACAAAACCTACCCAGACTAAATTATGAAGAGCTGGAAAATCTGAATAGTCCTATAACTAGTAAGGAGATTATACCAGTAGTCCAATTTCTTCCCACAAGGAAAAGCCCTGGACTTGATGTTTTCACTGGTGAATTCTACTAAACATTTAAAGAAGAACTAATACCCAGTCCTTCTCAAACTTCTCCCAAAATTCAAGAGGAGGGAACCTTTCCACCTCATTCTATGAGGACTGCATAACCCTGACAAAGCCAGACAAACACACTAAGAGGAAAGAAAACTACAGACCAATATCCCTCATGAACATCCTGGGCAATTCCAAGTGTGAAGGATTTGGGGTAGGGTGAGGGGGCGGGCGGATGCTCTGAGCGGCAGCATCCGGTACTCCACAGGCTTTGCCCCCGCCCAGAGCATCCTCTCCCCGGACTCAGGACCTGCGCTGTGATTCCATCAGAGCCGCTGGCCTTCCAGGCCCCCCATTCCCCCAGGCTCCCTTCCCCGCGTCTCCAGGCTGGGTGGCCCCAGGGCAGTGGGCACTCCAGGCGCGGTCACCAGACGGAGGCCCAAGGGCTGCGTCCCTGTGCGTCCACCCAGGACTCGGGGGACAGAGGACAGCAGGGCTCCCCACGTACACAGGTGGATGAGACCCCTGCACGAGACGGGGTGGGCTTCTGCCTCCCGAGCGGGGGGGATGCCCACCTGCCCACCCTACTCCGGGTTCACCGACGTCACACAAACCGCAGGACGACCCCGAGGGTGGTGAGGGGAAGGCGGCCCCAGGACCGTAGCCCCAGGGACCACTTGCTGTTCAGTGCCTGGGTTTTCTGTTTCCAAGGCCGCAGCCTGGGACGCCAGTGTGCACAGACCCGGAAGCCCAGCAAAACCGCTCTTTCCACCCGAAGCACCAGGAAGGGGCAGCCTGAAGAGACAGCACTTTTAGGAATCTCTTCCCAGTCCAAATCCAACAGCGAAAAACGCCGCTTTACCCGCATCCGACAGCAAAGGCGGAGGGAGGAGGGCCCCCCCCCCCTCAGGCCGGAGAAGCCCCCGCAGGTCGGTGAAGGCCGACCCCGGAGGCTGGACGTCCACCCTGGGCGGGGGCGTCAGAACAGGACCCGCCCAGGGTCAGCTGCAAGTCCAATGTCCTAATGTAGGCGGGTTAAAAGGACGGAGGAGCCACTCAGACATAAATCAGAGGAAAGCAGAAGCTGCGCTGATAGGTAATGTATACCTCGGGCAGAGGGACAGACGGGCCACACGCAAGACAGTCCACCCGGGAAGCCCCAAGTGCCCCAGCGGGGCCGCAGCGAGGTGGAGCAAACCAACAGAACGAAAACCGAGCAAAACGCCCTAGAAGAGCTGCAGGAGAAACCGACAAGTCCCGTCACAGCTGGAGACTCGCCCTCAACCCTCCTGACCCAGCACAGGACCCAGCAGGACAGCCTCTGGGGACAGCCCACGGGGGGGACACCCACTCTTCCAAGCGCCCAAGGGCTCCGTGCCGGGACGGCCGCGCCCCGACCTCAACAAACTCTTCACACCTGGAGTCACACCGAGTGTGCGATCAAAGCAGAGATCAGCACTGGGGAGGCCACGGGAGGGTCTCCAAACGCTGGGGAAATAATCCACAGGTAAACCGGCCGTCTCTAAGGAGAAAACCCGGCACTGGCTGGAGTGGAAAGGAAGCGCAGCCGTCCAAGCACATGAGACGGGGCGGCTGGGATGGCCTGGGGGGGAGAGGAGTGCGGGGTGCAGGGACGGGAGAGGCACCCAGAACACGTCAGACAAGGAGAGCAGCCTCTGGTCAGCAGTCAGGGCCCACACCGGAAGGAAGGAAGGAAGGGATAAAGAGAAGAAGTGACTCAACAAGCCTGAAAACAGAGAAAATCCATGACGCCAGGGGCCAAGTCTGTCACAGTCTGATGGGGGTGCTCTCACCCTGTGGTCCTGGGCCCTTGCCCTGGGCCGCATCCCCATGTGCGCTCCAGGCCTGCTGGGGCTCATGCACCATCGCGCCCCCCCCCGCCCCCCGCGCTCAGCCGCCTGAGCGGGTCCTCCACAGCTCTCCTTCCTACCTGCCTTACATGCTCTTGACACGTTCACCCCACCGTCAGGCCAAGTCCAAACTACAGCAAACGCACGTCCCCCCTCCTCCGGAACCCAAACCCTTCAGACTCCAAGGGCATCCCCTCCATGACGTGTTCTCTTCTGGTCTAGAGGGCTCCAGCTTTCCACTTTCCTGTCCGAGTGCTTTTTGAAGGGTCCGTACTGTCCCCACTAGTGTCGTGTGTGAGTGTTGTTCAGCGTCAGAGCACAGGACCACTGGTCCTGGGCCTCCCCGGACCCTAACAGAGAGGACAGTATGAGGGGGCCTCGCTGGCCCACAGACAACAATATAAAAATCCCAGCCAACTTCACGCTGATAAATGTTTTTAATGGTGTTGAATGACTAACCTCTAGGAAGTTGCCAGAAACCATCATTTATCATTGCTACTTACTTCCTGAGTGAAAAAGCTACCCCTGTCACCATCTGGACGTGGAAACAAATGCTGTGACGCTTCCGCTTGTATTTTTCCTTCTGAAATGAAGGCAGGCCCGCCTGCAATGCTGCCCACACAACACAGCCTCGCTACCTGAGGCCGTATGGCCAGGGGGGCACTAGGCCACACGCTGCCCAAGCATCACCGCTGTGCCCCTCCACCCAGTGGCGCCCACCCCAAACGAAACAAGCCCAGGAGCGCGACTGCGAGGTCTTTCCTCAGCAGTCCTGGCCCCGTGCCCTGGATAACCCAAGGAGGCAACACAGCCTGGGCCACCTGTGTGCGGACGAAGCCCCTGCTGATCTGACCTGCCTCCCCAGCCTGCAGGCATGAGGAGGACTCCTCAGCTTGGTGGAATGTTCTGGAATTAGATATTTTCGAGAAGGGCGGAGAGCTGGCAGGAAGGCCTCAGATCTGCACCCTCTCGGCATGGGTGAATTATTAGTGTTTTCAGGGCTGGAAGTCGTAGCTGGCATGCTCAGTCACTGATGAAAACGTAGTTCAGGAAATGGGAGATTTTCCCGTTCGTTGTTAAGTATTTCTCATATTTGCCTAACCGTAAGTCAGAAAGTTCCTGTAAGAAAAAGCAGCCCTTACTTTCAAATAATACGCCACAGGGTTTTTGTTCAAATCATTGGTAATTCCATACCAGCATATCAGCCGGGTACGGTTACTTCCTTAATGACCCTGACATTTTGGACACAGTTTTTGTTTTGACACTTTCCCATGAACATGTTATACACTAGTTTTTCAGCATTAAGATTGTTAATCTGTTTCAAATGATAAAATTCTCACGCTGAACCAGATGAATGTTTGAAACTGAATCTCGGTGTTATCAAACTGAAGGCACATAGCTACACATACCGCCCCCTCCTTTAGAATCCAAAGAGTTCAATACGTTTATCGTAAGCAATTAATTACAATCTCCCTGGTCAGGGCAGGGCCTGGAACCACGCTTCCACCATGAGGTTTAATTAGCTGCCAGATGAGAAAACACAGCTGCTCAGTGGCGGCTTATTATTTACAAACAAAACAGTATTTTCCATTTTCTGCTAAATGTCCTCAGTAGAGATCATCAGACAAGTGGGAGGAAACTTGCTTATTTCAGCCCATTCCTGCTTCTTGCAGCCACATGTGATGATTTACAAGCCTGTTCCCATCTTCTTGGTGACCTCGGAGAAGCAGACCAGGAGTGTGAGGTTAGGGCTGCAGGCCCACGGCCAGAGGGGGCGGCCGTCTCGTGGGTCCTGATCACGCTGTTAGCCAGACCGGGTCCTGGCTGCAGCACCTTCTTGCCTTTCTCCATCTGCTGGCGAGGAGGCCTGCTAACCTCTGAGGATGGCGGGGGAAGCGGGAAGGGGGTTAGCTGGTGGGGCTGGAGCCTGGAGGCTGACCCAGTCCCCTCTCTACCACTTGGCCTCCTTTCCTTTGAGGAGCCTCTGAACACAAACACTGGAAGGCCCAACATCTGACCCTGATCATGCTGGCTGAAAGCTGACACTCCATGCTGACCCTACCCTGTGTGCCCAGCTGCCCTGGTTTATTTAGCGGTGCCTCCAAAGGAGTGTCAGCAAATCTAAAGGGGACCAAGGTACCATACTGGGTGCTCAGTCCTTCCAGCAAAGACCCTGTCCAAAGTGAGCAGATACATCCGGGGACCTCATGGGCCTTGTGGGTGTCAAGGAGCAGAGGACATTCTGTTGTGTGGTTCCCATCCTGGGAGCGCCCTGTCTACTGGGAAACACGTATGAACCCGCATGGAAGCACGAAGACACGGGGACCTGGGGACAGGGCAGTAAACCTGGGTCCAGGGGCCCCGAGAAGTGCACCCTGGAGGGTGGGACGGGGTCCAGAAAGGCCTGGGGGAGGCAGGTCCTGGGTGGAGGCTTCACCACATTCCCGGGAGCTGGGAGAGGATGCTGGTGAGAATCGGGTAGGAGTGACCCTGTCCTTTGCTTTGTCCAGCGCAGATCCCCTCTCTGGAAGGGAGGCGTCTCAGATCCCTGAAACGTTGGTCAGGGTTCCCCAGGGAAACGGAACCAATAGGGTGTGTGTGTGTGTGTGTGCGTGTGTGTGTGTGTGCGTGCGTGCGTGCGTGCGTGCGTGCGCGCGCACAGGTACAGAGAGCAATTTATTATATAGTGGCTCAGGCAATTATGGAGACTGTCTGCAGGCTGGAGGCCCAGGTGAGCCAGCGGTGACCCAGGAGCACTGATGTCAAAGGGCAAAGAGGACGATGCCCCTGCCCAGCAGAAAGAGGGAGAATTCTCCCTCCTCCACCGTTTTGTTCCATCCAGGCCTTCCGGGACTGAATGCAGCCCAGCCTACTTCACTCAGTCTATTGACTCGAATGCTCACCTTTTCCGGAAACGTTCCGAAATGCCCACCCTCTGGGCCCCGTGGCCTGGCCAGGCGGGCACATGCAGCCAGCCGTCGACGTTTCCTCCAGGCTCGGGGACCCCTGTCCTCCTTTCTCAGGTGTGGCTGGCGGGGACTCGCAGCGAGAGGTGAGGCGGTCTGGACCCGACCCCGGGTGAGCGCGTTCGGGGTCCTGGGGACCTGCTTTTCAGGCAGGTTGACGCTGGGACTTGTGCCAGGCAGGTTCCGTCCCTGGCCTGGGACGCAGCCCGAGAGCCTCAGGTGATGCACGCGGTTCACGGCTGCTTCTGAATGACGAGGGGGCTGGCGCCAGGCCGGCAAACAACGGTTTGAACGGAAAGGCAAACGAGTCTCGGCGGCGGCGGTCAGGGCAGGCGGCTCAAGGGGGAAAGAAACGACGCCCTCACGAGGAGGCGGGGCGCCCAGGCTTCACCCCGAGTCCCGAGGCCAGCGGCCCCGCGCCCAGGTCCCAGGCGGCTTCCCTCCGTCCTCCCACGTCCTAAGCAGCGCGGCAAAGCTCCGGCCAGACACCCGGTGCCGACACCGGCGGGGCAGCCCTGCGGCTCAGGTCGTTTCACACAGAAGCCATCGCACGGGGACCAGGACCTCAAAAACGAAACTTGGTGTCTAGAATGTCCCACTCCTAAGATCCCGGCTTTGGTTCCTGGAATTCCTTTCCGCAAGAGCAGCACGGTCATGGCTTCTTTATCCCGCAACGTGTTCGATCTTATGTTTTCCACGAAGTCAACCATGAAGGGAGGCCCCTGTTTTCTGGGCGCACGGCCACCGCCCTCTCCCGTTTCACCTTTCCACTCACGTGAAACTATGTTCCCTTCCCCACCTCTGCTTCCAGACGCCCTCGGCAGGAGGGGAGACAAGCCTGCCCGCTTCCCGAGCACGTCTCCCTCCTCGGCCCAGGTCCAGCCGGGGTAGGGCAGGCCGACCGCTCCGCAGTCCTTCCTCACGGGCGACAAGGCCGCTCAGCGCGCCGCGCGTGACACACGTTCGTGGCGCGAGGGGGCTCCTTGGGGCCGTCCTGGGTCCGAGGGCCGGCTGACCGGCCGCAAACCGGCCTCGCTGCCAGCAAACAGCCGTCGGAGCGCCGCCACCTGCACGTGCTCCACTTCTGCCCGCGTGGAGCGCGCTCAGGCCCCGAGGGCCTGGCGGATGCGAGGACACGGGTAGGTGGGCGCGGGTCCCGTCGGGAGCACTCGTCAGGCGGGGGAGAGGAGACGGGCAGGGCGAGGGAGAGCCGTGACCTGAAGTGCCTCTGGGCGCTGGGTTAGGGACCGGCCCTCCCCCGCGAGGAGGGAGCCGTGTCCAGGAGACGCGGGGACGCAGGCCAGCTGAGGGGAGGCTGGGCAGGGGCTGACGGGGGCCCAGGCGGAGGGCTGTGCGCCCCCCGGGGCAGGGTCAGTAGGAGGAAGTGGGGCCGGGCAGAGGGAGGGAAGCGGCAAGGCACCCGCGCGGCTGGGGAAGGCGCCGTGTCGTGGGCCGCTCCGCTGGCTCAGGTCTACTCTGGAAAATCGACCAAGTTACATGAAAGGAACTTTAAAATTTTTAAACTTGAAACTTTTAAATTTGGAAAACGCAGAATCACGTAGGGTATCCATGATATTTTCCATGTTATAAACACGGAAACTTGTGGACGGATAGTACTCCCTTTCAAGCAAATTGTTTTTTGGCAATTCACTAGAAACTGGACATTAAATTGAAATTTTATTTTAAAAATTCACTGAGAATTTTTTAAATCCAGATGACCAGTAAAAATGCTTAAAAAACAATCCCGGAGTTCATAAAGATTAGCGGCTCCCCCTGCCAAACCCCCAAACCCTCTGATTCTGAAGAACAGGAAACAATGTCTTAAAGTATAAAAGGCTAGAAATCACCATGCAGTGCCTACGGCAAAGCAAGCTCTTCCCTTAGTGTCAGTAAACATTCTACCGTGCGGATGCCAACAAGCCGATTTAAAGTTTACACAGAAAAGCCAAAGGGCCCTGAATAGCCCGTGAGATACTGAAGGAGGAGAACAGGGTCGGAGGACCGACGCCCCCGACTTCAAGACTCACCATAAGGTTGTGGGGAAGGGGCAGAGACACAGCAACTCAACAGAACAGAGCGCTCAGAACAGACCCGCATAAAGACACTCAACCGATTTTTCTGACAAAGGGGCAAAGGTGATTCAACGGTGAAAGGACAGTCTGTTCAACAGACGGTGCTGGAACAGCTGGATGTCCACATGCAGAAGGTGAATTCAGACCCAGACCTCACAACCCTCAAAAAACTAACTCAAAAGGGGCCACAGACCTAAAGGTAAATGTGAAACTGTAAAACCCCTAGAAGCTGACAGCGCAGAAAATCTAGGTGACTCTGGGTTGGCAGCAAGTTTTTAAATACAACACCAAAACATGATCCAGGAGAGGAAGAATGCATAAATGGGACCTTATTGAAATAAAAACTGTTCTGTGAAAGACACAGAGAATGGAAAAAAAAAAAGAGAGGAGCCGCAAACTGGGAGAAAATATTTTCAAAACACACATCTGATAAAGGACTTGTTTCTAAAAAACACAAAGAGCTCTCAAAACTCAACAATAAGAAAACAAACAACCCAATTAAAAAAATGGGCAAAAAGTGTGAACAGATACCTCGCCCAATACACAAATGACAAATAAGCACCTGAAAAATGCTCCACGTCACATCATCAGGGAGACAGAAGGTAAAACAGCGAGATACCACCACACCCCTATTAGTTCGGCCATTCTAACAGAAGAGCCAAACTCCACAACACTGACAACACCAAGTGCCCATGAGGACGCGGAGCAACAGGAACGCTCACGCGCTGTTGGTGGGAACGCAAAAAGGTGCAGCATCGCAAGACGACAGTTCGGTGGTTTCTAACAAAGTTAAACATAATCTAACGATATGATCCAGCAGTCGCACTCCTTGGTATTTGCCCAAATGAACCGAAAACTTATGTCCTCACAAAAACTGACCCGTGGATGTTTACAGCAGCTTTATTCGTAATTGCCGAAACTTGGAAGCAACCAAACCGTGAGGAGATCACCCGTGGTAAAGCCAGACAATGGAGAATCATCCAGCAATAAAACGAAACGACCTATCGAGCCATGAAAAGAGCAGAAGGAACTTTGAAAAGGTCTATAACTACGCGAAAGACACCAATCCGAAAAGGCTGCGCACTGTGTGATTCCCACTAGATGACACTCGGAAAAAGACAGAACTGTGGAGACACTGAAGAGACAGACCCGTGGCTGCCCAGGATGGAGTGGGCGAGGGGGGGCGGGGGAGAAACAGAGCACAGATCTTCAGCACAGTGAAAATACTCTGCATGATTCTGTTGTGATGGACACGGGTCACTGTGCACGAGGCAAACTCACTGAACACCACAGCACCAAGAGGGGGCCCTAATGTAAACTACGGACTTTAATTCACAGTAACATATCAATAGTGCTTATCAGCTGTAAGAGTGTAACGCGTAATGTGGGATGCTATCAGCAGGGAGAGAGGGCGATGGGAATTCTCTGTACTTCCTGCTGCCTTTTTCTATAAATCTAAAGCTGCTGTAAAAAATAAAGTCTGTTCATTTTTAAAAATGCCTTAAAGCATAAAAGGCTAGAAATCAGTCTATGGTTCTTACACAAAACAAACTACTCCCTCAGTAGCACTGACCGTTTTCTTTAAAAGTAAACTAGGTATTAGTGGTCGAAAAGCCATCAAAGCAGCTAGAACTGCCTGGAACCATCTCCCCTTGGCCCTCGCAGCCCCGACTCGAGGGCCAGCCCTGGCCAGCTGGCCGGGCGAGCACCCCAGACACAGAGCTCAGATGGGGGCTCAGCCTGGCAGGTTGAGGAGACCTCGGTTTGCCCCAGAGCCCGGGGGATGGTACCTCACTCCCCGCCACCTGCCCGCACCTGTGACCACAGGACAGACAGACAGAACCTCCGTGTCACAGAGCCCCAGTCCGGCGTCGGAGTCAGGAGAACAAGCAGCCGGCAGCAACGTCCAGCAACTGTGCCAGGAAGAAAACAGGCCCGGGAGAGGGTCCGGAGCAGCCCTCTGTGACGGGCGGAACAGGCCGGCAGCCTAGGCAGTGCCAGGAGGCTGCAAGTCACTGTGCTGTAAGCAGTGGCACAGTTAAAGGCCTGCTTTCCCTTTAAAGTAATGCACGGCAGGTGGGCAGGGGACCCCCAAGAGACAGACGGAAGCTGGGTGGGAGTCCAGGAGTCAGCACACACACCCTTCTCCATCCCCTCTCCCACAAAGAGTTCACACCCAACCTCCCCCCTCCCTGGGTCTGGCTTTGCAGGCCGCTTGCTAACACTCTTGACCTGGAGAAGGGGCCTGTGCGTGGGGGGCCGGCACTCGGCGCCCGGAACCCCGTCCCCTCTGGGAAGCACAGGGCGCCCCCGGGTCTGCTCCACCTCCCTGGGTCTGTGTGTCCTCCTGCTGCCTCGTGTGGGCCCTCGAGGTCAGTCCACGGTGGCCCCGAGAAGCTCCAGCCCATCCTCAGTCCACACTGCCCAGCACCCTGGACACAGCTTGAGGCAAACCACAACCTGCCGGATCACGGTGCCGAGCGGTCATGCCTTGTCCATGCCCAGGGGCCCCACTGACCGAGACTGGACGGGGGGCGGCGGTGAACTACCACCACTGCCACGGCTGCCCCTTGCAGCCCGGTCCAGGTGCGAGCTGCTGCGAGTCGGCTGCGTGGCCACCAGAGGCAGCCAGCAGAGGTCAGGCGTGCGGTCCCACCCCAGGCCGAGTCTGGGGGATCCCTGTCTGAAAGGATACCCGTTTTCCCTACCACTGCTCTTCTGGGTGTTGGCTGTGCTTTAAATAACACGTTTTCGTCTGATTTCAGAAGCAATACATGCTCACTGCTACACTTCCCGGCTGCGCACACGCGGCATCATCATTGCGTGGCCCCCGGCGTTGGGATGCTCTCTGTGCCCTTTGGCTGCTGCCTCCCTGTGTGCGATGCTTTCCCCATTAATGCTGTGCGTTAGGAGTCTGTTCAGTAACTGTTCTGCTTTTAAAGACTACATAAGACACCAGGACATGGACTTGCCCGCAGCTGTCTAACCTACCCCTCACAACTGGATATTTGGTTTGACATCACTTTGCGGTCCTACAAATAACGACAAGGTGGCCGTACATTCCTCCGTTTCCTTAAGGCAGATGCCCGGACGTGAGTCGCCAGGTCAGCTGGCCAGCGCATCACCAGGACTCCCAGTCTGAATGCACTCAACCAGGGCATCACAATGGAAGCACAAACGTGAGAAAACACCACCCATGCCGCTCTAATTTGCAGTTCCAGGAATGGTCTTGCGTGTCTGCAAGTGGTACAAGGAAACAGCTCGGGGTGCACTTTCCGCAGAGCCGGGCTGTGTCCAGAGAAGGCAAGCGGGGCGGGCCGAGGGCAGGAGGCCGGGGGCGCGGCCTCAGCCAGGCTGTGCTGGACCTCAGCGCCTGGACGCCTCAAGCCTGCAGGCCACGCTCCACCCACAGCTCCCTTATGTTCCTGTAACTGCTCAAGGGGGGACGCACCAGACAGATGCAGAAACCTCTGGCAGAAACCCTCTGCCCCATCGGGCGCTCAGTGGCGCTCTTCCTCCAGGATCAGACAGACCAGGCCTGCGGGGAGGGGAAGGCCTCTCCAGGCGCCCTGCCTTCTGTCCAATAAGCTGTCCCCACTGTCCTCCATCCTGCTGCTGCTGACTCAGCTTCTCGAGACACAAGCTGAGGAGGCCTCCTTCCCTCCCAGGACAGTTACCCGACTTTAAAGCACCTCGAGGAGAAGAAGGAACAGCTCCCCAACGAGCCCGATTTGCCACCAGGATCACAAGAGCTGCTGCGAGGCGGCTGCGTGGCCACCAGAGGAGCATCCTGGGCCACGCGGTGCAGGAAGCGGTGCCAGCAGACGGCTGCTGGCTTCTGTGTAAAAGGATTCTAGAAACAAAAAGTGAGAGGAGGGAGAGGGATGGAGGGAAGGGGGGAGGCGGGAGGAGGCCAGAGAACAGGCCGCAGAGAGCTGGAGGCCCTTTCGGTGACGTACCACACAGGGGACGGGAGGCTCACACGGGTGACTTTAACCAGCCGTCAGCCTGGCTGCACGAAAACACCTCCTCCAGCCTTGGCTTGTCCAAGGGTGGTTAAGGCCAAACAGCTCCCCTTCCCACAATTAAGCAAACACTGCAGACACATACAGAAAACATCCCAGAAGAACTGCACCACTGGATCAAAACACAAGTCAGAGCAAGATGTTATTCCTAGAGACACTGGAAATGTCAACATTTTAAAAGTCTGCCACATACGCTGAAGAACAAAATATGCCACATATTACAAAGGAACCCGGAAGCCCCGCAGTTTTCTCCCTCCCCACAAACTCTGTCGTGCAGACTTGGGACCTGTCTCCTTGCTCTATTTCCCCCCGGCGCCCCCAGATGAACTCGCGGAGCGGAACTCCCTGGAGCCCCCGCCGCGCACCCAGCTCTCTCGCCACTCCCGGCTCATCCGATTTGCTGGGCTGAGGGACTCAGTTGGGCCACTCCCGGATGCCCCCCACCCCCCTGAGTTTTCCTCAAAGGACGCCATCCCGGTTAGTCCCCCATCTTTCCCAGGAGTGCAGTCCTCTGGGTTTGGGACGGCTCCACAGGGCACCCGGGGGCCCACAGCTCAGGAACCGGCTGAATGTGCTCTGAGCGTCGGTCCTGGCATTACGGTTGCTTCTATCGGGGCTGGTTCCAGCTTCAAAGGAAGTTTAAAGAGCATTTCTAAGAAATGACTCGAAATGGATGCAGAATCAGGCCTAGGGCAGTGAGCCCTTTAGGGCCTCTGGCAGTAAACAGCTCCGAGGATCGGGGATCGAGGAATGCGTGGCTTGGGAGCGGAAAACTCTAGCCCGTCACCTGTCAGTGTGTCAGTCTGTGCCTGTTCTGGAAACAAGGACTTGGGCGGGGCTGGGTTGGGCTCAGGCCAATCAGGGTCCCCTGGAGCTGCGGTGCTAGGACCCCTCCCAAAGGTAAACATGCGTTTCAGTCCTTCTCGGGAAGAGGCTGTGAGGCACTGCTTCAGGGCAAGACGCCTCCTGACAGCTTCGGGGCCCCTCTCAGAGTCGTGGTCCTAGGAGCCCTGCTGACGGCAGACACAGACCTGTCCTCCAGGGGCTGCACGCAGGCTCTGGGGGGCTCGGCACGGCCACTCGCACGTGTCTTGAGTGTCTGCTACTCACCCAACAGAGAAATTCGGGTAGGTCTGGGTCACCGAGGCCCATCTAGGGGACGGGGAGCGGCAGATCCTTGCTGCCATGCCACAGATGGCCCCGGCCGCGGTGACCCCCAGGCCAGTGTCAGGAGGCTTGGAAGGAGGGCACCCAGCGGCGGGGCCTGGGCATCACTCACAGGGCTCCTGGGGTGGGGCCTTCTCGGTGGCTGTGAGCTCCCCGACACCCCAGAGCAGGGTGTGTCCAGGAACTAGAGTCGGCTTCTGGGCCTTGTGCTCAGGTGACGAGATCTCTTTTAACGGGCATAGAGGTGTCTCCTGTGCTTGTCTTCTGTTCCCAGGCGCTTGTTTCTTCTTGGGTTTTTGCCTCTGTCCACGGCAGAGCTCCCACCCTCCTGCCCCAGCTTCACCGGGACAAGCTCTACTGTCCATCTCACGCAGAGGCTGGCTGTGGCTTGGCCGAGCCGCAGATGGTGGTCAGCAGGGCACCCCAGCCTGGGAGCCGCTGGCACTGGGAGACAGGCCGGTGACCCTGAGCAGCTCCCAGCACCTCCGTCCCCACCTGGGTCAGGTCTGGGAGGGCTATAAGCCTCCTCCAAGAGCTGACTGACCGACACAGTTTCCTTAGAATCATATCTGTGGGTCCACGCTTTCTGGTAAACTCTAAACATCTTCAATGCTTTTGTTCTTAGCAGTACTAACTTATTTGTAACCCAGCTCAACGTAGACTAGGACCCTGGGTCCCGTATAGAAGGATGCCATGCGGTACTCAGGTAAGGACGAGCTCCCAGCAGGTGGGCTGAGACACACCTGTCTGCTAGGTGTGCACAGAGAGCCTAAGAACGCTGAAAACAGGCAGGGACTCCGGTGCCATTGAGAGCTGGAAGGCCGGGGAAGAGGGGCACCTCGGACTCGCCACAGACGGAGGAAGGGAAACAGGCAAGAGCACGCAGCCAGGGACCCCTCGGGGAGAAAACCTCCCTAGTAACACGGCCAGTCCTCCAGCCCTCCTTCCCTCTCACTTTAAAACACATTCTTTCAAAATAAACTCTCCTCACATGAGCTTCAGAGAGCCTGGGTGCTTGACAACAAGCTTTCTTTTGACAAAAAACCAAAAAACAAAACACAGTACAGTCATTCCTCAGTATCCGAGGGGCACTGCTTCCAGGGCCCCCCGTGGACACCAAAATCTGCGATGTTCAAGCCCCTTACATAAAATGGCCCGGTGTGGTCAGCCCTCCGTGTCCGTGGGTTCTGCATCTGTATCCCCTTCGATCCTCGGCTGGTTCAGTCCATGGATGTGAAACCCGTGGATACACAGGGTCAACTGTACTAGTTTTCCCCTGGGTAGTGTCTTCTGTAACTAGGGCATGGAATTCTTAACTTACTTAGGGTGCTGCTTCTGGAAGGCCCCCCACCCCAAGTCCAGGGCAAGGAAAGGAAGAGAGTTTACGTTTTCTTTTGCTTCTGGGCGTCTAGTATCTCATTCTATTAAAAAGTTAACCCAAATCATCCATACGCATTATAGAAAAAATGGAAGCAAAGAATAATTAGAAAACCCCCAAAGCTGTAGCCCCACTCCTAGGTTACCAGTGTCAGCATTCCCCACTAGAACTGTCTCAGGAAAGACTCAGGCCGCCCACCTGCTCCTCTGTGAACCTCCAGCAGGTGACCATGGACAGAGCTAGAGGGCATCGTCATCCCAGGTGGGTGTTTCCACACCCCGCCCCCCAGCCCCCCGACCCCACCCAAGAAAACCTCTAAGACAGAGGAGCTTCCAGGCTCCCACCTCTGCCCCAGTCCATGGGGGCGGCGTCAGCAGCGAGCACCAAGTAGTCCATGCAACAGGCACCGCCCAGCTGTTCACTTCACCAGCCCACGTTTGCTCCCTGTACATCTGGCTCAAGGAAAGGTGTTTTTTAAAAAACTGAGATAAAATTCATGTAACATAAAATTCACCATTTAGATCATTTAAAAATGTACAGTCCGGGGCTTCCCTGGTGGCGCAGTGGTTGAGAGTCCACCTGCCGATGCAGGGGACACGGGTTTGTGCCCCGGTCCAGGACGATCCCACATGCCGCGGAGCAGCTGGGCCCGTGAGCCATGGCCACTGAGCCTGCGCGTTCGGAGCCCGTGCTCCGCAACGGGAGAGGCCACAACAGTGAGAGGCCCGCGTACCGCAAAAAAAAAAAAAAAGAATCTTTTCCTTTAAGATATTTCCAAACAACAGTGAGAGGCCCGCATACCGAAAAAACAAAAATGTACAGTCCACAAGTTTTTAGTAAATTCACAGTGTTGTGGAAACATCACCACTGCCTAATTCTGGAGCATTTTCATCACCCCAGAAAGAAACACCGCCCTTCAGAATGGCTCCCTCCCTCGAACCCCGAGCAAATACTAACCTGCCTTCTATCTCTATAGATTTGCCAATTCCGGACACTTCATATAAGTGGAATCATACCGTATGTGGCTTCTTGTGTCTGACTTCTTTCACGGAGCATAATATTTTCAAGTTCATCTACACTGTAGCATTTATCAGTGCTTCATTTCTTTCTATGGCTGAGAAATATACCACTGTATGGATGGACCACATTTTAAAAATCCATGCCTCCTTGATGGACACTTGGGTTGTTTCCACTTTTTGGCTATTGTGAATAATGTGGCTGTGTATGTTTTTGTGTGGACATATATGTTCATTTCTCTTGGGTAGGTGGCTAGGAGTGAAATCGCTGGGTCGTATGCTAACTATACTTTCACCTTTTTGAGGATTCACTGAATGGTTTTCCACAGCGGCTGCACTATTTTTTATTTCCATCAGCAGTGCCCGAAAGTTCTAGTTTCTCCATATTTGTTTTTATCTGTCTTTCATCGTTTCACGTGCTTATTGGCCATCTGAATATCTTCTTTGGAGAAACATCTTTTCAGATCCTTTGCCAAATCTGACACATTCAGGTTTCAATTTGTCTTTTTATCACTGATGAGAATGTTCTTTATATTCTAGACACAAATCTCTTAATAAGATACAAGACTTTAAAATATTCTGTTCTGTGGGTTATCTTTTCATTTTCTTGATATTGACACACAAAAGTTTTAAATTTTGATGAAGTCCAATTTATCTATTTTTTCTTTTGTTGCTTGTGCTTTTTTTTTTTTTTTTTTTTTGTGGTACGCAGGCCTCTCACTGCTGTGGCCTCTCCCGCTGCAGAGCACAGGCTCTGGATGCACAGGCTCAGTGGCCATGGCTCACGGACCCAGCCGCTCCGCGGCATGTGGGATCCTCCCGGACCAGGGCACGAACCCCCGTCCCCTGCATCGGCAGGCGGACTCCCAACCACCGCGCCACCAGGGAAGCCCCTGTTGCTTTTGATATTATATTTAGGAAACCACTGCCTAACCCACGGTCATGTCCCTGTGCATTTCTAAGTAAAGCAGCAAACAAAAGTAGCTGTGGCCCTGGTTTTAAAAAACAGAAGCATAAATAACACCCTGTGTGTGGGGTCTGGTCTTAGGAGCTCTTCCCTGGAGAAGAAGCCCAACACAAAATACCAGGCATTAATAGAAGCTGTCTGGAACCAGCATGAACAAACCAACCACACAATGTAGAAAGTCCTAATTTGAGAGGCTGAGTATGGCGCTCAGCTCCCAGTTTCCCAGCCTCCTGTGAGGGTGGTGCACACCGGGAGCCTGAACAAGTTTACCCGGAAAACAAGACTCAGACCAACACTTGGTGTTTTCTGTTAAAAGCTGCCGCAAACAATGGATCGGGTCTTGAAAGCCACCTCAAAGTAAAAATAAGGTCAACTCTGAAATACCTTTCTCTGCCAAAGGAAGCCATGCCCGAGTTGGGAGATGTTTGGACCACTCCCCGAAGGGTTTGCTGAGATGCTTTCAAAGCCCACAGTGAAGAGTGCTGGGTCCTGTGTGGCCAGTTCTGGGCAGCACTCGAAATTCTCCACCGAGATTCAGGGTCCAGGCTGCTGGCAGAACCACTGAGGTCAGTGACAAGTGAAGCTTTATGTCGTCAGGACACGGGAGAAGCCCCGGCTGAGGCTCAGCCCGGTCAGCCCGGAGAGCTGTTTGCCGTTTCTGAGCCACGCTCGACCTCCCCCAGGGCTCCAGAGGAAGAACGCGAAGACGCCTGCAGCCAGGAAGTGGAAGCCGTCCTCTCCAACCCTCTGTGGCTGCTCAGAGCCCACCCTTCAGGCCCACAGACACGGGAGCCACTCGGGCGGCTTTCCTGAGGCCTGGAGAGGCCGGCTCAGCCGGGAACAAACCTTCCTGGAGGCCGAGCCGACTAAGAGCTTCCCACCCCGTCCTCCTCGGTCCTCACGGCTCCTGAGGCCCAGGGTAGCTTCCTTTGACAGATGGGGAAACTGAGGCTAGAGGCAGACGCCACTAGGCACGGGACCCAGGTGCTCGCCTGCGGCACTGCGCCGGTGGCCAGGAGGAGTGTGAGCCCCTCAGCAGGGGCAAAGGCGGCATCGTGAAAAGTCGCTACCTTCTGCTGGCTCATTCATTTAAACAGCGTGCAGAGAAAGCGCTCAGCACGCACTGGGGGCAGAACACCCCAGATTGGATCAAGCGGATTAAATACACAAAACAGAAAGAAAATGCCCCGATGGCCCTCCTTCCTAATAACTGTCTCGCGCACACTTTCCCAGGCTGTTTAGTGCGACTAAAACGTATCTGTACTTGTGGGGTTCTCAGCGGCATGGAGCTGACAGGACACATACAGACACAGACGTAGGAGGAGACTTCTCACGGGAAGCGGTTCCGGCGGTTACGGGCGCCAAGGCAGCCCCCAGCCGTAGGCGAGCTGGGGACCCAGGAGCTCCATGTCCGAGGGCAAAGACAGGGAGATGCCCCAGCTCCAGGAGAGAGAATTTGCCCTTCCTTCACCTTTGGTCCCATTTGGGGCCCTAACCGACTGCGGGGGGCCGGGGGTGACCTGCTTTACTCAGTCCACTGATGGAAATGCTCATCTCTCCTGCAAACACCCTGACAGACACACCCGGAAATAATGTTTTATCTGCTCTCCGGGCATCCCTTACGCCAATCAGGTTGACACATAAAATTAACCATCATGATACCACATACAGAAAATACATAAAACAGCACTTTAGTAATTGGGAACTTCCTACGCTAGCTCGAGCTGGGTGGTTTAAACGGAAGACGTTTACTTCGCACAGTCCTGGGGACTGGAGTCCGCCCTCGGGGCGCCGCGTGGTGGGTTCTAATGAGGCCTCTTCCTGGTGGAGGGGGAGCTCTGGTGTCCTCTCCTCTTCTTAGAAGGACACAGGCCCCCTCCCATGACCTCATTTAACCTTAATCGCCTCCTGAAGACCCTCGCGTTGGGGTGAGGGCTTCGGCGTGTGGCTTCGAGACATAGCTCGGTCCGTGTTGCTGGGTGCCCGGTTCACAGCTGGCTCCTTCATTTACCGTACCCTGGGCGCTCTCCAGGTAGGACAGGTCTCTCTCTGTCATAGTTATCAGGTGCACACTGCAGGGAGAGGCCTCCGCGTGCCCACCTGGACGCTCGAACCACTCTACGATGACCCTAAGACCGTCACTGTGCCTCTGAGTGCGCTCTTCCCGGAAGCGGGGCTGCGAGCTTTGGGTCAACGTGCACGATGAGCCACGCCGGGCCTGCTGCTGTGACGCCGCCGCAGGCAGCGCCTCTAAATCCGATGACCCCAACGGTCCACCAGCGCCAGCGACACTGTGACGTCTTTCCGGTCAGAGGACAGTAAATCCTGAGAGGCTTCCTGGAGGAGGAGCTTTGCAAGGAGAGGAGAGGTTTGTGGTTTATGAGGACCAGCCTTGAAGGTGGATGAGGAGAGAAGAGCTACGGTCATGATGAAGAGAGAAAGTGGTGAGGGGGTGGAGTTCACATTTTACCTGGAAAGGATTGGTGACAGAAGCAAGTGTGTAGAAGAGGAGGGAATATCGGCTTAAAGGGACAGGTGAGGAACAGAAATCAGAGCAGATACCCGACCACTCTTAAAGTAGCTGATACCTGCTTTTTATTTATTTCTTCATTTTGAATTTTATTTATTTTTTTATACATCAGGTTCTCATTAGTTACCTGCTTTATACATATTAGTGTCTACATGTCAATCCCAATCTCCCAATTCATCCCACCATCACCACCACCCCCAACCTGCTTTCCCCACTTGGTGTCTGTATGTTTGTTCTCTATATCGGTGTCTCTATTTCTGCCCTGCAAACCGGTTCACCTGTACCATTTTTCTAGGTTCCACATATATGCGTTAATATACGGTATTAGTTTTTCTCTTTCTGACTTACTTCACTCTGTATGACTGTCTCTAGGTCCATCCACGTCTCTACAAACGACCCAATTTCATTCCTTTTTATGGCTGAGTAATATTCCATTGTATACAGGTACCACATCTTCTTTATCCATTCGTCTGTCGATGGACACTTAGGTTGCTTCCATGACCTGGCTATTGTAAATTGAGCTGCAGTGAACATTGGGGTGCATGTGTCTTTTTAAATTATGGTTTTCTCTGGGTATGTGCCCAATAGTGGGATTGCTGGGTCACATGGTAGTTCTATTTTTAGTTTTTTAAGGAACCTCCATACTGTTCTCCATAGTGACTGTATCAATTTACATTCCCACCAATAGTGGAAGAGGGTTCCTTTTCTCCACACCCTCTCCAGCATTTGTAGTTTGCAGATTTTCTGACGATGCCCATTCTATCTGGTGTGAGGTGATACCTCATTGTAGTTTTGATTTGCATTTCTCTAATAATTAGTGATGTAGAGCAGCTTTTCATGTGCTTCTTGGCCATCTGTATACCTTCTTTGGAGAAATGTCTATTTAGGTCTTCTGCCCATTTTTGGATTGGGTGGTTTGTTTTGTTAATATTGAGTTGCATGAGCATACCTGCTTTTTAATAAAGTTTTTCCTAGTGTCTCTACCTGGAAAACTTCATGCCCTGAGAAAAGACTGATGGATATACCTGTAAGTTACGTTTAAACTTCGAACACGTTAAGTGTTTTTCAGACCCAGTTATCCTACTTATAATTTACCACTTCCTTCAAAGCTGAAAAAATGCCCCCAAACCCCAGAGAAAAAACCCAGCACCTGCTCTGGGATCTCAGCGTCCACGCGGGCCTCGCCTGAGAGAGGGCACACAGGTAACCCAGGCTGGGGAGCAGGGTAAGGGGCTGTGGCTGTGTGACGGGGGTGAGGGGTCGGCAGGGAGAACGGGAAGGAGTGAAGCACAGTCAGCCTTATAGCTGCCGCCTGCCTGCTTTCGGAGGGCTGCTTCTGCAGCTTGCTGTGGGATGCAGGCCCCAGGACAGCTCCACGGGGGAGGAAAGCACTCTTGGGAGGCCGTGGCCGCGAGGGCTGACAGGTATCAGGCGTGGCCCACAGACAAACGTTACTGACGTGAGTAGCCCGTGACCGAGCCCTAAGAGGTAGGAAGCACTCGTAAATCGACGTCCGATGGGGCAGAACATCCTGCCACAGATGGGAAAGCGGCTTGTCTTTGTGTGTTCAGTCTTACCAGATATTGCTGTGATTTGCTCTTAAAAATCATGCCAGCACCCACAACTGGGTGCCAAGTAAAGCTAGGCAAACCTGAACAAGTGCGGGTGTGTCACGTGTGACACTTGTGACAGTTTCGTAAACTACCACCACTGGGGGGAACTGGGCAAAGTACACTGGGATCTCTGTATTATTTCTGAAAACTGCAACCATCTCAATAAAAACCTCAATAAAAACCCCATGCCAGCGGGGGTAGGGTCCCGCATGCCCAGCCCCCCACTCCAGCTGAGGCTCTGCAAACTCAGTGTCTTCGGGAGAGTCGGGTGCTGCCATGAGGGCCCCCACTGCAAGGCCCCAGCACCGCACTCCTGGCTGCATTCACGGCAGGAAAACTTCTCCCAAACCTTCTGCTCTCTCTGCAATGCAAAGATGAGCAGAGACGCCCAGAGCCCACAGGGATCTTCCTGGAGAATTCCTAACGTGTCCTGCTGGCCAGCTCCCAGCTCCCCCCACCCCGCACCCGGGCCAACACACACACACACACAGGCTCCTGCCAGACTCTCGGGTCATCTCTGCTCTAGGGCTGCCCCGCTCACTGGAGCGGGGTGGAGGCCCTCAGAGTGTGATGGAGCCTCACCTTCAGCACAACCCGCTTATCCAGCCCTTGTGGGAAACCCGTCTTTACGTACATAACACAGGGCAGGAAGCAAACATCAACAAATCTGGGTGAGTGGAGACCCAGCCCTGGGGAGGGGTACATGGGAGGGGCTGGGGCTGACTGCCCTACGTTGCTTCTAGAGGACGCGGATCTAAGGCAGAAGGGGTGAGGAACAGCGTTTGGGGGCATCCAGCATGGTTTCCTTGAATGTCTCTGCCCGAGCCAAGCCTGCAAATGCTGAGAATCAGGCGTCCTCTCTCCCCTTCCTCGGCCCCAATCCCTTCCTGCCACCTACGGGACCATGTCTCCTCGGGAAGGAGAGGGGGAGGACGAACCCAACCTGGGCAGACAGCTAATAAAGAACATGCCGAGTCAAGGGGAGACACAGCCAACCACCCGAATTCTTACATTTTTGCAGAAGCCACGAAGGGGGGCTGATCACAAAGCACCAATCGGAACTCGGCGTTCCCGCCTCAAGCCCACGTGGGAGGACGTCTTGCCAAACCTCCCGGCCTCGTGCCCGTGGCCCGGCCCCCACGGGAGGGGCCGGTAGGAGGACTGCAGTCATAGTTTTAACTAGAGGGGAACATTTTCACTTGGAAATCCCGGGAACTGAAGTCACTCAGGTGTGTCTCGGTGAAGCAGCCTCAGACGCACGTCGAGGCCGGGGCAGGACGAAGTCGCCCCTCTGCAACCAGGCTCGCGTGCCCCAAACTGCAGCAGCACGCCCCCCGGCTCCTTGGCCGTCGCAGGGGAGTATCCCTTTCCTCGCCAGGACTGCACCCTGCCCTTCGCAGGCCACGGGCCTCAACGTCACTGCGAAAGGGCTGACAGGGGTGGGAGCCCCCAGTGAATGCCCTGCTCCCCCATCCCCAGGTCCCCAGGCAGGTCTTGTCTGAGGTCTCCTGCCTTTGCGCCTGAGGCACTGCACCAACCATGGCACCCTGGGAGCCACTTAGGCCCCAAGGCCGCGTTTTCTCATTGGGTACGTGAGCACGGCGACAAACACCAATGCCGTGGGCGACCTGAGTGTTCGGAATACGCGGCGCCCCGACACTGTCTCATTAGAGCAAATGGCCTGGGTAACGCAAATTTCAGGACAAGCCTCCACTGCCTGCGTGCTGGCTCGGAACAGAGCTGACACAGATGCTCCTGTGGTCTGAGGGCCAAGGAAGCTGCCCCGAGGCTCCAAGAGACAAGGAGAAAGCAGGCTGCAGGGGGCCTCTGCGAAGGTGTGACAAGGCGGCGGCAGCAGTAGGCATGTGCCTGGCTGGCAGAGCTGCACTCAGCTGGTCCTCTCTCCCCGCGGACAGAGGCAGAGGTAACAAAGTCCAGCGCCCTCCCGAGAGATGCAGAAAGGAGACTGAGGTGCCCCATGCGTAAGTGACCGGAAGGCCTGGTCTGGCAGCCCCAGATTCAGGGCTTGGAGCTCACTTTGCCTGAAGGTACGGTCCTGGCAGCCCTACCGGCCTGAGCTCCTGCTGGGGGAGTTCGCAGCAGGGCCCATGGTGCAGCGCTCGGCTCTCACCCTGGGGGGGTGGGACACTCGGCCCACACGGGCTCCCCGGCAGCCCTGCGAGGGGGAGGGACCCCTGCCCACGTCTGTGCCCACGTCTTTGGAAACATGGGCTCCAGGCTCTCCTCGGACCAGTCCCCGAGTGGGGACCAGAGCTCACTTCCCTCCAAGCTCCCTGGTCACGTTCACCGGCAGCTCAGCTGGGAGCCGCCCACGGCCGGGCAGGCAGCTGCCCCCAGAAGTTTCCAGCAGGACCGTCTCACGTTAAGCTTGCTTGTCTCTGTCACACCACAGTGACGGGGTGCCCAGTGTGATGGGGCCGCTCTATCTCTGTAGGAAGCAGGCCTGGCCCAGCTCCTAGCACTTCAGTACACACTCCACACGCCCCAGACCCCAAGGGCCAGCCTTTCCTGGGGAGGCCAGACCCTCAGCCTGAGAGCACAGCGCCTTCCTCATGACCGCAGCACAGAAAGTGACACCCAACGCAGGGAACGACCACGAGGGTCCCGACCCCCAGGGGACGTGTTGCGACGGTGGAGACGCCTGTGGTTGTCATCAGCCGGGTGCTACTGGCGCCGTGCAGGTGAGGGCCAGGAGCGCCGCCACGTGCCCGCAAAGCACAGACACCCTGCAGCAAAGGGTTATCTGGCCCAAGTGTCAGCAGTGCCACAGGGGAGAACACCCGCCACGCACACGTCTCCAGCAGGTGGGAGGGGCCCCTGCAGAGTCAGGCCGTCTAAGGCGCGTGGCAACACACGAGTGGTCGCGACGTGGAAACGTGGGTCACAGGAGACAGCCGGCCTGGGCGGGCGGGTGGAAGGTGCAGCCTAGAGGGTCCGTCTGTGGTCAGGACACTGTGAGGACCAGCCCTGGTGCTGACACCAGGGCCTGCAGGGCAGGCCGAGCATCCCAGGCCAAGCACAGGGAGGCATCCCCACTGGGGCTCTGCACCGGCCCCTGGTTTCCCGGTGCTGTGGCCTCAGTGCCCCCGACTGGCATGGCCTGCACACGCCCGAGGTGGACATCAGGCCTGGGGCGCACGTGCGCGTTACACACACTCGGGCACCAGGAACTGGCCAGAATGGGGCCGTAAGCACCCAGGGGGTCCGCAGGCCTTTGCTCCCGCCCCCTCCCCAGATTTAGCAGTCTCACCAAAACTGCGTCCGGAGACCCCTTCTCCTCTGCACACTCCCTGAAGGTAGATCTTGCCATGTCCGCTCACAGCTCCCTGCCACCAGGACCCCAAACAGCGAGAGGGCCGGGGGGCCCCCGGGCTGCCATTAGCGCTGGGAACTGGGGGCACCATATCCATGTGATGGAGAAGACTGTGGGCCAGCGGGCGACCCTGCTGGCGGGACCTGAGGCCAAGGGGGCTTGGGGGCAAACCTGGAAGCCGTCTGCGGTGGACGAGCTGGCACAGATGGGCGACCAGCACGTGGCCGTCCTCTGCCCAGTCCGCTCCCCACCTGGCGGCACACATGGGACACACGGGGGCAGCGCTCGGGTGCCTGTGAGCCCGGGCCACCCTCTGAGAACCTGCGCCCCAGCTGTGCTGGGTCGTGACTGGGGACACAGGGGCGACCTCCCAGCCCGGTGCCCCACCCAGTGTCAGAGCTGCTCGCCACAGCCTGGGGCCGTGGCAGGCTGAGACAGGGGCGCCTGGCCTTTCGCCTGCCGGGAGTCGCCCCCTTCCTGGCGGGGGCCTGGTCCGGCACCCTCCTCGTACGGAATGAACGCGGGAAGCAGGCCCTGGGTCTGCTGAGCGGGCTGGGCCATGGAGCTGCCCCAGAGATCAGACCAGGCCCCGCCCGGCGGAACCCGCATTTAACCAGACCCGGGAGCACCCACGCATGGCCGTGGGAAGCCTGGCGCCTGGCTCCGCCCCCTCTGCCCCTCGTCAGGGGGAACCTGAGGCTGGAAGCGGGCACCCAGAGCACTTACAGCCCTCCTGTGTCTGCAAGTTGACAGCTGCCCTGGACCTCGAGCCACTGCGTCCCTCTCCTGAAACACCCAGGCCGCCTCTGCTGAGGGCCTCGGAGAAACGGCAGCCCCGCCTTCCCTTCGGCGCCCCGACGTCCCCACGAGCAGAAGTACGCCAGGCAAGGGAAGGTGGCCAAAGGACAGGCTCTGTGTCTAATTCTACGTGTTTCTTTTACTGTAACCAGCAGATGCTGGCGAGGGTGTGTGTTGAGGTCAAGGGCAGGCAGTGTGGGTAGAGGCTAGCGTGGCTGTGAGGCTGAGCAAGGGACCTGGGCTCCCTCCCGCTGAGCTGAGCTAGCCATGGCTCCAGCTCGCCCACGGGTGGCACCCCGGGGAGTCAGCGGCGGGGGCCTGCGGTTGGCTGGGCGGTCACCGGTCCTCACAGCTTGGTGGACTCCCTGGTCGTACCCTTGTCCCTGAAGGTAGTGGCGGCTTTGTGGTGGGTCTGCAGTGGCTCGTCTGCCCCTCTCCCCTCCTTCTACTTGTAAAGTAGTGGCTGTGCAGACTCTGGAACTGCACTTAGAAAGCTATTAGCTTTTCTAAACGTCTTTGTCTTCGTTCATGGCTGAGGAATCAATCTTCCACGTTTAGACACCTCAACTCTGAATTTATTTCCAACGATATCTGAAAATACACACTAAAAATTAATTCACCCTTTAAGGTAATGATTTTGGCTAATGTGTTCTGAGAACAAACGGACACTGCGTAAAGATAACTTTCACAGGGAAAAAAAGGTGCTAATCCAACACTTTCTCCAATTCCCTGGAAATCACCTGGGAGGTACAGCCTGCAGCCGATTCCACATCAGCAGTGCCTCAGACGAAGCACGTTCTCAGCGCTTACAAAGCTTGGGTTAACTCTTTAAAAACGCACACTTATTGTTTGGGCAGGACAAACATCTAAGAAGACAGCTGTACGCTTTAGCTCTGGGTACAGGGCTAGACGCTCGGCTGAAGGTGACACGCACCCAGAAGCCGAAGGCCCTCCTGCCGCGTCCCCCTGCCGCGTGCGGCTGGGCCTCCCGGATGGGCTGGCCGGGGGGGGCAGGTGTCTGGGGGGGGTGGGGTCACAGGCGTCCTCCCCTGGAGGTGGCAGGATGCGCTCAAGGGTTGCACCCAGCCCACCCTCGTGAGCTCCGTCTGAAGGAGCACCTGCGGGGAAACTGAGGAAGGAGCGGGAGCTGAGGACGACAGAGAGACACAGGCTGAGGGACGATGCTGTGAAACAGCACAAAGGGCTCGGGGAAAGCCACTCACGGGCAGAGTGGAGAAGCACGCCGCTCTTCCCACGGGTCCTTCTAAAAACGAAAACAAAGCCACCCAGAAGACAAAATCCCCAGCACCATTCTCCTTCCTTTGCAGTCAGACAAGCCTCACCGGCCCTGAGGGCACACGCTGGTCAGAGAGGCAGTGCAGGCTCCCGAGGTGAGGGCGGCCCCAGCTAAGCCCACTTGCAGGATGCAACGCCAGGGCAGGGCCGTCTCTCCCCTCCAGCTCTGTGCTGGGAGAAACCCCGCATTTGTTTCTGCAGACATTCCTAGGCTTGAGCACAGCACGTTCCCAAGACCACAAAGATATGCATTTAGCCAAGCCAGGCATAATGACCTTTCCATATCAAACCCAGCCCGAGTGACCTTTCACACAACGTTTAAATAAAAGCGAATGGAAAATACAACAAAATGAATGCTCTAAATGGAGCTGGGGCATCAAGTTTCAATGCCCCAACTCAGGAAATCAACTCAGTTTTCCTAGGCTGAGCTGAGAGCCCACGGCACACAACGAAACCACAAGTACAGATACACACGGAACTGTAACTCCGACGACGTGTGTGCCGTGAATGCTGACGCTGATAAAAGTGCTTTAACTCTCGTTTTTATGGGTTTTCTTCTTATAAACATGTTAGTAGTCAAGTAGCTCTATTCTCTTTGGTCGTTTTTATGAAGAAGATGAAATTAAGAACCCACTCCCAGATGCATTTGCCCCTGATGTAAAAAGAAACACTAGGTCTTCAGCCTGATAAAGGGCCTTCATGAAAAAGCCACCACAAACCTCACACTCAGGTGACAGGCTGGGTGCTTGTCTCTAAACTCAGGCACAAGAGTATCTACTCTTCACTCAACGCAGCCCCTGGAGGTTCCAGCCGGGGGATTAGGCAAGAAGAAGAAGGAACGGGCGTTCATTCCGGTGGGAAAATGTGAAGTACAGCCATCATCAGAAGTAGGACCGCTGGGTCCCGTGGTAATGCCACGCTGAACCTTCTGAGGAGGCACCAAACTGAACTGGATACATACGTCTACACAGACACTTGCACAGGAATGTTTACAGCAGCCAAACGGGGGAAATGACCCCAGTGTCCATCCACTGAGGAATGGATGCAAAACGTGTGGCACATCCATACATGGAATATTATTCAGCCATAAAGAAGGACCGAAGTACTGACACAGGACACAACACGGATGTGTCTCAAGAACACGATGTCAAGTGAAGGATGCCAGTCACAAAAGACCACACGTGATGGGACCCGTTTATGCGAAACGCCCAGGATGGCAAATCTGAGGGGACAGAAAGCAGATCGGGGTTGTCCGGGGCTGGGAAGAAGCCGTTTTCTGGGTTCAGGGCTTCTTTTTGGGGTGATGGAAATGTTCTACAATCGCTGTGATGGCGGCACAATTCTGTGAACACCCTGAAAGCCAGTGAACTGCACACTTTAAATGGGTGAATTGTATGATACGGGAGTTACATCTCAGTAAAGCTTTTATTAAAACAAAGAAATAAAATTGTTCCTTCCAGCTCTGGGGGAAGAAGAAGAAATACTAGATACAGCCCAGTGCTTCCTAGTTGTTACATCCTCAGAATGCCTTTTAAGAAGAAGACATTTGTGAGACATTCTCATCTTCTCCCTACTTTTAATCTACTCTCCTTCCCCCAGTGAGACTACAATCAACACTAACGAATTAAAACCTGAACATTTTTGCCTTTATCTGGTTTTGCGTTTTATCGGGTCCACACCTTGCTTGTCCACATTCTCCACTTCCAAACAGGCTCACCTGCACCCGTGTCCCAGGATGGGGCCTTGCGAGGGCAGGGCCAGGAGACCCCTGGGGAGGCTCCACACGCCACAACTGGACGGCTCTGCAACGCCCGTGAACATGGTGGCCATTCATTTTCGCTGAAGGCTCTTTTTCCTCCTGACTAATCTGGATTGCTTCCATTTGCGCTACAAACCTGGAGCTTTTGGTCCTTCTGGCTTCTGTGCAGGGCTCTGAGGAGGCAACGGTAAGGACCGCAGGCTTTGCAGAAGGAAGGAGCAGCAATTTGAGGGGTGACCCCAAACGTCTGCCTTTGTTTTCAGTCCCCGGGAAGAGAGGCGGGTGAAAGGAACCTGCTCCCACTGCAGCTTCAGCGACGCTTCACGCGGACACAGAACCTCACCGCTCAGAAGCCTGCCGTAACTTGCCAATGTTATTTCATTAACTCTGACACCCTTTATCAGATGAGCAACTGACAAGTAAAATAATCCTCATTCTGTTGAAGGCAAAAATTAAGACTTGACACAGGCCAGACGATGATCGGCAAACAAGTGGCCAGTGCCTCCTTCACGCCGAATTCCCCGCTTCAGTGAAGTCCTGCCCCCTTGGGCAGCCCCGAGAGCCCGAGCGCACTCCTCGCGCCTTGGAAAGCAGCCTGCACTCGGCCTTGCCCCCCACAGGGGCAGGTCTGAGCTGGCACCGCTGCTGCCCGCCTCGGCGCAGCCTTCGGGGAAGCTGACAATGAGCACGGCTGAGCAGACAGCGACTGACCTGCTGGCGCGGTGGGAGAACAGGCAAACGCCGGGGAGACACTCCCGGGGGACCGGGGCCAGGCTTGCTGTCGGGCCATTTCCTCACGTTGCCTGTGCTGGGCGGCCTGGAAGTGCACGGCGGGTCCGGGTCGAGCTCAGGATCTGACGTGAGACGGTGCGTGTGTCTGAACCAGGGCGTCTCGTCCTCCCAGGCCCTGCTTGGGGCCCAAGGAGACTGTTCTTTCGGGTGTATTATCGGAAGATCAGGTCGTCACTGAATCGGAAGGTCCCGCCCTCTTCAGGGTCTTTTCCAGCAACTGATCTTGATGAACAAAAGTCTAGTCAGCGCTGCTTCGCTTTGCTGACGTCAGTAATCAGTTCCCTTGAGCACACAGGTGGCAAAGTCTCTACTTACAAATCCATTTTGAATGGCCAATTATATCCTCAGAAGGTGACTTAAGGTTCAGTGTGTTAGGAATAAGTGATTTTAAAACTAATTTTAATGAAGGTAAATTAACTTTCACTGTCTTTCCTATTTAGCTACACTTGGGCCCAAAGGTACCTAAGTGTCACACCACCGGGGTGCAAAATCATTCCAGGCACACAACCAAAGACCTCGGGACACAGCAGGACACACACACAGGGGCACGTGCACACGCCAACCGCTGGCTGTGATCAAGCGCTAATAAGCATTTCTTCTGTAGCCGCTCGTCTTCCAACTGTTTCAGAAGTTAACGCGTAAAATGTCATCCTCCATCCCTAAAGTCTGTTTCGTGCCCAGTGGCTTTTCATCTTTTCTGGTCTTCAGAACCAGCTTAAGCAATGGGGGGAAGAATCCAACAGGAGTCACTCTAATGCCCCTGAAGCCCAATTAGAACGCGTCCCATGGTGGGGCTGCTGGCTGACAGCTCAGGACGCAGGACTGTCCCAGGCTCCAACCTGGCTTCTGGGAGGAACCGGCAACACACGGGTGCGTTCTGCTCAATGGGCCCCTTCCTAGAGAGCCCTGGGTGTGCAACACCGGCCCTGACCGCTCTTAACTTGTGCCCCAGAGTGGAGAGAACTGTGTCCCGTGGGCAGGACACGGAAGACGGGTGGTGTGAGAGCCACGTACCCCTCGGGCCGAACGACCAGCTTCTCGAGGGGGAGGCTCACTGCTGCTCTGCACTCAGGGAGGTGCTGGGCAGCGGCTGGGCTACCATGGGTCTGAAGGACACCCAGCCCCGCCCCCGATGCTCAAGGACCGGGACCCCTGGGCCCACACCCCGTCACACACACCCCGTCGTCACTCACACCTCAGCCAGGTGCCATGGGAAAGGGGAGGGTGGTAACAGCTAACCCTCACAAAATGCCCTAAGGGGTCAGGCACAGTTCTGAAGATTTAATCCTCCCAAACTGAGGTTTCACAGATGAGGAAACTGAGGCACAAGAGGGATGAAGTGATTTGCCCGAGGCCATGTGGCTGGTGGGGTGAGGAACGGGGACTCACTTTCATCACTGCCATGTCTGAGGAGCACGACTGACCCAGAAGGGAGAGCACGCTGGTGGTCCTAAGGGAGCCGGACTGAAGAAACTCCAAGTTCTGGGGGCTGATCTCAGACAAGAAGCTTAACGGAAAGACCTCGGCGCCAGAAGTGAGACGGCTTGGACTCGGTCAGTCCCACTCACTTCGCAGGACTTCTGCCCCTCCCGAGTCTGCAGTGCAGTGTAATTAAGATCCAGACTCAGTAACCACTGAGAAGTGGGACGTGAGCAGGCCCTCCTGTAGACCCACCACATCTCTGGACATCCAGGGGACAGAGCTGGTGTCTCTCCCGAGCAGAACACTTTCAGAAACCTAGAATCGAGGGGCACTGATGCCAGCCGTTCTGAGGGTCCAAGCAGCACTTCCCTCCACCCTCAAGTCCACCCTCACCTCCAAGCGGGGCCGCTGTGCTGACCCGCGGCCCAGACACGATCAACAGTTAACGGCCTGGCCTCACCAGCCCCAGGGCGGCGCGCTGGCGGCTAAGCCCGGCTCGGGCCCCCGGCGGGCAGTCCTTCCCAGTCCCTCTGCCTCGTGGAGGTCGGCCTGAGGAAGAGCTCTCCCCTTTCCCCGCCCTCTCATACTTAACCTTTGTTATGACGCAGGAGAAAGGAGATCAGATAAAAAGCAAGGAAATATGAACCCCCAAGTTCCAAGGAAAACACTGGGCCTCTCAGGAGCCTGTTTCAGGAGCAGGGTTGCATCGCCGGGGGCAGAAACGGGTCAGGCATTTCCGAAAAGCCAGCTCTCCGACGCCCATCAGGGTCGGTGGCTCTGCCCCCAGCTCACAGCGGGTTCCTGAACACAAGGTGATTTCAGGTGCTGAGCAGAGGGTGTGGGAAGAATAGCACGATCGAATCAGAGAGAAGGGGCGCCGTTCACTGGCTTCCCTTCCTCCGAGCGGCCACTTAAAAGCCCCACGGGGTCGCCGTGCCCTCCAGGAGGAGCGGGGCCATCCACGTGTCCACCCTCCCCCGCTGGCTCCACAGCCGGGGGCCGTGATTCGGCCTGTATTTACGGGATGCTACAGCGGTTACCAGAGGGGACAACTGTAATTGAAACAGCCGAAAATAACTGCTGGCAGGAAAGCCTGTACTTAGAGCAGACCTCCTCCAGCAGTTCCCATGGCCAGCCCTCCACGCTGCAGGCCAGCACAGCACAGGGCGCCGCGGAAGCTCCACGGGAGCCTGGAGGAGGGCCACAGGTCCCCACCCCTGCCCTCAGCGGCCAGGCCTCTGCGCCACCCGGCACTGCAAGCCTCCGCAGCAGAGGCCGCTGGGCAGTGGCGGCCACGGGGAGATGTCTCTGTTCCGCGAGCCCACAGCCAAGGCCGCCGGCTCCAGCTGCCTCTCTCACCAACAGCTCCTGAGCGTGAATCCCAGGGAGCAGTTCCCGGGACCCTACGACAGAGCACCCAGGGGCCAGCCCTGCCCTGGGTCCTCCGCCCGATTCACCCCGAAGACGCTGCGAGAGACACAGCTTCGCGGGCCCTCAGTCCACGAATCCAGAGACGGGGCGAAGGCCAGGGCAGCTCCGCTAGCGCTAAACACTTGGCTCAAAGAGGCTCAGAGCCGCGCGATATGCCTGCTTCAGGAAGATGCTTCAACCGCAGGACTGAGCTACACGCCACGTGGTTGGCTTCCACAGTGCCCCTCGTTAAGGGGTACAGTTCATCGGTTTTGGCGCACTCGGCTGGGCAACCGTCGCCACTGCCTAATTCCAGAACACTTGCATCACCCCGAAAGGAAACCCCAGACACGTCAGCAGTCACTCCCCACCCCGTACTCGAGGTTGTGACTTCTGCTAGTTTATCAATCACTCCAGGTCTATTTATGCAACTACAAGCAAATATGAACAAAGATTCGTACTCCCTCATTTTGTTTCGGGGGTAACGAATTATACACACAATTTTGCGCCTAGGTTTTCCACTTATACATCCTGGAGACCCCGGATTTTAAGAGCTGGACAAGTCATCTTCCTGCTGTTTCTACGGAGCTGCCCAGCCCACCAGCGACAGTCTGGGTCAGGAGAGGGTCCTGACCGGCAGGACTGTCCAAGATGGGCAAACCACGGCGACCAGGAACCACAGGGCGTGTCTTTCTCCCGTCCAGAGGAATCTGTGGTCTGTCCGGGGGGCACTTCCTGATGCCCCCCCACCTCAGGCCAGTGGAAAGTGTAGCCTGCGGGCTGGGTTTGTGCAAGTGCCTCGGTCCTCTGCTGACCGCTCGGGAGCGCTGCAGCCTCCTCCTTCACTCCCCACTTCAGCCATGGGAGGAAACCAGAGAAATCTGGACAGCCGTGTGGACCTCTCTGGGACTCAAGTTCGTCCTCTGTAAAAGGGACAGGTCACCCCACTCGGGGAGACCATGGACTTGAGGACGCCTGCCTCGACCATGAGCGCTCCGCAGCCCTTGGAGTCTTCACTGGTGCCAGCGGCCCACGCGCCACACCGCCATCTTGACGCAGGAAACAGGGCTCGTTAAGTTCCCGCTGTAACAACAGACCCTGACGCCGTACTCCCAAGCCCCTGTGAAACACACACCACGTCTGCTGCTCCCTTCACTCACTGTCCTGGGAACGCCTGCCCGTTACGAGGGGGCCGGCAGAGCAACGCAGGCGGCACACCGCACAAGAGAACCAACTGGGTCGGGGGTGCCAGGTGGATGAGGGTTTAAAAGGCACACAGGGTAAGAAGGACGCGTTTTCATTTCAGAAGCACCTCGCCATAGTTTGCGGTCAGCAGGAATTCCCCGGGAACTCGAGGAGGGTCCACAGCTAAAGGGTCTGGAAACCTCCTTGTGTGAAGCCCTGGAGCCTGCAGCACGAAGTACACGGTCTTCCTCGCCTGTCCGTGAGCGCCTGCACCAGAGAGCTTGTCAAGCTTTGGCAATTGCTCTGATCGAGTCTAAGAGCGCAGGAGGCCCGCCAGGGTTCACTAGCTAAGTGTGCCCCCACGCTCGACAGTGAAGGCCGCCAGAAAGAGCTGCTGGAGGGAGGGTTGAGGAGGGTCAGGTCCTCGGGCGGACACACCCCAAATCTACACGTGGGCCGGTCTCAGGCTCTGCCCTCTGATGAGCTTGAGCGTCAGAACCGTGTTTCCAGCGTCAACCGCACGAAGAACCTCCATCCGCTAAATGATGCTCAAAAAGATTGGGATGGTTCCAAGGTCAAAGGCGACATCAGGAGGCGAGGCGCCCTCTGCCTGGCGCCTGCTCCCAAAGGCCAGCACACTTTTTCGTGGTGTCTGAAGCTGGCCGGAGATGGGCAGGGGCCACGAGAGGCAGATCTGTGTTGGAGCCCCCTCCCCCAGAGGGGCCTCAACCAAACGTCCACCCCACCCGAAGCCCACCCGAGAGCGAGCCAAGGCCAGGGCTGGGAGCACACCCAAGGCTGCGGACAGTGGCTCCTGGGGCTGGGAGTGAGGACGTGCTCGCACACCGCCCGGCGTCCACCACCGCCAGGACAGGCTGGGCTGCAGGGAGGGCCGGGAAGACGCGACCAGCACACCGGCCTGGGCAAGGAGGGCCGCCAGCCTCAGCCTCCCCATTCTCCTGCTATTCTGTCCGCCAGAAGAGAGTCCCAGGCCTGTTAGCCACAGGAGGAGCCACGGGGGCCCGGCCATCTCCAGGCTCCCCTCACCGGAGTCTGGGAGGCGCGGGGAGAAAGGTCTGCAGGGAAGCAGATTTGCCACACTGCTGCAGCCGCCCTGGCAGAGGGCATCCCGCCCCCAACACACAGACACCCGTCACGCTGCATGCTGCACTTCCCCACTCAGAGGGGTCCCAAGCAGGAGGAGGAGAAGTGAGGCTGGCTGACCCTTCTGAGTCACTGCCGATGCCCTGACGTGTCCAGAGGAGCTGGATTAATTTAACCTGAGACTCTCCACGTGCGACCTGAAGTCCAAGAAGCCCGGTCCTCACTGCCAGCCTCCGGTCCAGGCGTGGTCAGCGCATGGGAACCAGAGGGATGAGGGTGGGCCGCAGACACAGCCCCCAGGGAAGGCCTGGGGTCTCTGCAGGGACACGATGACGCCACTAGCAAGCGACAATGATTTCCTAAGCGATTTGCTTTTTGCAAAAGTATAATCCCTCACCCCTTGATCCGAAATTCTAAGAAGACCACAGACACCATCAGTTATAGATGTGCCCCATGGGCATTTTATAGGAATTCATACTTACACGGACGGAGGTACTTCTTGGCGTTTGACTTTAACTCACCAAAACACATAATGTTTTAGTGGGTACAGTTTCAGCTGGGAGATGAAAAAGTTCAGGAGGTGGACGGTGGCTGCACAGCCATGTGAATGTACGGAACAGCCCTGAACTGCATACTCACAGATGGTTAAAATGTAAATGTTATGGTACCTATGTTTTACCACAATAAAAGCAGCCTTTCTTAGTTGGTGTGTACTGTATCAACACTCTCCTTTACAGTTTAACAAGGTACAGAACTCCCAGCCACAGCCTCTCCCCGTCCGTGGTTCTAGCGGGCTGCTGGAATACGGGGGGCGGTGGGCAGGGCCTAGAGGGCGTACCCTGCTGCATTCACGTCCCCGCAGAAAACAACACAGGAGTAAACAGCTCCAAATCCAACTGCCAGTGTCATCCTAATTCTCCGCCTGCATCTGCTAAATGCTACGAAGTGGCTCTCGGGGCTCTGCGAGAGTGCGGGTGCAGGTGGGGCCCGCTAGAGATGGTGGCCTCCGCTGAATCACTTTCCCACAGCAGAGGATGGAAACTACGGGGACACAGGGCAAAAACAGGAAGACAAATCACTATGCAAGAGGAAATCCAAACCTTGCTTACGCTTCTGGAAAAGAAAAAAGTTCATGATGGAAATTTTAATCTCTCGACTCCAAACTAGTACAGGTAAATCATTTGTACGGTAAACTACTTGGCACTAAGGTACCACTGAAGTTTACTGTATTCTAAATAACGATTCTCCTGGCTATGGGAAGACAGTACGGTCTTTAATGTGGTCTTAATTCCAGTTCCCAAGGCTGACTGCTTGTTCTGAGCTGCGGACAGTCACATGTCACACCCATTACAGTGAAATGGTTGGATGTCACCGGCTCTACATCCTTTGTTGAAAGGTGCCAGATAAGCCCTCCCCAGGGGGTATTTTAAATAAATTCCAAACAACTTCAGTTGAGAACTATATTTGGAATGTTTAACCTTTCTTGAAGCTTCAGTTTCAAAACGAGAACAATTATACAACTTGGTTTGTTGTGACAGTCACGTGATAGCTTCAAAGTCCTTGGTCAACAGTAAACTGCTAAATGAGCATTCGTCTTGAGAGTAGAAGGGATATATGTGTTCTGAGGCTGTGTGCGTGAGTCACTGGAGAAGCCAACTCTGACCTTCACCCCAGAGGTTCTGGTTCCTGGGTTGGGACGAGCTCCAGAATCTGTGTCTCACAAGCTTCCTCCCCTCCCTGGGGTTCTGATGAAGGTGGTCCCCAGGGCACACGGGAATTACTTTTAAGGACTCCTCAAGTAAGATGGTAACAGCGGTGGAACTTAGGAAGGAATGGATGTTAAAGGGAAACAAGCGGGCTATGACTGAGCCGGGGAATGACATAAACAAACACAGAAGCCAACATGCGAGATGCTGGCGTGAGAAGCCATGACGCGCGGTAACAAAAAACGCGATGAGGACGCTCGCAGCTGCTGTGGGGCGTGAGCTGTGTGTCAGGGGCCAGTCCAGCCTCTAAGCTGCTGAACCAGGTGTGTGGGCAGAAGGAGGGAGTGACAGGCAGAAGGCCAGCTCAGCCCACCGGGGGTGCCACAGGCTGGCCGGTGGAGCCACAGAGACCAAGAGGAGGGGTCAGGCAGGCAGAACATGGAGAAGTAGTCAGCAGAGCTGGAAGACAGGCCAGAGTTTGGGAAGAAAGAAGAAAGAAAGTTAAAAAGGAAAAAACCAGCAAGCAAAAATCTCCAGAGCTGTGAGTTTAAGGGCCTTGGACGAAGGGGGCACCAAAGCAATTTCATTCAGGGCTTTGGAACCATTTTTCTAAAACAGAGCGTCCTTCTTCCCCTCCAGCTGCCTGTTTAGAATGATCCCCTCCTCTTCACTGGTGAATTCCACTGAGGACAGATCACAGCGGATGGGTGGGCTTCAGACGAGCCCACCCGACTGCCACCAGCTTCCAGTCTCCACAGCTGTCCTCTGCAATGAGAAGCCCTTTTAAACAGAAATGGCCGCGCAGAACTAGCGGAACCTGTCACAAGAGTGTCCTTGAGCTTCTCCGTGGGCTGTGCTTTCATGGGAGCTGCACCCGGGGTCCAGTCTCCTCCCTGGGGCTTCCATGGGGCCCACACCAACTGCAGGCTCTCCTCCAGCCGTCTTCATTCTCTCCCCAAAAGAATTTCTTCCAAATGGAGTGGCATTTACTTGGACTGAAAATGACTACTAACGGGAACATAAACAGCTTCCCAGCCCAGTGACCCTAAGGATACAGGTAGGTGTAGGTTAGATGGGCTAGCCTTTAGTTAAGAGGGAAGACTTCACTGTTTTGAGTAACCTGGAGCTTTTTTCTAGCAAAAACGTGTCAAATGCAAAATGCTTAAAAGAACACAATTTAAGATTAATACCGGGCTTCCCTGGTGGCGCAGTGGTTGAGAATCCGCCTGCCAAGGCAGGGGACACGGGTTCGAGCCCTGGTCCAGGAAGATCCCACATGCCGTGGAGCAACTAAGCCCGTGCGCCACAGCTACTGAGGCCCGCGCGCCTGGAGCCCGTGAGCCACAACAAGAGAAGCCGCTGCCATGAGGGGCCCGCGCACCGCAACAAACAGTGGCTCCCGTTCGCCGCAACTAGAGAAAGCCTGCGCGCAGCACCAAAGACCCACTGCAGCCAAAAATAAAAAAAATAAAATAGATTAATACCGATCAACTACTTCTCACCTACGCAAAAGATGTTTTAGCCAGCCACTTTGTAAACACGCTAAAAAGAAAGGTCTCGACTGAAGGCAACTGGAATATAGATCTCCCAAGGGATGTGCGATTGGTCCCCAGATCTTATCAAGACCTTGAAGGGCTTCTCCTATGTGCCCCCTCCTCTCATCTGCAAGCTCTGAGGGGCATCTGTCATCTGACCGCATCCTTGGCCAGAAGCTCACTAACGTAGCCACCAGCTTACGAGTGAGCTCCTCCTGTTTGCAGGTGGGGATACGCAATCCCCAGGCTCTCCTGGAGCTCAGAGACCCCTGGTCACCTCCCACCATTTCCTCCCGTCACAGACTTCAGCCTGGCGCTGTGAAACAGAGCCCCCCCGCCCCCGCAACTTCCTGCTTCTCCCGTGACCCTGCACACGCTTTTTAGTCGACGCTCAGCTCTGGCACCACCTCTTCACAAAGCCCTCCTGGACTCTCCACCTAATGCAGTTCTTCCCAGTTCCCGAAGCACAATCCCCTGAGTGGTCGCTGTTTTCACAGCAGACTGTGGGGCTGCAGGTCCCTTGTTAGCACAGGAGCCACGACCTGACCTTGTGCCCCAGGACTTGGCAGTGCTGAGCACAGAGCAGGTGCCCATCAGCGAGGTGAGCCTGTCAGTAGATCATGTTAGCCGAATGAGTAAGTCAGCAAAGAGCTGGTAGTTCTGTGACCATTATGAATGATGGCCTAGAAGCCACATCTTTAGTAGGGGCTCTGCATTTTCCAGTGCAGAGTTAGGGCTGGCTGACCTAGGAACCATTATCCGGATCAAAGGGGAATGAAGCAAGGACCTGACTTTCGGAAGCTGCCCGAGGCCAGGTCACCTCTCCAAAATCTCTGTGCTGACACCTGTGGACACCCATCCCCAACAAGGGCCAGGAAAGCTCAACCTTAACCCCTTGCTTACAAAGGCCCACGGGGGCTGGCGCTTCTCGATCTGCTGGCCTTCAGAAACACTCGGTAAAACCCGGTTTTAACTCCAGGCACAGGGCCCTCCCCCAAAGCTGCACACCTGCTGAGGGGACGCTGCCAGCCTGCTCGGCAAAGCAGGCCTTCCGGATGGAAAGGAGCGGGGCCCCAGCTCACGGAGAGTGTGGCCCAGAACACGCAGCGGGCACGGGTTCCCTCGGGCCGCAGGGGAAGCAGGTGCGGTGGGCAAGGCACCACCCACAGGGCACCTCGGCCCCTTCACACAGGGCGTCTGCTTCAACCTCCCCACGGCTCTCCATCAGCCTTGGAGCAACCCGCACAGCCCTGCAGCAGCTGGCCCATCCCTGGGGCTACAATGCCTCCCTGCAACATGCCTCCCAGTAGAACTTGCACCCAGAGAGCAGGAACACGACCCAACCTGCATGCCGCAGCACTGGGGGGGGGGGGGGCGTGAGATTCAGCGAGCCCAAGAAGGAATGACCACTTGCCGGCCTGAACACAGGTGGGCCCCATGGGAGATGCCTGAGTGCCAGGCTCTGAGCGCCTCCAAGGCCTCAGGCACACATGGGAGGCTGGGGTGTGGGTGCAGAGTTTACAGGCTGGGATGCTTCAGAAGGCCAAAGATTCCCTCCCTTCTAAAAGCAGGTGACACCACATAACCCTCACCCACTCTGGAAACAGAAACACAGCCCTGTTACATTACCTGAGGAGTATGTTGCTTTACGTTTAAAAAGAGTTTTCAAAGAGAAATACTATGGAGAACAGTATGGAGGTGCCTTAAAAAACTAAAAATAGAACTACCATACGACCCAGCAATCCCACTACTGGGCATATGCCCTGAGAAAACCATAATTCAAAAGGGTAATGTACCACGATGTTCACTGCAGCTCTATTTACAATAGCCCGGAGATGGAAACAACCTAAGTGTCCATCATCGGATGAATGGATAAAGAAGATGTGGCACATATATACAATGGAATATTACTCAGCCATAAAAAGAAACGAAACTGAGTTATTTGTAGTGAGATGGATGGACCTAGAGTCTGTCATACAAAGTGAAGTAAGTCAGAAAGAGAAAAACAAATACCGTATGGTAAGGCATATATATGGAATCTAAGAAAAAAAAAAAAAGGTCACGAAGAACCTAGGGGCAAGACGGGAATAAAGACACAGACCTACTAAAGCATGGACTTGAGGATATGGGGAGGGGGAAGGGTAAGCTGTGACAAAGCGAGAGAGAGGCCTGTACATATATACACTACCAAACGTAAAATAGATCGCTAGTGGGAAGCAGCCGCATAGCACAGGGAGATCAACTCGGTGCTTTGTGACCACCTAGGGGTGGGACAGGGAGGGTGGGAGGGAGACGCAAGAGGGAAGAGATATGGGAACATATGTATATGTATAACTGATTCACTTTGTTATAAAGCAGAAACTAACACACCATTGTAAAGCAATCATACTCCAATAAAGTTGCTAAAAAAAAGAAAAAGAAAAAAAAGAAATCCTACTAACACAGGCAGCCTGACAACCAGGATTATCAGCTGAAACATGAAAAGAAAGCCCCAAACGGTGCCTCCGTTCCTGGCCTTATTTCCCATCAAAGCAGAACTCCTTGAGCTCGTCCTCACTGAGAACTGGCTTAAATACACGTGTTGATGGTCACAAACGAGGCACTCTGATATCGAAGACAGGAAAGAAACGATACGACGCCCACGTTCAGCCACACGGTCCTTTGGCCTCCGTGGAAGCAAACGGCTTCAGCTGGTACCGTCCGCCCCCCTGGGCGGCTTCCCCCCAGGAGCTCACGTCCTGCGGGTCTTCAGCTCCCACCCAGGGAGGCCAGGTTGGGAGGGGCTCCCTGAGCTCAGGAGTCTGGAGCAGGATAATCAGCTCGCGGGGGCAGGCTGGGACCTGCAAGGCACGGGACTCACGAGTCCACGGCGGCTGCCGTCCTAGCAGGAGGGCAGCCCTCCCCCCACACCACTCGCCAGCCCCTCACTGGCCTTTGCTGCAGCGTTCAAGACGGTAAATCCAAAGCTCACGAGCTTCCATGCCACACAAGAACGGCCTTCAAAGATGTGTTTTAAAAAGACCCAATTCAAATGTCATTCTAATGCCCTGCTAAAGAGAGGTCCACTGGCAAAAATATACTTTAAAGATACGCATGCCTTTTAATCCGGCAAGAACATTTCTACCAATTAATCCTGAATCTGACATGTACATAAAATGGTATAACACAGTTTATTGTAATGAAAAATTGGAACAGTTTAAATATAAATTATTATGGGATTGGTTACATTTTGTTAAATTCATACAACTGCTATGTCTGTTAAAAAGATGGTGTATATCTATGTATCTACAAGGAGTCAAAAATATGATGCTAGGGGCTTCCCTGGTGGCGCAGTGGTTGAGAGTCCGCCTGCCGATGCAGGGGACACGGGTTCGTGCCCCGGTCCAGGAAGATCCCACATGCCGCGGAGCGGCTGGGCCTGTGAGCCATGGCCGCTGAGCCTGCGCGTCCGGAGGCTGTGCTCTGCAATGGGAGAGGCCACAGCAGTGAGAGGCCCGCGTTCCGCAAAAAAAAAAAAAAAAAAAGTGATGCTAGGCTAAAATAATTTCTACAGTATGTGTATTATGACTCTGTTTATGTGAAACTATATCCAACTAGTTGTATCTACAGCAAGGGGTCTGGAGGGGGCTCACCAAACTGCTAACAATGGTCACCTCAGGGCGGTGAAGTTATTTCCATGTTGTTTGAATTTTCTTTTACAAATACGTTATAAACAGAAAAAACATCTTTTAAAACAAAAGTTTCACAAAGGGTTTAATGACATAGGATATGTTTATGATATGTAAGGATTTCAAAAAGAATCCAAATTGTTAGTATACTATGGGCTTGAATACATAAAAAGTACATATGACTCTCAAATAAATAAGGGAAGAGGAGAATGCAAAATTCCATCCGTGTAAACTCTCACTGTTTATACACAAGGTGTTCTGTGGGACAGTGAGAGAATAAAATCACCCTCTGATGTTCTCCCCTCCCTCCCAGAGGCCCAACTGGAGGGGAAGTTGCAGACCGAGCGACATGGGTGGAGTGAGCCACGTCCAGGACACGGCGAGGCCCGGGCTGCCCGGCAGTGCCTGCACAGAGTGGCCAGCTTTTCCAGGACAAGCTCTTTCTGGACGGTGGGCGGCTCTGGCTTTGTTTGCTTTTTAATGAGCTACATCAGCACATTCTCTCCCCCCATCCACTCCCACTCCAGGGGTGAACACCGGCTTCAGGCATTTTGTTTTCTGCATGTTCCCACGGTAGAGCAGTGGGAGAGTTTTTGCCCTTTTTCACAGTTGGAAAAAAAAAAAAAGGAAATTCTCCAAACACACGAACTTCCAGGAATCAGTGACAATTAAAACAGCAAATGTGTCTCATGAAAAAGATCCCAGAGCAGAGGGGTGTTTAACTGCAGGTTCTCCTCACACACTTGTTCCTATATGTGTGGGCGCATAGATGAAGCTAATTCAGCCAAACTACATCTTTACCCTGCCCTCAACACACAGCCTCAAAACCTTAGGCAGCATCTGAGGAAAGAGAGTAAAACGGGGAGAGAAACAGAGAGATTCAGCTGTGGCAGCTAAACTGTTAGACCCGCTGAGTGCTTCCTGCTAAGCAGTAAGCCACCAACGTAAAAGCCAAACACGCCTCCTGCTAATTAATGACGAATCCAAGGAAAGCGTTTATAAGCAGAATTTGCAGGCCTGATACTTTTAAGAGTCTGCCAGTGTCTATAACCAAATTTTCAATGATTCTAAACGTTTTACTTTGAAGAACTTCCCTTAATTACTTTTTCAGGCAACACGCTTAAGTATCATCACAAGCAAATACCCCTACCTCCCCACCCTGCCCCGAGTCATGCAACTTTCTGATAAGTCAAAAGTTTTAAAATGTGTCTTCCTCATTCTAGAAACCCCAAAGAATGCTAGAATGCCAAGAGCAGTTCACAGACACATGTAAATGAGCAATATTTACACTTATTTTAAAAGTAAATAGTTGAGAGCCCTCTAATTGTGCTGGAAATCTTTTGGTATAATTGTCTTCAACAAGCCTCCTCGACACCCTGGGAGGCCCCTTACCCCAGGGACAGAAAGCAACTGAAATTCCATCAGCGTTCCTCCCCTGGTCCTGGGCTGGGACCTGGGGGTAAAGGGCATCTCTTAAGTGATGAGAACACAGGGGTTGCTAGTATTGGGAGGGTTTATTTGATGGGTAAGTGGTGACAAGTGAGTGTCTGCACTTCCTGTTTATTCTGCTAAAAATAGACTCCCAGCTCCTTTGCTGGTCTCGTCCTGCATTCCCTCTGACTTGGGCCGGTTTCCCCAGTGTTCCTGCAAGCTCGGGGAGGAAAGGAGTATGCAGGGGATGGAGAGGATCTGTGGTCCAGGTTCCCCACTGTGACTACTTCATCCTGGTAACGGCTCTTCTTCTTCCCTTAAATGGGCAAAGCATTAAAGTGAAAGGCATAATGACATCTTTTATTCACCCAAGGGAAAAACCCCACAGCTGGTAACAGCAGCCAGCCCAGGACAGAGGACTGACAAAGTCTACTAAACGCAGAAGGAAAGAAGTCTGCAGATGTGAAGGCCAAAGGCGTGGTTCTCTGCCCCCTGTGGACACAAATGCCCCTGAGTGGGTCCCAGGAGGACAAAATCCCAGTCATCGCTGGCCTGTTGTCTGTGCGCCCAAATGCAGACTATCTACAGCTGGGTTCTTAACTCTGAGCCCCAAGAACCCTCAGCAATCTGATGAGGCCTGGGAACTCCTCCTCAGAATAATGTTCTTAAATGCATAAACTAAGAGACATGGGATGACAAAAGAAAGAAATTACTTTGAAGGCAATGATCAAAGCAAGTGTGGGATACTACATATGCTTTCTCACTAATGCATTCAATAACAATCTGTACTATTTAGAAATAATGATCACTGTAAACGATATTCAAGGTCTCTGGCTGATGTGATCACATGATATGAAAACGCTATCTGTGATTTCTACCGGTAACAATGTTGCAGGTCCTGCTAATTTTACTGTGCCTGCCACCGACATTCCCAATGAGTTCAAGGATGGCAGCCAGGGAAGTCCCTTGGGAGCCACTTGGGTGTCCTGAGCGCTGTCTTGAGTCCCAAAGCCCGTGCGTCAGGACAGCAGGTGGTGCTTACAGCTGAGGCCACAGCGAAGAACAAAAAGTCCCTATTACCAGGGGAAAAGACGATTTAAAAAAAACCTGTACAAATAAATGAGTTAAAAAGTCAAAGTATTCACACGGATTGAGGATGGCTGAAGTTTGGAAATAAAGGCTGGAGATGAGCCCAGATGACTTCACTCAGGGCCGAGACTCAGATCCAGGAGAGTCTGGTTTGAATCTCATACTTTTAATTTTTAACAATTTACTGGGATATAATTTACATCCCATAAAGTTCACCCATTTAAAGAGTATAATTCAATGGTTATTAGTATATCTACAGAGCTGTGCAACCAGCACCACTATCGAATTTCAGAATATTTCCATGATCCAGCAAAGAAACCCTGTACCTCCCACCCTCATGAATGTGCCTTCTGTCTCTACAGACTGCCCATTCTAGACTTTTCATATACAGTTGATTCTCGTTATTCACAGTAGTTACGTTTCACAGTCTCCATGAACACTGCATTACTGAACACTGAACCATGGCTGCCAGGAAATACAGGGTCCTGTGAGCCTCTGATCACAACATTTTCATCCACGGAGCAATAAACTTGCGTTAGTGTGTTTCTGGTTAAGACGCCTGATTTCATATATACTATTGATTCATTAACATCAAACACATGGCCAAGAGCATTTTCTAAGTAAAGCACATCCCATGCACCCTGGGCTCAGAGAAGCCCTACAGCACTCTGGCACTATGCTTGGAGCAATTTTATGTGAAATCACACGCACACACACGCACACACAGGAGAGCTCTGGGATGACGGTAGAGAAGGGAGCACCAGGGACACCCCCCACCTGGACAACAATGGCAGGACCTGTCTGGGGTAACTAATTTGGAAATCTGAGGCTGTTGAAGGCTCACGACTTCAAGGGGAAGAACTAGAAGGTTACTGCCCTCAACTCTGGTTCATTTCAGGTCTTAGCACCCACCCATCGCACCCCCAGCCACACAGCAGGCAGCTCTGCATGTATGTCTGGAGCAGCTTGCAGGAGCCAGGGTGGGCAAAGAGGACTCTGCCCTGCAAATACCAGGAATCTGTGCTCTGATGCTGACTGTTGCGTCTGATCGCAAAGGTGCAGCCAGAGGCAGGTGGCCATTGTTGTTACATTTTCCCCCACTGTTGCAAACCCCTCCCCAAGAAGCTGAAGTGACCTGAAGGGGATTTCAAAACTGAGTGCCCTTTTATCCCGTCTTTTTCTCTTTTCCCCTTTCATGAACCAGACATTAAAGACTAGGACATTGAAAAACAACTGCGAAAACCAGAAAGTGACTGTGCGTACCCAAGGAAGTCTCAGAAAAGACCTCAGAAGTTATTAATTTTACACCTTATGCTGATGGCTTAGCAGAGAAAGCCTACAACAATAATTTTAAAAAACCAAAAAAACAAACAAAAAAACCCCCCAGCAAACCCTGGGGGAGGGGTAGAATCTGATTTCCAGAGTTGCCATGTTATTAGATTAAAATGTCCAGTGTTCAACAAAAAAATCACAAGGCATACAAAGAAATAAGAGAGTATGGCCCATTCACAGGAGAAAATAATTCAACCGAATCTGTCCCTGAAAAGACTTAATGGCAGATATATTAGACAAAGACTTTAAAACAACAGTCCTAAAAATGCTCAAATAACTTTAGGAATATGTGGAGAAAGTAAAGAAAAAGTATGAACAAAATGGAAATATCAATAAATATACAGAAAACCTAAGAATAAACCAAAAAGAAATCCTGGAGCTGAAAAGTACAATAACTGAACTGAAAGATGCCCTCAAGGGATTCAAAGGCAGATCTGAGCAGGCAGAAGAAAGAATCAGTGAACTTGAAGGTAGGGAAATGTAAATCATCAAGGCTGAGGACTAGAAAGCAAAAGATTGGGGGGGAAAAAAGAAAATACCCTAAGGGGCCTGTGGTACACCATCAAGAGGACCAACATATGTATTATGGGAGTCCCAGAAGAGGAAGAGAGATAGAAAAGAGCAGACTATCTGAAGAAGAATGGCTGAAAACTTTCCAAATTTGAATAAAGACATGAATATAAAATTCAAGAAGCACAGCAAATTCCAAATAAGATGAACTCAAAGAGACCCACATTGAGACAAATTTTAATCAAACTTTCAAAAGCCAAGGACAAATAGAGAGTCTTGAAAGCAGCAAGAGAGAAGCAAAATCATCACGTGCAGGCCATCCTCAATAAGATTATCTGCATATTTCTCATCAGAAACTTTGGAGGCAAGTAGACAAAGGGCAATGTGTTGAAAACGTGGAAAGAAAAAAACCTGTCAATGAATAATCCTATACCCGGTAAAACTGTTCTTCAAAAGTGAGGGAGAAATCAAGACATTTCAATATATACAAAAGCTGAGGGAGTTCATTACCACTAGACCTGCCCTGCAAAAAATGCTCAAGGGAGTCCTGCTGATGAAATGAGAGGACAGTAGACAGAATTTCAAAGCCAACTGGAGAAATAAAGATCTCTATAAAATTAAATATATGGGTAATTATAAATGCTATAGTATTGTAACAACATTTTAGACTGGACTTTTTTTTTTTTTTTTTTTTTTGTGGCTATATGCGGGCCTCTCACTGCTGTGGCCCCTCCCATTGTGGAGCACAGGCTCCGGACGTGCAGGCCCAGCGGCCATGGCTCACGGGCCCAGCCGCTCCGCAGCATGTGGGATCCTCCCAGACCGGGGCACGAACCCGTGTCCCCTGCAACGGCAGGCAGACTCTCAACCACTGCGCCACCAGGGAAGCCCCAGACTGGACTTTTTGTTTTCTACATGGTTCAAAACATTAACACATTTTTAAAAAAAGAAAACAATTATAAGTGTAAAGCCAATATTAAGGTAACTTTGATTTGTAACTCCAAATCTTCTTTTCTACATAATTTAGGAGTCTAATGCACTTAAAAGAATTATTAATTTACGTCTGGGGGCACACAATGTAAAAAGATGCAATTTTGTGACATCAACAACAAAAGCAGTAGGGATAGAGCTGTAAAAGAACAGAGTTTCTGTATGTTACTAAAGGTAAGATGGTATGAATTCAAATTAGTGTTATAACTTTAGGATGTTAAATGCAATTGTCATGGTAGCCAAAAAGAAAATAGCTGTATAATATACACAAAAGGAAATGAGAAGTGAAGTTAAACATTTCACAACCAATAAAACCCACAAAAGAAGATAGGATTACAAAAAATGAGTAACATAAAAGACAGTCTTATATGTTACTATAAGACATATACTAAACAAATAGCACAATGGCAGAAGTAAGCCCCTCTTATCAGTAATCACCTTATATGAAAACAGATTAAACTCTTCAATCAAAAGACAGAGATTGGCAGAATGGATAAAAACATATGTTCCACCCATAGGCTGTCTGCAAGAGACTCACCTCAGACCCAAGGACAGCTTGAAAGTGAAAAGATGAAAAATGATATTCTATGCAAAGAGTAATCAAAATAGAGCAGGGGTAGCTATACTTATATCAAATAAAATGGATGTTAAATCAGAAAAGATTACAAGAGACAAAGTATAACACTATATACTAATAAAAGGTTCATATAGCAAGAAGATGTAACAATTATAAACATTTATAAACCAAATGACAGATCATCAAAATATATGAAACAAAGCCTGACAGAACTGAAGAAACAGACAGTTCTACAAGAATAGTTGGAGACTGAAATACCCCTCTCACAATAATGGATACAAAAGCCAGACAGAAGATAACTAAGGAAATAGAGGACTTAATACAATAAACCAAATAGATCTGACACACACGGAACACTCCACCAAACAACGACCACATACATAGTCTTCTCAAGTGCACATGGGACATTTTCCAGGACAGACCATATGTTAGGCCACAATGTAAGTCATAGAAGATTTAAAAAAGACATCATACAAAGAATCTTCTCTGTTTACAATGGGATGAAGTTACAAACCAAACAAAAAACTGGAAAATTCACAAAACTGTGGAAAGTAAACAACACACCTTTAAACAACCAATGGGTCAAAGAGGAACTCACATGGGAAGAAAGAAAATACTTAAAGACAAATGAAAATGAAAATAAACATACCAAAACTTATGGGATGCAGCAAAAGTAGTGCTAAGGGTAAATTTATAGCTATAATGTTTGCATTAAAAACCAAGAAAAGCCTCAAATCAACAACCTAACTTACAACTTAAGGAACTAGAAAAATAAGAACAAACTAAACTGAAAGCTAGCAGAAGGAAGGAAAGAGTAGAGCAAAAGTAAAAGAAATGGAGTATAGAAAAACAGTAGAACACATCATTGAAACTAAATGTTGGTTCTTCAAAAAGATCAAGAAAATCAGCAAATCTTTAGCTAGATAAACTAAAAAAAGAGTGAAGGCTCAAATTACTAAACTAAGAAATGACAGTGGAGACATTACTACCATTTCTACAGAAATAAAGATTATAAGAGAGTACTATAAACAATTTTACACCAACAAATTGGATAACCCTGATGAAATGGACAAATTCCTATAAATACAAAACCTACCAAGACTAAGTCAAGAAGAAACAGAAAATCTAAATAGACCTATAACTAGTAATGAGATTGAATAAGTAACCAAAAATCTCCCAACAAAAAAAAGCTCTGGACCTGATGGCTTCAGTGGTGAATTCTACCAAACATTTAAAGAAGAACTAATACCAATCCTTCTCAAACTTTCCCCAAAACTGAAGAGGAGTGAACACTTCCCACCTCATTCTAGGAGGCCAGCATAACTCTGATGCCAAAGCCAGACAAAGTTACCACAAGAGAAGAAAATTACAGACCAACATTCCTTATGAACATTGATGCAAAAATACTCAACAAAATACTAGGATACAGAATTCAGCAGCAAAGTAAAAGGATTGTACACCATGACCTAGTGGGATTTTTTCCTGCAATTCAAGGATGGTTAAACACAAAAATCAATCAATCAACAACATGAAGGGAGAAAAAAATCACATGATCATCTCAAATGATGCAGAAAAAGCATCTGACAAAATTCAACATCCTTTCATTATAAAAACACTTCACAAAATTAGAAATAGAAGGAAACTACCTCCACATAATAAACTATATGTGAAAAACCCACAGCAGACATATACTCAATGGTGAAAGACTGAAAGCTTTTCCTCTAAAATCAGGAAGAAGGCATAGATGCCTGCTTTCACCACTTCTATTCAACAAAGCACAGGAAGTCTAGCCATAGCAATTAGGCAACAGAAAGAAATAAAAGGCATCCAAACTGAAAAGGAAGAAGTAAAATAATCTCTGTTTACAGATGATATGACCTTATATGTAGAAAATCCTAAAGATTCCACAGAGAAGCTGTTAGATCTAATAAATGAATTCATCAAAGTAGCAAGATTCAAAGTCAACACATAAAATCAGTGGCATTTCTATTTATAAGCAAGGAACAATCTGAAAAGGATATTACAAAAACAATTCCAGTTATAAGAGCATCAAAATTTATAAAATATTTAGAAATTAACAACCAAGGAGATGAAAGTCTTATACAATGAAACCTTAAAACACTACTGAAAAAAATTAAAGACATAAATAAATGGAAATATATCCTATGTTCATGGATTGTACGACTTAATATTGTTATAATGCCAAAATTACCCAAAACAATCTTACAGATTCAAAGTGATCCCTATCAAAATCCCAATGCTATTTTTTTTTGCAGGAATAGAAAAACCATCCTAAAATTCATATGAAATCTCAAAGGACTCTGAGTAGCCAAAACAATCTTGAAAAAGAGACTAAAACTGGAAGACTCACACTTCCTGATTCTAAAACTTATTACAAAGCTACAGTAATCAAAACAGTGTGATACTGAGATAAAGACAGACATAGAGACTGATGGGATAGAATAGAGAGCCTGGAAATAGACTCTCACATATAGTCAAATGATTTTTTACAAGGGTGACAGGACCACTAAATGTTTAAAGGACAGTCTTTTCAACAAATGGTGTTGGAAAATAGGATATCCACATGCAAAAGCATAAAGTTGAACCCTTACCTAACATCGTACACAAAAATTAACTCAAAATGGATCAAGAACCTACACTGAAGACCTAAAACTATAAAACTCTTACAAGAATACATAGGACAAATGTCTTATGACATTGGATTTGGCAGTGATTTCTTGGATATGATACCACAGGCACAGGTAACAAAAGAAAAATTAGACAAATTGGACCTTGGGAAAAATTTAAAATTTTGTACATCAAAAGACACAATCCACAGAGTAAAAGGCAACCCACAGAATGGGAGAAAATGTTTGCAAATAATATATCTGATGAGGGATCAATATCCAGATAAATAGAGAACTCCTAAAACTCAACAACCAAAAACAAACAACCTAGTACAAAATGGGCAAAAGACTTGAATAGACATTTCTCCAAAGAATACATATGAATGGCCATTAAGCAAGTGAAAAGATGCTGAACACCACTAGTAATCAGGGAAACACTAATCAAAACTACAATGAGCTACCACCTCACACCCATCAGGATGGCTATTATCCAAAAACCAGAAAGCAATGAGTGCTGGTGTGGATGTGGGGAAACTGGAACCGTTACACACTGTTGGTGGGGACGTAAAATGGAACAGCCACTGTGGGAAACAGTATGCGGGTTCCTCAAAAAAAATCAAAAATAGAATTACCACGTGACCCAGAAATTCCACTTCTGGGTTTATACTCAAAGAGGGTCTCAAAGAGATATCTGTCACTCATGTTCACAGCAGCATTATTCACAATAGCTTAAATGTGGATGAAACTCATGTGTTCATCAGCGGATGAGTGGATAAGCACAATGTGGTATCGTCATAGAATGGAAGGAGGACTAAATTGTGACACAGGCTACAACGTGGATGAACCTGAAGGACGTGATGCTCAGTGAGATGAGCTGGCACAAAAGGACAAATCCTGTATGACTTCACTTATAGGAGGTACTCAGAGTTGTCAAAATCCTAGAGACAGAAAGTGGAATGGTGGTTGCCAGGTTTGGGGGAGGGGAAATGGGGAGTTACTGTTTAAAAGTCAGAGTGATTCAGTTTTACAAAGGGGACGGATGGTGGCGGCTGCACAGCGCTGTGAATGTATTTAATGCCACTGAGCTGAACACTTAAGAATGGTTATGATGCTAAATCTTATGTTGTATGTATTTTAATACAATTTCACAAAACAAAAAAGTACAAAAATGTGGAAAATGTGGCATTAAATAGACCATGAAAAGCACGCTTGTTCACAGCGTGAGCTGAAACAAGCAGGCAAAGCAGTGCCTACTTAGCCTCGTCTGGAACATGCGTTGGCAACCTGTGCACGTCTGCAAACGATTGTGAAAGGGCCCTGCGTACTGATGTTGGGTTACAGACAAACTGGACTGAGTTCACAAACACAGAATCCGCACAGGATGCGGACAGGTCATAAATGGAATCCTATAACCCATGGCTGTTTCATCCACTTGGCATTCTTTCCCATCCATACTGCAGTCTGGACCATTTAGTACTTTGTTCCTTTTTATGGCTGAATAATATCTCATTGGATGTATATACCACATTCTGTTTATCTATTCATCCACCACGGAAACATGTTTTCCATATCCTAGTATTTTGCTGAGGGGTTTTTACATCTATATTCATAAGGGGTGTTGGTCTGTAGTTTTACTGTGGTGTCTTTGTGTGGTTTGGGGAGGGGATTAGTAAGTGGCAAACAAATTCATTTTCCTAAACATCACTGTGGGTCTATTTCAACATCTATTAGAAGAATGACTCTTCATTTGTGATGGTCAAACAATTTCCTCTTACAATACACATCAATGTACAGAAAGTTATTCAGTAAACTACAGACCAGGTGTGGTTACAGTAAGATCATGAGGATGGCATTACTGTGACCCAAATCTCAGGACCCACGCTGTAGGAAAAGGACATGGGACTTGAGTGTCACCTCCAGAGGAACCTCATCTCTGCCCCACCCGTGACGGACAGCCCCTTTCACACGGTTAGCGAGTCTTTCCTGAACACGCAGGGCACCAGGATGGCTCCTGCTTGCCGCCGTCCACAGAAACACAACTGCCCTCGCCTCTCCCACTGGGATGCAGTCTTTACAGTTGGACTCCATTGAGGAGAGTGAGAGGAGAGCCCCAGTCTCCCCAGTGATGGAGCGAGGGGCCAGGCTTTGGGACCATCAGGAACATTTTCCTCTCGAAGCCTGACAATAACCTGAGGTAGGTTCTCCCACTGTACAGATGAGAACATTAGCGTGGGGGGTCGTAGAGCCAGCGAGAAAGTGCTGGGGGCAGGGTATGAATGCAGCTCCCTGCCGTCACCTAACAGAGAAAGGCAGGGGCTGGAGGCGAAGGCTGCACCCTTACAACACAGGACGGTTAGAAACCCTAAGACAGCTAGTTAAACTCCGGGCTGTTCCTCTGAGGCCAAGGCAAAGAGGAAAAGAAAATAATAAAGACAGGAGGCAGGGCCTGAGCCAGCAAGCTGAGCAGCAAAGCCATCCGAGCGACCCGCGAAAGCTGGCACATCCCCGCCTGCGGCTTCCCGCCTCACCTGAGCTTCGGTGACTCGACAGCACAGGCTGCCAAGTGTCCCTAGGGCTGCCCTCACAAAGGGCAAGAGTGCCTGCGGCGGTGCTCCCAACGCAGCAGTACAGAGACGCCTGTTGCCTACACAGGTGGCAGAGCCCGTGTGCACGTCCGTCACTCACAGGGCTTCACACCCACTACTCACCCTTCCGCACCCTGTGAGACGCCGCCGCGACCTGGGATGGCCAGGGCAGAGCTGTGGACGTGGGGTCTGGGCCACGCGCCAGCCTCTGGGAGCAACTGATGATACAACACAGAGAGAGCAGAATAGAGACAAGGGGATGGGGGCGGCGGGGGGGCACAGGCCAATCGAGGCCAGGCCTCGCCGAGAGGGTGGACGGACGAGAAGAGGCACCCAAACGACGTGAGGAGTGGCGGGCTCCCTGCGGCCCCAGCAGCTCCACAGGAGGGCCACCGTGAGGAAGTGACAGCTGTGTTGACTTTCGGTACCGTCAGCAGGACACCCAGGCTAAACCAGGGCTGCAGATGCACAGCTTTCGATCTAGCGCCAGGGAACCAGCCCGAAGTGAGGTCAGCAGATCCCCTGCCGTTCCCTTGCTCCACACTCCCTTCCAACACCACAGACCAGAGGACAGCAGCAGCCAGTGTTCAGAGCACGGGCTGCCGGCCAGCACTCTGAGCTCTCGGCATGTGCGGCCTCCCAACCTCGGGACGGCTTGGCGGGCGAGCACGCTTCGAACGCCGTCACGCAAAGGTGGGGACTCGGGCGGAGGAGAGAGAGCCAGGCACCTGGGCCCGCACTTCAGCCTCCTGCAGTCTCACGCTTACCAAGCCTGGCTCCGGCTCGCGCAGCCTGGAGGGCGCCCCGCCCTTCTAGTGTCCGTGAAGCTGCCCCACTGCCCCAGAGGCTAAGACCGTTCTCTCTCCTCCCCTACGCCGGAAGTCCCCACCGCCATGCTGCTCCCCGGGGTGGTCAGCACTTGCTGCGGGCACAGAGGTCTGCTCAGGGAAGGAGGGACGTCGTGACCAGGGCAATCATAAGGTACCTCTTTCTTTAACCTCAGGCCTCGCCTGCAGGTGGCTCTTTTCTTCAGTACGTTATGTAGAATTGTTAGGGTTCTCCCAAGTTCGGAGACGATAAAACAAATCTAACACGCAGCTCTGAGAAGTGACTCCACAGCAGGGTGCCCCACCTTTCAGCCGTTAACCTGTGTTAGTGACTTATTCTCACATAAAATGATATTGTTCTTACTTACAGCAAAGCTAGGCCTTCAGAGCTAAAAGTTAACCAAAGTTACAATCTAAAGCTAACATTTTTTTCAACCCTAAGAAGACAGTGAAAAACATATACTAACAACCTTAAGTTTCACTCTTGGGTTACTGGCTAATGCATCCAGTTAAAATACTGAAAATATCGATATTATTTTTCCTCGGTATTTACAAATCATAAGTCAACACGATTTCAGGTGGAAAATGCAGCTTAAATATTATTAAGCCTTTCTAAGAAATTAACGTCGACCAAACAGATGTTAATTTCTTTAGTCTCCCACCAAAGGCTAGAAAGCAGAATAACATGGTTCTGAAATGACAGACAAAATAGAAAACTGCATTTATTTCTTAAATGAGTGCCAGGCAAGAGCACGAGCTCAGCCTCCTCGGTACCTCGTTTCTGGATGAAGACCCTGAGCAGGGGGTTTGCGCTGGAGACCGCCTTGCAGAAGTTGTCATCGTTGTTGATGGGCAGCAGGTCGCCATGCACGTCCGCGTAGCCGATGGTCACCTCGGTGTTGGAGATGTGATGGGTGTGCACAACCAGCTTGTAGAAGTCTTCGAACTTTCCAGGCTTTTGTCGGTCCAAGGAGAACCTTCGGAACTCGGCTCCAAACTACAACGAAATAGACAGCGGGTCCACGGACAGCAGGGAAAGGGCAGCAGCGCTGTGGCTCGTTCGCCTGACAAAGGAGCACTTACAGGGCCTCCAGGAGGCCTGGGACACAGCTGCGAACACCCCAGTCCTCGGGGCTATGCGAGCCCTGAGGGGAGGGACCGGCTCGCTTGAGTGCAGGACAGGCGCTGGAGCTCAGTTTGTGGGGGACCCTCACCTCCTCTGAGGACGCTGGGGCGCATCTCAGGCCCAGGCAACAGCGCAAGCCCGGGGCAGCCTTAGACACTCAAAGGTGGAAGGGAAGCCAAGGCCAGCTGCAACTTCTGCACTCTTTCCTAAGGGCAATGGGAAGTCCTGGACAACTGTAACATTAAGGAAGGAAACGACTTGATATGATTTGCATTTTTAAAAAGACCAAACAGCTGCACTTCAAAAGGATCAGATGCTTCACAAATATCTGGGGCAGGAGCATGGGTTCTGGACTGGCCAAAAGGACAGAGCAGGTCTTTTCAAAAGAGATGCTATTCACTCTCCTGTTGTAGGAAACATGCAGGGCCCACCTCCTTCCTGTCAGCCCCTGGCTCTGGCTCAGATGCCCACAGAGTTGCCCGCAGACCTCCAGGCCACCTGCCAGGGGTCAGCTCCCATGGGCCGACTGTCCCGCGATCTCAGGAGAGGACCCTGGGTCAGCTCCCATGGCCGGACTGTCCAGCGATCTCAGGAGAGGACCCTGGGTCAGCTCCCATGGCCGACTGTCC